>NC_064633.1:389495333-389807719 GCF_023864275.1 Schistocerca cancellata | reverse complement strand
ACCGAAATCGGTAATCTTAAACAGGAAATTATAGGCGTTCAGGTGGAAATTGCGATCATAAATAATCGTTTTGATTCCGATATTAGCAGAATCGAGAAAAGTGTAGGAGAAGCAGTTGCTCCGATCATCGAGAATAAGGTGACGGAACAAATTCAATTAGTGAAAAAACAGGATCAACAGAAGGTGGAAACTTTAAAGGCTTTAGTATTCGAAGTAGATACCAAAGTGAGGAAGCAGGCTAATACCTGCGAAGAGAAAAAGAGGGAAGTGGAAACGCTTGCGACAACCACTTGCCAAGTAATTACGATTGTTTCGGAATTAGAAAAGAAACGTGACGAAAAACAGAGCTATGTGCCAATCTGTGCACATAGTTCGGAATTGTTGACGAAAGAGGAGCGGTTCGACCCCTTTAAAAGAAGCGGTATACGCGTGACGGATTTCATCAAAAATTGTGAAAGAGTTTTACCCAGATCATGGACTAATGAGAGAAGAATTAATGCGGTTATTGACGTGTTGGCTGGTGATGCCAAGCGTTGGGGCTTAAACCTCAACATCACGAACCGGACTTTTGACGAGTTTAAAAATTTGTTTCTGGCTGAATACTGGTCAGAGCAAAAACAACAAAGTGTCTGGCGCGAATTTGTCGTATCGAGGCCTTTCGATGCGAATTCGCGCGGCTCGATGAAGCAGTTTTGTGAGGGCTGGATCCGCAAGTTGGAATATTTGCGTGATCGCCGCACGGAATCCTAAATAGTCTGGGAACTCTACAAGAAGCTTCCAGATGATACAAAACGCTACGTAGGAAGCAATTACAAGACAATCAATGATTTCCTAGAAAGAGTTGAGGAAGAGGACAATTGGCGCAATAATCGCGACAGTGGTAGAGGCCGTGGTAACAGCAACGGGTACCACAACAACCACAGCAACAATAACCATGGGAATAATGCATACCACAACCATGGCAGCAATAACAATAATGGTTCGGACTGTAATGAGAATCGGTACAATGCAAATAATAACAGGAATGACGGGAACCAGTATCATACTAACGTGATACGGGCTTGACAGAATAGTAATAACGCCAGAGGTTGTGATAAGCCGCCTCAGCAGCATCCGGGGAGCAGATCTGCTGGGACGAGACAGGGAAACCATTAGCCGCGCCGGTGAGGGGCCTACCGGGAGTGGAGAAATTTTGGGGGCCCAATAACAGGAGAAAATCCAAGTGTCGTCGTTATGAAAATTCTGTATGGAATATTCAACGGCGGGAGAGTGTGTCAGTGTTAAGAGAAAGGAGTGCGCCCACAAGTAGTAGATCAGCTGTAGACACGGCAGTAGAAAATACATTCACTGTTAGTGAGAACAATTTAAAAAGTGTTCTGGAAATCGATTATAAAGAGGCAGCTGTAACACCCACAGCGGAACTGGAGATTGAGTTGAAGAATGATTCGCAATTGTTGAGAGAAGATCAGATGTCGGATAACACGTTCGTTATCGAGCGAGGGGATGCGGAGAGGGATGAGGTCTGGTTAAGGCAGTTCGGTCGCTTATACGACGAACTAAGAGGTTATAGGGGCCTGTACGGGAGAAGTGTTTATGGGGAGCGCGGGCAGGATTTGCCGCGTCTCGTCAAGCAGGAAGATAGTATTTGTGAAGTGATAGAAAGTTCTGGGCCTAACCGGCCGACTTTACCAGAAATAGCTTATGTTAATGTGGAGCACGAGCAAGATTCGTCGTGTTTCGTCCAGCAGGAGTTGGATGTTGAAGTAGTAACGGGAAGTTCTGGCCATAACCCGCAGACATTACCGAAAGTTATAGTGGTAGAAGTAGCCGACGCATCCGACGCAAAACTCCAGTTTAAACTTTAAACATTTCGAGAGTATTAAGGGGAAAGATTACGAATATTTTAGTGATAGCCGGACACGATTGGTAGAAAAGCACGTAGATTACAGCATGTATGAGGTTAGAGCTGACGTTATTCGGTCGGACGGTAGCAGTGTGGGTTGCGCCGATCCAGAGGAAGTAATTGCAGAGACTACTGGGCACATTCCTCCAGGTAGATTGACAGATGAGATCAATCTGGCCAAAGAGGAATCAACGAAGGTGACAATGCGTGAATTGATAGCAAAGCAACACTCACTAGTTGACGAGTTACACGAAAAGGTTTCGGTATTGGAGGCGAAGCTACAGACTAAGCCTCAGGACAAACGTGTTGAAATTAAAACAGGTTGTGAACAGAGGCTGAAAAAGCCGCCAGATGATTCGGATTTAGGATCAAAGCTGGATGGTTTTTCCTGGAATGACTTGGATATAGACGAGGATTTACTGTGGGAAAATAAAGAATCAGTCGAGAATAAGTGTAGACAGATAGTAGTGTCTATTAATATGCACGGCCTACAACTAAACGTGTTGATTGACACCGGTGCAGAATTGAGTGCTGTATCTGGGAAAATATTTGAGATACTGAAAGACAGACCTGGTATCGTAGTTATGCCCGTAACAGGAGTGAAAATTATCGGTGCTACTGGGAAGGCCAGTAAACCGGTCACCAAACAGATTTTTGTCAACTTCGAGATATGTGGGGCACGATTTGAACAAGAGTTTGTCGTCGTGCCAGACTCAACTACGGAAGTAATTATCGGGTTAGATTGGCTATTAAAGTACCGTGCAGTGATTAATTGCGAAAGCAAAACTTTGACATGTACGTCACAAGATAAAACAATAGTAGTTAGTTTTGACGAAGCAGGAGACGGTGTGCATAGGCAATACCAGCCTATACACACTGTTAACTGGCCAGATGGTATTGACGTAGGTATGAATTTGAACTACTGTAATGTGAGGAATCTCGGCATTGACAATAGTGTAGAAAGTGACTTGGAAAGTATTGTAGATGGTGTGTCAAACGTAACACACGAACAAAGACGAGGCCTGTATGAAGTGATAATGAGGAATAAAAGTGTGTTTTCAGACAAACCGGGACTTGTGGAAGGATATAAATGCAAGTTGCATGTAATTCCGCACGAACCATTCTTCGTGAGACCTTATGCTATACCGCTGTCCAAAAAGGAAGCTGTGCAACGGGAGATAGATAAGATGATCGATTGGGGAATGATTGAAACAAGTACGAGACCATATAATAACGGTTTGGTCATTCTGGCAAAACGGGATGGTAGTGTGCGTATTGTGATTGACGCACGCACGTTGAATAGGGTCGTTCAACGCGAAACAGACAGACCAGAGAGTATAGAGGAGATTTTGCAAAGTTTTCATGACGTTAAGTTCATGACTAGCCTCGATCTGACGGCTAGTTACTGGCAAATAGAACTCGAAGAAGAATCTAGGCCATACACCGCCTTCTTGTTTGAGGGCAGGTGATATCAGTATAGAGTACTGCCGTTTGGACTTAATATATCTGTGTTAGTATTCATCAGGGCCCTAGATATAGTGCTAGGACCGGCTTTGAGTTCAAGATTAACTGTACATATTGACGACCTATTGTTGGCCAATGCCACTTGGCATGACCATTGTGGCCTGTTAGATGAAGTTTTTAGAGCATTGCGCCGTGGCGGAATGACTCTAACGCTAAAGAAATGCGAATTTGTGAAGCAGGAACTAAAATTTTTAGAGCATGTAGTTACCACTGCTGGTATTACGAAGGACCCAGAGAAACTAGAGGCTATAAGGAATTGTCCTCCACCCAAGTCCAGGAAACAGTTAATTAATTTTCTAGGGCTCACAGGATTTTCCGTAAATTTGTAATAGGACAAGTGTTTAATGATGAAAATTTGAATAAGCTCTTACGCAAAAACGTTCCGTTTGTGTGGGCTGCGAGACCGGGTTCCCGGGTTCGATTCCCGGAGGGGTCAGGGATTTTCTCTGCCTCGTGATGACTGTGTGTTGTGTGATGTCCTCAGGTTAGGTAGGTTTAAGTAGTTCTAACTTGTAGGGGACTGATGACCATAGATGTTAAGTCCCATAGTGCTCAGAGCCATTTGAACCATTTGGTGTGGACTGACGGGTGTCAGGCCGCTTTCGAGAGATTAAAAGACGAGTTGTTAAGATCTAACATACTATTTCATCCTGATTATCGCTACCCTTCCATCTGGGAACGGATTCGTCGAATTACGGGGTGGGGGTAGAACTGTTCCAAGAAGTTGGTAAAGGAGAGGATAAGGAACACCGGACGATAGCGTTCGCGAGTCGAACTTTATCAAAAAGTGAGCGAAACTACACGATTTCTGAGAAAGAGTGTCTCGCTATCGTGCGGGGATTCAAGAAGTTCAAGGGTTACCTATGGGACCGTAAGGTGATTATTCATACGGACCATAAGGCGCTCACTTATCTGAAGGATTGTAAACTACTTCACGAAAGACTGACTCGGGGACGCTGTATTTACAGCAATTTAACTATGACATCTGTTACGTAAAAGGGAAAGACAATTGCGTAGCGGATCCGCTGTCGCGGTAGCCCGAGTCTAATCAAGATGTATTGAAAGATGAGTCAGATGGAGTGGTGAAATTATACTATTTTAAAGAGGTTGAGGGACGTAAATTAATAGTGAACATCTGTAAGAATCTACGTCGTCATGAGAACGAGGATGGTTGTTTAAACATGGTGAAAACCCGTTATGACGAAAGGAGTCCAGAAGGAGAGATATTAAGGAAGTATTACAAGATATACAATCATATACATACGTAAGAGTGAAGATAGTAATATTTGGCGGGTTTGCTGGCCCATCAAATACGTCACGGAAATAATAGACTACTACCATTTGGCGTATGGTCACTGTGGACCAAAGAAATGTACGGAAAAGCTGAGTGAAGTAGTGCATTTTAACAACATTTTAAAACGCGTTACTGACAGACTGAAAACTTTCGATTTATGTCAGAAGGTGAAGGTTACCAACTGTACGAGTCGTGGTCCTATGCAAAGTATAAGACCTAACGACACCTTTGAATTACTGTGCGTGGCCTTGTACGGACCTTTGCCCAAGTCATCAGGAAACTTTGCCTACATTTTAGTAGTGCTAGAAGCTTTTTCCAAGTTCATCAAACTATACCCGATTAGGAAAGCTACAGCCAAAGCGGTCTATAGCAAGTTTGTGAACGATTATTTTGTTCATATTGGTAAGCCCAAGGCGATTCTATCAGACAATGGGGCACAATTTAGTTCTAAGTTGTGGAATGAAAGCATGGAAAGTAATGGGGTCAAAGTGATCCATATTTCAGCTTATTGTCCGGCTGGGAATCCCGCTGAGAGGTATATGCGCGAGCTAGGCCGACTTTGCCGTACCTATTGCCATCACAACCATAGGGTATGGGGCAAATATGTAGCAGTATTTGAGAGAATTATGAACACCTTGAGACATAAATCTACGGGATTTTCTCCAGAGGAAATCCTGTTGGATGACAGAAGTAAAAGTTAAGTGGAAGAGATAATCAAATTCCGTCCACGGATTGACATTAGCATTGGTGTGAAAAAAGATCGTTTGCGTGAAGTAATGAAGCTGAAAGCCGATCCTCGCATACGTCGTCATGACGCTAAAGCGCGTTTTACTAATTTTGCAATCGGAGACTTAGTACTTGTAAAAGCTCATGAGAAATCGCGCGAGATAGACAATGAAATCTCTAAATTTAAGTTTGTTTATAATGGACCATATAAAGTCATTGGTATACCTCACACAAATGCTTATTGCTTAGAGTATCCAAGCTCTGGAAAACTATTAGGCATTGGTGTGAAAAAAGATCGTTTGCGTGAAGTAATGAAGCTGAAAGCCGATGCTCGCATACGTCGTCATGACGCTAAAGCGCGTTTTACTAATTTTGAAATCGGAGACTTAGTACTTGTAAAAGCTCATGAGAAATCGCGCGAGATAGACAATGAAATCTCTAAATTTAAGTTTGTTTATAATGGACCATATAAAGTCATTGGTATACCTCACACAAATGCTTATTGCTTAGAGTATCCAAGCTCTCGAAAACTATTAGGTATACGGATCACTGTAGACTTAAAATTGTACCAACCAAGGATTGATTAATACAACAGAATGGGAAATTTGTACAGTATGTAAATATAGAGTTTAATATTTAACGATTTCCTAGATATCCATGCTTTTGCCTGACCAAGATGACATTAAAAAAGTTGTAATTAACATGCAATTAATTTTGATTAAATGATTTAAGAGTAATTGAAAAGTCCAAGCTGCTATTTTAAGTCTTCAGCCAAGTCACAGTAGATTAAGGAATGTAAATATGATTTTGTAACTAGCTGTAAGATTTCATAAATATTTGATTTACTAGTCATCGCCGATGTACTTAGACGCTGTTTTAAGTTTCGAGCTAGTACATGTGTATGATGATGGACAGTGTTGAGTCATCCACTGTGATAGTGTTCATGGACTCCTTGAGATTACTCGGCAGTGAGTTTTTACGAAAGAATTCAGTAAAACGGACGTTCTGGAAATGCCTTTACACAGGCGAGTGAGATCAAGCGTGCCGCACAGGCGGGCGCAACAACAGTGGCGAGGCGGAGCCGCTGTCGGCTAATGTGCCGCTGTCGGCATTCTTTGTACTTGCGGGTACGGAAGCCGGAGTAGGTTTTCTTCCCGGACAGCTGGTGTGAAAGAATTCTGCTGTCAATATTTACGTTTCTTTTTCGATCTGCTGTATATTATTTCCTTGTTTAGCGTTAAGTGGACTCTCATGGCGAGAGTACAAATTATGTAAAGGTTATATAAAATGTGTATTCTATGTAATTAGTTATTAATTTGCGTATTTTGATATACCTGTTTTTTATAACCATGTACTCTGATTAATTTTGTAAATAGTATTCCATTTCTTGATACTGTTAGGAACTTTGATTTTTTGAAAAGCTAAACCAATTTCTATGTTTTCTATGAATTTTAATATGTTGCCAAATTGTTTTCTTTTGTGTAAGATGACAGAGAGGAATAAGATTAGGAGTGTCTCCACCTAATTATTATGGTCTAAAAATTGGTTTATGGTTAATTAGCTCAATGCTAAATTTTCTTGATGTTTTGAGCATATGCATTTCCGCAGTTTTTTTTTTTTTCCTTTTTGGAACATTTTCTGAGTCTGTTGAGGTTACACGAACATCCTCATACAATGTGGGGCATGTGTAACGCCGGAAATGCATATCCTCGTATTTCCATCTATTGCACTGCAATTTTTTTTCCTTATTTTGTTGCCTGAATATATGACATTTCTGTGCCTTTATATATTGTAATTGTTTTACTACTTGTGTATATACATATATATATATATATATATATATATATATATATATATATATATATATATATATATATATATATATGCATCTATGTCGATGTATAATTGGTTTGTTTTGTAAATATTATTTGTATTTTACGCTGGGTCTTGCCTAGGGAAAACTATGCTGTCGAACGAATACATCGATAGGTCGTGGGGAGAACCAAAGTGTTTAGGATCTCTGGTAGTGTTAACTCTGCCGTGTGGAGCGCGGGCAAAGCAGAGAGGGAGTCTGGCTGCTGGAGGGCAGTGGAGCAGGTGTGTAGTGTGACGCTCCCGCGGAGTTGCCGCGGTTTCGGGATTTGGCAGCTTGTAATTGCGCTCGACTTGCTATGATAGTTTCTGATTCGGTGTCTCAGACGGGAAGCATTAGCTGGCGTACATCAAGAGCCCGTTTCGCCTGGTGACCGTATCGAGGAGAAGGCGCGCCCACATCCAGCTTCTGCGACAGCGACGGACGACAATGAGTGACTGTCGCCATCTCCTCGACCGACGACTTCAAACCTTCAATCAACAAACAAGGAGGACTGGAAGCACGTAGAGTTTTAGAACTGTATGGCAGTCCTAAGCTTTTCAAACTGTTAAATTTTTCTCACTAAATTACAGCAATGTAGCATGAACCTTTGTTGCTCATTGTCCCAATTGCATTACCAAGCAGGGTCCCTTCCTTTCCCGGAATGATCCCGAGTGTTGTTGAAATTCAGACGCCAGCATTAAAGTTATGTCATTCCATTTCACTGCTTTAATTTCAAAGTCCAGTTAAGGTATTCATAGCTGGCTACAATATTTAGATTACACAAGCACAAATTAAAAGTGCGAGTTTTGTTAGCATATTTTAGCTTACCTGTGACTGCAGCTCAGCTAGGTATGTACTAAATGTTACTATTGTTAATTGTCCAGAGTCATTTAATTCAAGTTCGAAGTTAAATCTCTTATTTCTAAATTGCGTAGATTCAAGTAGCTTTTGAAATGATTGTTGAGGTAGCCCAAGACTAACCGTATTTTACTGAATTTCAGTCACTAAATTAACTTTCAATTTTCCGGTTTTATTAATTTTTTTGCTAAACTAAGTTAGAGCGTAGCGAAATTTATTACTTCTGAAAAACTTTCAGTTTTCACACTACACGTGTCAACCTTCAGTTGCCACGCTTGTAGTGCTAATTATACACTCCTGGAAATGGAAAAAAGAACACATTGACACCGGTGTGTCAGACCCACCATACTTGCTCCGGACACTGCGAGAGGGCTGTACAAGCAATGATCACACGCACGGCACAGCGGACACACCAGGAACCGCGGTGTTTGCCGTCGAATGGCGCTAGCTGCGCAGCATTTGTGCACCGCCGCCGTCAGTGTCAGCCAGTTTGCCGTGGCATACGGAGCTCCATCGCAGTCTTTAACACTGGTAGCTTGCCGCGACAGCGTGGACGTGAACCGTATGTGCAGTTGACGGACTTTGAGCGAGGGCGTATAGTGGGCATGCAGGAGGCCGGGTGGACGTACCGCCGAATTGCTCAACACGTGGGGCGTGAGGTCTCCACAGTACATCGATGTTGTCGCCAGTGGTCGGCGGAAGGTGCACGTGGCCGTCGACCTGGGACCGGACCGCAGCGACGCACGGATGCACGCCAAGACCGTAGGATCCTACGCAGTGCCGTAGGGGACCGCACCGCCACTTCCCAGCAAATTAGGGACACTGTTGCTCCTGGGGTATCGGCGAGGACCATTCGCAACCGTCTCCATGAAGCTGGGCTACGGTCCCGCACACCGTTAGGCCGTCTTCCGCTCACGCCCCAACATCGTGCAGCCCGCCTCCAGTGGTGTCGCGATAGGCGTGAATGGAGGGACGAATGGAGACGTGTCGTCTTCAGCGATGAGAGTCGCTTCTGCCTTGGTGCCAATGATGGTCGTATGCGTGTTTGGCGCCGTGCAGGTGAGCGCCACAATCAGGACTGCATACGACCGAGGCACACAGGGCCAACACCCGGCATCATGGTGTGGGGAGCGATCTCCTACACTGGCCGTACACCACTGGTGATCGTCGAGGGGACACTGAATAGTGCACGGTACATCCAAACCGTCATCGAACCCATCGTTCTACCATTCCTAGACCGGCAAGGGAACTTGCTGTTCCAACAGGACAATGCACGTCCGCATGTATCCCGTGCCACCCAACGTGCTCTAGAAGGTGTAAGTCAACTACCCCGGCCAGCAAGATCTCCGGATCTGTCCCCCATTGAGCATGTTTGGGACTGGATGAAGCGTCGTCTCACGCGGTCTGCACGTCCAGCACGAACGTTGGTCCAACTGAGGCGCCAGGTGGAAAATGGCATGGCAAGCCGTTCCACAGGACTACATCCAGCATCTCTACGATCGTCTCCATGGGAGAATAGCAGCCTGCATTGCTGCGAAAGGTGGATATACACTGTACTAGTGCCGACATTGTGCATGCTCTGTTGCCTGTGTCTATGTGCCTGTGGTTCTGTCAGTGTGATCATGTGATGTATCTGACCCCAGGAATGTGTCAATAAAGTTTCCCCTTCCTGGGACAATGAATTCACGGTGTTCTTATTTCAATTTCCAGGAGTGTATGTGTAATAGCCTTTCTTTTTCAGTTACAATAGTAATTGTCCCAAGGACTGGCGACTGTAGTTTCCCCAAATCTCAAATATCTAATTACCGCTAGTTAATTGTTAACGTAACGGCCGCACATTTACTTTCTTAATTAATTTTACGCCTTTTCAAAATTATTTCCACGAGTTTCATTTGCATTATTCCTTTCGTTTAGATGTAACCCTTTCCTCCCTGTTTACCGACAGATAACTTCGGAGGCGATTGCATTTCCCAAAGTTCCATTAGGTACACTCGGTTTAATTTTTCACTGTCAATAAGGTCGATAAGTGAGGGGGAGGTTACACGCTCCATTGAAAAGCTCAAAAACAACAAGACAGCAGGCGAGTACCAGATATCAGCAGAGATTGTAGTGGAACGTGAAATTGAAGCGTCCCCCATCCACCAGTGTCAGCCTAGTTTGCAGTTGAATATAAGTTTAATTTACTGTTTTGTTTATGTATTTTTGTAATATTTGTAATGGCTGTGAATTATCTAAAGTTCTGTATTTATTTTTTATGTTTCATGTACGGAGAGGGCGGCGCAACGAACGGAGACAGCATCTTCGCTGCCGGGACCAGATAGAAAATTGATGGCCACTATACGTCGCGGGTCGACAGCCAAAGAGCAACAGAAGATCCTGAAACCGAGTTGTTGCGTCGTGCTTCTAAAAATTAAATAATTGAGATTTTGTAATGTTTGTACAACAATGACGTCATAGAAAGTTTAATCTTGTTGTAAATGTTCAATCCTGTCTTGTCAAGGCTCAGGTTCACGTCCATATGTAGGAAGATAATGAACTAGTGGATGCTACAAAAGTTTAAATACGTGTTCTGAGAATTTATTTATGAAGAATTATGTGAATGAATTAATAATATATTTGAAAAGATTATTAATTTTTGACAACGTTCATCGCGAGTTTGAATCTCTAAAGTTTATTCAATGTGGTTCTAATATTTATTAAATCAGATAACGTACATTAATATAATTTCTTATTAGAAACAAACGACATCTAAATTGAAAAAGTTTGCGCAAACCAATTGGACTGAGTGACGTAATTCTGCGCATACGACTCTAATGATGTTTTACAGTTTTGTTCAAGAACCATTGTGAGACAATTTAAGAAGAATATAAATAATTTTGAAGTGTGTTGTAACTGACGTAGGTGACGAAGTCTACACATGGTCATATGTCAAAAGTAAATCATTTATAAAAAACTTACGTCGTTACACTACAAGATGTTAAAAGAGGGTGGAAGCAAACCACTGATAGAAATTTGCAACCTTATCACAATGATCTTGAAAACTGAAACGCTGCCTGAAGATTGGAAAACTGGAATAATTTGTCCCATAGACAAGAAAGGAAACAGAATGGAATGTGGAAACTATAGAGGAATCAGTTTGCTGAACATAACATACAGAAACCTGTCAATGACCATTCCGGAAAAACTTAAACCTTATGCAGAAAACATTATTCAAGATTAACAGGCTGGATTTCGAATAAATCGCTCCAGAACTGAAAATTTGTTTACTATACGACAAATCGTTGAGAAATACTGGGAATTTAACAAAACCGTCCACTGTCTCTTCATTGACTTCCAGCGAGCCTACGACAGCATCCACAGAAGTAGCCTCTACAACACATTACGAGAATTTAGTATACCTAGTAAAATCATTAGGATGATACAACTGCGCATGGATGGCTCCGAGGCAGCTGTGAAGTTCAGAGGATCCATATCCCCCACCTTCCAATTAAAACAGGCTTACGACAGGTAGACGCTCTTTCATGTGTCCTCTTCAACTTTCATGTGTCCTCTTCAACCTTGCGTTAGAGAAAGTGGTTCGGGAGAGTAATTTACATCTGTTCAATGGTCTCCGATTCGAACACAGTGAAGTAAAACTAAGGACTTATGCAAATGATATAGTGTTGCTGAGTGAAACTGAAGAAGAACTGGAAGACATGTACAGATCTCTCAGGCACAGTGCGAGCAAAATCAGGCTTTTGATTAACCAAGAGAAAACTGAATGTATGGAAATAGGTCGAGCCATAAACCCAAAACCTTACTTTGAAATTGAGCAACATTCTAAATTCAGAAACGTTCTCCTGTTTAAATATCTTGGATCACGTTTCAACTGTAAAAATATCATAACAATGGATATAAATGAAAGAATTGCCTCAGGGTCAAGATGTCTATACTCACTAAGCAACCCACTCAAAAGTGAAGCTTTGTCAATCACCCCAAAAATGGAGATATACAACACTATTATCTGCCCCATAGTACTATACGGTTCAGAAAGCTGGACGCTTACAAAGAATGGAAGAGAAAACAGAATGTTTTCGAAAGAAAAGTAATGAGAAAAATCTGGGGACCTGTGTTGGAGAATGGCGCATGGAGAATTCGAAAGAACAACGAAATTTATCAGTTAATAAAGCGATCCACTATTACCTAGAAATTAAAAAGTAGGAGACTGCAATGGGCTGGACATGTGGCCAGAATGGAAAACAACAGAATCACCAAGAAAGCATTTGAAGGAACTCTCCAGGCTACAAGACATTGGGCTGACCTTGTAAAAAGTGGAAAGATGACATAGAGGAGGACATCGCAGCATTAGAAATTTCCGCAGGGGGGGGAGAGAGGCTGCGAGAGATAGAAGGCGGTGAAGCAGATCGTTCATACAGCGCGTGGTCTACAGGGCCTGTGATCGCTGAGAAGAAGAAGAAGAAGATTCTGTTGTAGAACTAGCGTGAGCTATAAAAGTTGAAACTAAGCTATGTAAATGGTACATTCTCTCTTGGCTAAGATTTGCATTCTAACTAATTCCATATTTGGCTATTTGTTCCTAATTTCATGTTGTTTAGTTAGACAACCGCTACATGTACATGGATGTTCAAATTATGTTCCTAGGATTCACGTAAAAGTTACATTACACATTCCTTTCATAGTTGATCATTGCCTACTGTGATCTGATTTGTTTGCAGGTGTTAACTGATCTTCACCCGAAAGAAAAGCTCTCCTATCGTAGCACAAGAAAAAGGCAAATGTGTCAAGGGTTCAGTTAGGGATGTAAAAGATAGGGCATACCTGGCAGCTTCAAAGACGTTTAAATCAAAACATCTGGTCATATTCGCGCGTTTCACTTGTTAATATTAGCACCGTCATGATGTGACACACTATAAGACAAAATAGAACGGCGCATCAAGAAGGAATCATCCGAAGGATACCCTCCTGAAGGAAGTCGTACCAAAATCTGACCAGCTTGTGCGTTATGATGTCATGTCCTCAGATGATTTGCATGCACGACCCATAACGCTCCAAATATACTCATTTGCGGAGAGACCCAGCGACTTTGCTGGCCCAGGTGGGGTTTGGGAAGTAGGATGATTTGGGAAGTACAAAGGCAAGCAGTAGAAACTCTCGCCGTTTGTGGGAGAGCATTATCTTGCTGAAATGTAGGCCCAGGACTGGTTGCCATGAAGACCAACTAAAAGGGGCGTAGAATATCGTCGACGTACCTCTGTGCTGTAAGGGTGCCGCGATTGACACCGAAAGAGGTCCTGCAATGAAAAGAAATAGCAACCCAGATCATTACACCTGGCTGCCGGACTGTATGGTGGACGACAGTCACTTTGGTACCCCACCGCTGTCTTGGTCGTTTCCAGACATGTCTTTGCTCGTCATCGGCGTTCAGTTCGAAGCGGAATTCGTCACTGAAAATAGTTATATTCCAGTCAGTGACCTTTTCAGGCCGAGTAAGTGTGAGGAGACGCTCTGGGCAGCGGTGGGATACGAACCCGACTGTCGCCCGCCATACAGTTCAACAACCAGGAGTAATAGTCTGGGTTTCCATTTCTTTTCGTAGTAGGGCGCCCTTTGGTTGTCATCCTCAAGGCCCTTACACTACAGCAGTACGTTAATGTTACTCTATACCCCGTACTGCTGCACTACATGGCAAAGTATACTGAGCAAATACGTATTTCAGCAAGATATTGCCCACCAATATGTGGCGCGGTGGACAGGGGGGGGGGGGGGTGCTCCTACCACCTCGGGATTTTAACGATCTAAAGGCCAGCTGGGCAGAATATGAGACGATACCCGTCAGAAACACCTGTAATAACCCTGTCAATCAGCCCCAATCCGAAAAATTACATTCATAAGCGCCAAAAGGCAGCCAAACAGTTATTGACTTGCTCAGTTTTCCCTTGAATTAATCATGCAATTTTTTTCTGAAATTGTAATCATCAGTTTGTCGCTATGTGTACATCACGTTTATCGACTTCCGTCCCGTTAGGATTATTTCTTCGTCATGCGTCATTTTTTCTTTCCACTTAGAGTGTTATGTCAGTAGTGAACGATGTTAAAGAGGATTGAAACACTGCACTTCCAGCGGTTCTTGGAGATACAGCAACTGTCGTTGACCGATTGCAACACATACATCAATCTACATATTGCCAAAATTTTGTCATCACAGTTTAGAAACTCGCCAGATGGTCTCCTACTTCTGTGTTACAGACGGTCAGTATCCAAAGCGTAAATAAAAAAAAAAATTTGTGTTAATTATTGACTAAACCATTGATGAAATTAATAAACGGGAAAGGATACCTTCATTCGGAAGTAATCCATATTTTCTGCCGGCAGCGTTACATCACACGTGGAAAAATGCGACAGCATATCCAGTCATATTATTTAACAGGAACAAATATTCTAGCCTGTCAGTTTAAAATGACTTTTATTCGCAATCATGTTGGAAATAAGTCAAAAGGGTGCGTTACATATGCATCTGCACATATTGTGGAATGTGGACATCACGTAATGATCACAAGGAATAACTAGCGAGCCACACTAACGTTTGAAATAAGAGGTGAATAAAACAGCCGGAGTAGCCAAACCTCGCCGCATGCAGGTCTGATGGAAAACCGCTGCTCGTCCCCTCCGCTGACCGTGGTGCGGCTTCATGCCTCATTTACGCCACGTTGGGGGCGCCGCGGATTCGTGAATAAGGCATCAGGTGCGGCCACTACAGCGCAAACCGTAACCTGCGTTCGGAGCAGGGCGTATCCTGGTTTTAATAAACCAGGTGAGCGGGGCGGCAGCGGCCGGTGTTGCTCGGTGGCCTGCGTAGAGTAGCGTGAGGGTGGGGGGGGGGGGAGGGGAGGCGGGGGCGGAGCTGGCAGAGGGTAGTTTCGTGCCGGCTCTGTATGCGAAACAGCCCACACGGCTGGGTACAGAGGGTCGAGAACGAACCGATACTGTGCTTCTAGATGTAATTACTCTCATGTACATTTCGAAATTGTCAAAGCATTGAAGAATGGCGATGGTGATGACA
Organism: Schistocerca cancellata; assembly: GCF_023864275.1. Taxonomy (NCBI): domain Eukaryota; kingdom Metazoa; phylum Arthropoda; class Insecta; order Orthoptera; family Acrididae; genus Schistocerca; species Schistocerca cancellata. Next base: position 389,792,499 of record NC_064633.1, on the reverse strand, counting down.
CTAACTGAGATACTGAGTATTATCCGACAAACTGATCCGAACTCCTTCAGATTTGCACATTTATAAAACAGTGGTGAGCTGCACTTTTACCACATAGTTACATTTCCTGAGAAAATGGCAAAGCACCCAGAACAGGAGACGGGAAAACGAAATGAAACTTCAGAATTAAGATTATAAAATCGAAACAGATTTTCAAAGTACATGGCGGTATGAGACCCTTATCAGAATGACTTCGACGCATGTGATTAGGAAGGGTGAAATGGGTGACATAAACCTGTTGAAACCACTTCTGAGGCAAGTTGGCTCACAATGTTGTAACTGGTCTTTGGTATCCTGGGTACTGTAATCGGGAACTGATAACAACACTAATGCAATTTGTGGCCGTTCTAGCAGGTACAGAGTAAAGAAGCTCTAATAATTGACGTATTCACCAATCATGGGCACATCGATGTCTGATCACGTCTGCAGCGTGTTCATCCTTTTTTTGTCCAGCAGAGTACATCGGCACAGTAAATGCTAGCTAATTGCTGCATTTCATCTACCCCTTCTACCGCCAACTCAGGGATACCCTTCTGGAGCTCATCCTTTGAACGTAATACAAGAACTAGAATTTGTCCTTTACTTTAGCGTTTCAAATGATCATATGTTCGCCGCGCGGTATTAGCCGATCGGTCTCGGGCGCTGCAGACATGGACTGTGCGACTGGTCCCGGCGGAGGTTCGAGTCCTCCCTCGGGCATGGGTGTGTGTGTTTGTCCTTAGGATCATTTAGGTTAATTAGTGTGTAAGCTTAGGGAGTGATGACCTTAGCAGTTAAGTCCCAAAAGATTTCACACACATTTTTTTTATCATTTGTTCCATAATATGACTACTTTCAGTGGGTACTGATCCCCTTTAGAGCCATGTAGTTACTTAAACCATCCAAATTATCTGTATGAAACTACGCATTATATCCGTTTTTGACTCTTTGTCAAACCAGGAGCTATACTTTCAGCCTTTTGGAAATTTGGAAATTTATGGCAAGGTCTTATGGGGCCAAACTTCTGAGGTCATCAGTCCCTAAGCATACACACTACTTAATCTAACTTAAACTGACTTATGCTAAGGATGAACACACACACACACACACACACACACACACACGCACACACACACACATACACACACACACACACACACACACACACCTATGCTCAAGGGAGGAAGTCGCGCGGATCAGCCTTTCGCTGACGGCACATGTTATGGGACATCAGTGCACCCAGGGCACTACTACACCCAAAACACTGCTACCTTCAGCTTATAGAATAACCAGAGACTTTTGGTCACCGAAAATGTTGAAATAAACATCCAGGTCCATCCTTAGACCTGTAAAATTCAGCCGGCCGGTGTGGCGTTTCATTCTGGAACCACACGACCGCTACGGTCGTAGGTTCGAATCCAGTCTTCGGCATGGCTGTGTGTGAAGTCTTTAGGTAACTTAGGTTTAAGTACATCTAAGTTCTAGGGGACTGATGACCTGAGATATAAGTCCCATAGTGGTCACAGCCATTTGAACCATTTTTACCACTCACCCATAGGATAAGGAACTTTAATCGGCTTGATAGCAGTCACCCATAGGGTTAGGAATTTTAGTTAGAGGGGAGGCTGAACACGTAGTTTCCTGAGGCTACTAGTGAAGGAAGCCGTTTTGCAGAGCTGGTGTTGATGGCTGTCATCCGCCATGAGGCATCAGTGAAACAGTTGGGCCTGCTATATTTATTACCGATAGATTTACAGTACAGGTCATCTTCTGCAGTGGTGTTAGGAATACTGACTTGCACACTCGTACGCGCCAAAGAATGCGGACACTGCCCCTCGTCGGATGCGCCCATTGAGCAGGTCATAACCCAGAGGTGGTGTCGTGCAGGTGGCCGACACGTGAGTCTGCAGGCGCGTCCCACTGACAGCTAGTGCCGCCAACCACAGCGCTCTCGAAGAAAAGACACACTTAAGCGTTTACCGTCAGAGTATCATGGACGGCAGGTGTTGTGAAACTCTAGTCCAGGTCCCAAATCAGCAACACAGCGTGCAGTCAGGGAAGCGATATGACTTAAAAGCGCAGGGCCAATAATCAGATGTCTCCCTAAGAATGTTGTAGGCAATAGTTTGTCGTCAGCAAGAAGGGTACTGCCGGTTATGTGCTCTTTGATCGCGTCTCGGCTCGATATGGACATGTATTACTAGCAGCACCATGCCTTCTGCAACAAACTACTCCTTATACGCCCTAGATACCGCTTCTGACACAGGGTATGAGTCACATCTGCTTCTCTGCCGTCAGTGCATAATAATATTAAAATTTATATTCACACCCGGGAACTGAGTGTGCTGTGCAACAGTCCTAGTCGAAGCTGTACCTTCCATATACTGTAAGTTAAACGTCTCATTTTGTCGTGGATTTGATTGATATCTCGCGTCATTTGAAAACAGGCGAACTCGCATTTGGCCAGTCTACGCTACATGCGTTCATTAACTTACTGTTACTTTCTGTGTTGTCCCGTGCACTGGAAGTGGAGATAAAATACCTTCTGCGCCATCAAAAGTTTTCGCCGTTTAATGTCTGTCGATAACTTGTACTGTACTTCTTATTGTGAATCTGCAATCTTTATTACAGGAACTTCATTTAACACGTAATTGACGTGATAGCGTATTTGGAAAATACGGCGCTGTGGTCGACAACGCCTATAAAAGACAACAAATGTCGGCGCAGTTGTTTGATCGGTTACTGCTGCTACGAAGCCAAGTTATCAGGACTGAAGTGAGTTTAATGATGGTTTTATAGTCGACGCGCCAGTGATGGTGTAAGTAGGCTGTTTATGTTTTCTTATTGGCAACGTTACGTAGCGCTCTATATAAAAATCACTCTCTGTGCTGTGTGCAGTCTGTGGGTAGTTTGCATTGTTGTCTGCCATTGTAGTGTTGAGCAGCGGCAGCTGGATGTGAACAGCGCGTAGCGATGCGCAGTTGGAGGTGAGCCGCCAGCAGTGGTGGATGTGGGGAGAGAGATGGCGGAGTTTTGAAATTTGTAAAACTGGATGTCATGAACTACTATATACACTCCTGGAAATTGAAATAAGAACACCGTGAATACATTGTCCCAGGAAGGGGAAACTTTATTGACACATTCCTGGGGTCAGATACATCACATGATCACACTGACAGAACCACAGGCACATAGACACAGGCAACAGAGCATGCACAATGTCGGCACTAGTACAGTGTATATCCACCTTTCGCAGCAATGCAGGCTGCTATTCTCCCATGGAGACGATCGTAGAGATGTTGGATGTAGTCCTGTGGAACGGCTTGCCATGCCATTTCCACCTGGCGCCTCAGTTGGACCAGCGTTCGTCCTGGACGTGCAGACCGCGTGAGACGACGCTTCATCCAGTTCCAAACATGCTCAATGGGGGACAGATCCGGAGATCTTGCTGGCCAGGGTAGTTGACTTACACCTTCTAGAGCACGTTGGGTGGCACGGGATACATGCGGACGTGCATTGTCCTGTTGGAACAGCAAGTTCCCTTGCCGGTCTAGGAATGGTAGAACGATGGGTTCGATGACGGTTTGGATGTACCGTGCACTATTCAGTGTCCCCTCGACGATCACCAGTGGCGTACGGCCAGTGTAGGAGATCGCTCCCCACACCATGATGCCGGGTGTTGGCCCTGTGTGCCTCGGTCGTATGCAGTCCAGATTGTGGCGCTCACCTGCACGGCGCCATACACGCATACGACCATCATTGGCACCAAGGCAGAAGCGACTCTCATCGCTGAAGACGACACGTCTCCATTCGTCCCTCCATTCACGCCTGTCGCGACACCACTGGAGGCGGGCTGCACGATGTTGGGGCGTTAGCGGAAGACGGCCTAACGGTGTGCGGGACGGTAGCCCAGCTTCATGGAGACGGTTGCGAATGGTCCTCGCCGATACCCCAGGAGCAACAGTGTCCCTAATTTGCTGGGAAGTGGCGGTGCGGTCCCCTACGGCACTGCGTAGGATCCTACGGTCTTGGCGTGCATCCGTGCGTCGCTGCGGTCCGGTCCCAGGTCGACGGCCACGTGCACCTTCCGCCGACCACTGGCGACAACATCGATGTACTGTGGAGACCTCACGCCCCACGTGTTGAGCAATTCGGCGGTACGTCCACCCGGCCTCCCGCATGCCCACTATACGCCCTCGCTCAAAGTCCGTCAACTGCACATACGGCTCACGTCCACGCTGTCGCGGCATGCTACCAGTGTTAAAGACTGCGATGGAGCTCCGTATGCCACGGCAAACTGGCTGACACTGACGGCGGCGGTGCACAAATGCTGCGCAGCTAGCGCCATTCGACGGCCAACACCGCGGTTCCTGGTGTGTCCGCTGCGCCGTGCGTGTGATCATTGCTTGTACAGCCCTCTCGCAGTGTCCGGAGCAAGTATGGTGGGTCTGACACACCGGTGTCAATGTGTTCTTTTTTCCATTTCCAGGAGTGTATATCATGATGTTAAGGTAAATACATTGTTTGTTCTCTATTAACATCTTTCAATTGCTAACTATGTCTATCAGTAGTTAGTGCCTTCTGTAGTTTGGATCTTTTATTTAGCTGGCAGTAGTGGCGCTCGCTGTATTGCAGTAGTTCGAGTAACGAAGATTTTTGGTGAGGTAAGTGATTTGTGAAAGGTACAGGTTAATGTTAGTCAGGGCCATTCCTTTGTAGGGATATCTGAAAGTCAGATTGCGTTGCGCTAAAAAAAATATTGTGTGTCAGTTTAAGCACAGTCTTGTACAATTTTTCTAAGGGGACGTTACATATGTCAACCCTTAGCCGAGGATACTTCACTAGAATCTTCTGATATTTTCTTCTAGTTTTTGTAACTAGTGTAGCTTTTGTTTATTGCTAGCACGTAATTGTAGAGAGAATTTCCATTGTAGTTGTAGTTTTTCATTGTTGTACAGTAAAACAGTTGTGGCATGCATGTAGATTTGCACCAAGTATTTCGCAGCTGCGCTTGCAATTAACTAGATATTGTTTTCAGTGCTATGTTAATGTTTTCCCCTATTTTTGCTCTTCAAATTGTGTTTTTCTATGTTGTCGTGTGAAATATTGTGACAATAATGGCGTGTGAAAAACGTAACACTAGGCTCCAAAGTAAGCTGAGAAATAATAGTGACGACGAGCGTAGCTTATCAGCACCACTGTGTAGTGAATTAACAGAAATTCAAAGTAGTAATTTGGTAATTGCGCATAGGGAAATGGAGCGGGTTGCAAATAATGGTGTACACAGTGAAACAATTAGTGAACAGGGAAGAATTATCGATCGATCGGTCGGCAACAGCTCGCCTCAGGAATCCGAAATGACAGGAAACAATCTCGCAAATACTGTAGATTCAGGTTTTGGGTCCTCACCGTTTTCTCAAATAAGTCAAGACACATTTTATGCTTGTCAAAATGTGAATGTTGCCTGTGCAAATGCACTGCCGAAAAGCATAGAGGAACCGATTCCAGACACTAATACATTAATATTGCAAATAATGCAACAAATGATACAAAATCAGAGACAAATACAGCTACAGTGAAACACAATGCAACAAAATCATCAAAAGTTAGACACAATGGAACAACACCAGAGACTAACACAGCAACAGTTAGACGTAATGGAACAAAATCTTCACACCACGCTTGAACAAACACGTGAAGATTTGACTACTGAGTTACATAACATTGAATCGAAATGTCAAAAAGTCTGTAATGACGTAAAAACACAAATTTGTGAGCATTTTCAACCTATTTTTTCGCGGCATGAAAATGCATTACAGAATCACGAAGCAGCCATAAAAGAACTGCAAACCATTGTTCATGAAAATCATGAGACCTTGTGGGCTAAAATTGACTCAGTTGCATCTACCGATTCGGTTACGCAACTTGCAAAAACTCAGGAAAACTTAAAGGACACAGTAGATTCGATTTCAACACAAATGGACACTCTGAAACTTGGTTCAGAAAAACACACTGAGGAAATGTGTTCAATATCGGAGAAAGTAGCCGAACTTTCGGATCAGGTCACTAACTTATCTACGAAGGTAGATGATAATCTGAATGACACAAAACCGGTAGTCTTTAACGACACAGAAGAGTGCGAACAAATTAGGAAACTGAAACAAAATCAGAACCAAATTAATACGCAACACCAAAGAGACATCCGCGAAGTACAAGATCAGCTCACACAGGTAATACAAGAATTACGTATTTCAGAGGACACTCGCGCTCCAGTACGGGAAGAGGGACATAGAAATACGGAACAGCCACAAAATAATAACACAGGGTATTTCGGAAATTATTAAAGAAATTCGCAAGGTGCACCGAATTTTGAGATGGAACCGCCGACACGACGTAACAATGACCGATATGCGACTCGCCGACACGATGATTTTGACTATAAGCTGTTCTTTACTACACGTAAATTCAAAACATTTAAGAATTCTGACAACGACATTCATCCAAAAGCGTGTCTCCATCAATTCTCTCATTGTTTTCCTCCCAACTGGTCATTAGAGCACATATTAGAATTTATGTGTGGCTATTTAGAGAATGAACCAGCTGTAAGAATGCGATCGGTCATTCACGATTGTCACAGTGAAGGAGAATTTTACCATGCATTCCTCTCAGCATATTGGTCTCAAGCTACACAAGACCGAGTAAAACATAGCATCATAATGATGAAACATTTCGAACAATCTGAATTTTCCAGTCTTGTGAAATATTTTGAAGACATGTTGCACAAGAATCAGTACCTGTCAAACCCATACAGCCCCTCAGAACTCATACGCATTTGCTTAATCAAATTACCTGAACATTTACGACATATTATTTTGGCAGGACGTTGCAAAGACGACATTGAAGCTTTACAGGGACTGTTACAAGAACTGGAAATTGAAACTGACAATCGCGGAACGCAAAACAGGAGCACAACAATTACAGATCACATCCGTCACAATTCCGTGACGACAAAAACAATAACTGGACACGAAAAGTCTATTCTTACAACGCAAATCGTGACCAAAACAGACACCACCCATATGACAACCGTTGGCAGAGTAGTTATAATTACAGGGAAAGATCATCTCTCCGCGGTAATGACTATCACAGAGACAATCAGAGAAACAGACAATATGGCAGCCAGAACTATTATTATCAAGGGAGACAGAATAAGTTTAGACACTACGGTCCAGCGCGCAGTTACGACTCAGGGAGAAATTCTCCATCACGTGACCGACAAGAAAGAAACTATGGAATCTACCGACATGACGACAGACGATATGATCGTAACGACAGACCTGAATTTCATCAGAACTGGCGGGATTCAAACAGAGCAGGGCACTCTCGACAACGTGAACTTGTAGAAGTTAGGTCTCCTAATCCCAATAACGACGTGCACCAACAAAGAAACAGACAATGACTCGCACCGCAGGCAGCCGCGTGCGCCAGCTGGCTCAGAAAAGAATAACATAGGCGCTAACCTTGAGAAAATTTCCAGTATTCTTTACCGACGTATACCGCATGATAATTGCGTTCAAGTTGAAACTCTGAGGACTATGAAGAGTAAAAGATTGCATCACATATCAGATGTAAAACCATTTATTGAAAGATAATCCGCCTTTTAACTAATTCTTTGCCATAAAATTTTTCACTTCACGCTACTAGTACAATTTGTCACACTGAGAAACTGTTACCTTGCAACAATGTTTGAAGTTAAATATCCAGTCAAGAACCAAGAGAACTTATTTCAACAGAAATTATGAATGAATTGTTATAGTAAACAGACGACACAATGTTGTTATTTGTACATTCTTGCTTGTTAGTTGCATGATTATGTAACGACTATAAGGCTCACATACTTAGAACATTTACCAGTACTGCTAATGAGATTTTAATGCAACATTTTGGTTCACTTGAAAATAATTCTTTATTTGGAGTACTTTCTGTGGGACTAAAGATGGCTTAGCATTTGGTTTCTTTGACAGCTACACGATTTTATCACGACGCTACTAATGTGTGATAATTTACAATGTTGCTTTAGTGGTGTATCTGTTTTATATCTGCACGGTTTTTCTGAATTCTTCTGTAAAGTGAGACATGTTTTAGTGGTGACTTTTGTGGTACAGCTATAATGAGACAGCCTTTTCTGTAGCACAACAATATGTTACAGCACAGTAATATCTTCATCACAACAATAAGTGTAATAACTAAGAAATCTATACGCAAAGCATTTCACTTCTGTTTATCATGAGGCAAGTACATTGACTTCTGCAGAACTTAGCTTTCGGAGGACAATAACTACGACACTTCCATAGAGATTATCTTACAGCAAGACGCACATTTTGCGCTACAGGACACGTATTTGAGTGATTAATTTTGTACTTAAAACATTTATTTTTAAAGATTTTTGAATTACAAATAAAGTTTTCCGTGATACATTTCATTCCATTGCTGTAATCTGTAACACCTGAGGGTATAATTACATTAATCCTCAGGAGGGTACACACTTACTTTGTGTACCATGTGTTTGGCAAGCACAAGGAGCCCTAGCTAATATGGTATTTGCTTATACAACTTTACACATCGGTACCATATTTTTCTAACACACACATTACACAGCTATCTGATCATTTAACTGAGAGATAAACATTTTTTTTACTACATCAGTGACACATGTTTACGCAATTACACAGTTGGGTAACTTCACACTTACGAAATTGTATTTTGTCTGTACTGTGTGAATTGTTCATATTTTTTCGGAACCATTGTGATACTATGAGAACTTTGAATGATATATTTGGTATGGGATCACGATTTTTAATGTAAGTTTGAGGTAGATGACACTATTTAAATGATCAGAGAATTTTCTTTAGGTTTTGAAATTATTGCAGAAAGCTACGACGTTTTTGACATTTGACTGAGGTGTTATGGTGTTATTTTTACGACAACAATGTGTATCATGCTGTTGAGGTACGTTTATGATCAATAAGCCGATGTTATATGAGGAATCTGATTATGCTACATATTTATTAAGATGAAATATTGAAGAAGTGTCGACGAATATGTATATGTGTAGTAAGGTAAGGAATAAGGAGTAGTGGTTTGGTACTCTGGTTTGTGAAAAAGGTTGTTGGAAACCAAGAATCGTACTTTAAGAATTATGAAATGTATGTAAATGCGTGAATGTATGTAAATGCCGACGAAAATTTTTTGGACACTGTTATATTTATAGGATTTTGTTTCTACAGATTTGTAACGCAAATTCTTGACCTGTGAAATATTTTTATATGAGACTGCCACTGTAGCAGAAACTGCTTTCGTATATATTTCAGTAAGAAAGGTAAGTGACATTGGCGTAATGCGTTTTGGGCGCCCAGCTGAGAAGTAGTCGTCTGACAAAAGAAAGCCATTAGGTGGAGAAAAAAAAGAGGCCATTATCCTCACCATTGACATTCCTCTAGAGAAAGCATCATAAATACAACACGCTCATTACTTGGAAAGATACTTACATCTGCACAACTGATTATGACAAGCGTATTTCTATGAGAGTTGAGAGAATTTCTACTAACTTATGAAACGTCACATGACTATTGAATGATATTTTTATGCTTTGCTTTTCATAATTGCTTATTTCGTGTGATATCTGTTTTCCAGCTATGTCGCAGCTTTGGTTTTACAAAATAAACTTAAATGCATTTGCTAATGTGAACACTTTCTGCCAACAGATCTATTAAATAATTATTTTGTGATCCACATTCTTCGAAAAAGGAGCTCTTGGAATGGAAAGAACAATAAGAAGGGACTAATAACAGTAACTGCATATATAATTTTCTCATCAAGTACTTGGTAATTTCTTTTGTAGAAATAGTTGTGGTGCACCACTTTAATTTCATAGACATTAAGATGTAAATAAACATTTCCCTTATCTGCATTATTGTCTTTAGTGTAATGTTTTTTTTGCTTGAGCTATGTCATGTTTAGATATAAGTTGCTGCTGCTGTTTGCCAGGCATAGTGCTACTAAATTTCACTTTGTATTACTCTGTTAAGCTAGTTTTACTACTGATTTATTTTTCTTGTTGCTGCACATTGGCTCATATTAGTTGTAATGTTGCATTTTCTCTGTTAATTTAGATTTACTGCTGCTGCCAATTTGCAATTTTTTTGTCATTGATGTTTGTGTTAATTATTTTGTGCTGCTGCATTGCCTTGTCCCTTAGTTTAGCATCTGAGCTCAGTAGATTTAAGTTAGCTTAAGAGGGGGTAGACTATAAGAGAATGAGTTGCGATTAATTGGAAGAAACGCATTGAGAAGTTATACAAAAAAGTACAGAAAGCAGGAATAGGTAGGATTTTCTTGGAAATAAATGATGAGGTAAGATAATGAAAAATAAATAATGACGTAAGAAAATTGTGAATATATAAATACAGAAAGCATGCTTGGATAGGATTTTTTGGTGGAAACAAATGTTGAAATAAGACGAAAAATCTATGGAATGAAGTTTTGGGTTGGACTGCAGTACCAAATGTTACACTGAAACCAAACCCTGCCCTTTCCTCTTGTGTTATTCTGCTATATGTTTGTGTACTCTTGTATATTTGTGTTTTTCCTGTCATTATGTGTTTAACTGATATGAGTTATGTTGTAGAATTTTTCTGATAATATGTTATTTTCTTTGTAAAGATGCTTAGACATTATTTATTCTGTTTTGTTTTAAAGCTCATGTGTGAAGTTGATGTTTCAAAAGTTATTCTGATCTTTATGTATGTAGTTATGTCATTATTTTTGTAACACTGATGTATATGTTTATTTCTATTCTTTTGTAAAGCCTGTGTTACTACAAATGTTATCTGTATTGTTATGTTCTTTAATGATGTATTTTGTACCTTTGTAATTGTATTCTCATGTTATAATATTGTAATTGACACCAGTTCATCAAATTAAGTAACTTGTAAGCATTCATCACATATCTGTTGGTCATAGTAATGCACAATATGTGAGAAGTTGGGACTGTTAGTGTTTGCACGTGTGTTACTAATTCAGCAAGGGACTGGATAACAGCATTGCTGGTTCTAAGGACAATTACAAAAATTTCGTGAGTGTACAAGTGGTGGTTGATGGACTTGCTATATTGTCTGCAAGACTTCTAAGGACAATTCCAAAACCTTTGTGCGTGCACAAGTGGTGGTTTATGGACTTGCTATCTTTACAAGACTCTTCGATGGTGATTGTGCACCTGCACAGTCGCAGCAGATGGCTGCTGGCCATCTTTACAAAGACTACAGTAGGTCTACACCTTTGATGACCCATCAATACCATTATTTCTACAAGGACTACAGTGGGTCTGCATCTCTGGTGGCCCACCAATACCATACTCTCTACCAGGACTACAGTGGGTCTACTCTGTGATGACCTACCTACCAATCTTCTTCAAAACGTCGAATGACTCTGCTGTGGGTTTGCTCTGTTGTGGCCCATTACCTGTCTGCATGTCAAGAGTCAGCACTGTCTTTCCGTTGGAAGGACAACACTATTTCGTCAAGATTGCATGGAAAGCCACTACTTCTGTGTGCAATTTCTTTTACTAATGAGACTTTGTGAAAAAAACCTGTAATTACTATTATGATGAATGATCAGGACTATCTTTATGGACTGTGAGAAAATTTTAGCTTTTGACCAACATTGTATCAATAAGTGTGTGCATTTGATTTCTTTGTTATTGTAATTATGAAAAATTTTATCAAATCATTATTGGGCACTGCCCAAAACAATTTGTAAAATTTTTTGTGGGGAGCATGGTGGCTATGTAAGTAGGCTGTTTATGTTTTCTTTATGTAAGTAGGCTGTTTATGTTTTCTTTATGTAAGTAGGCTGTTTATGTTTTCTTATTGGCAACGTTACGTAGCGCTCCATATGAAAATCACTGGCTGTGCTGTATGCAGTCAGTGGGTAGTTTGCATTGTTGTCTGCCATTGTAGTGTTGGGCAGCGGCAGCTGGATGTGAACAGCGCGTAGCGTTGCGCAGTTGGAGGTGAGCCGCCAGCAGTGGTGGATGTGGGGAGAGAGATGGCGGAGTTTTGAAATTTGTAAAACTGGATGTCATGAACTACTATATATATTATGATGTTAATGTAAATAAATTGTTTGTTCTCTATTAACATCTTTCAATTGCTAACTATGCCTATCAGTAGTTAGTGCCTTTTGTAGTATGAATCTTTTATTTAGCTGGCAGTAGTGGCGCTCGCTGTATTGCAGTAGTTCGAGTAACGAAGATTTTTGGTGAGGTAAGTGATTTGTGAAAGGTACAGGTTAATGATAGTCAGGGCCATTCCTTTATAGGGATATCTGAAAGTCAGATTGCGTTGCGCTAAAAAAATATTGTGTGTCAGTTTAAGCACAGTCCTGTATAAATTGTTCGAAGGGGATGTTTCAATGGCCAACAGCATCTCCATGGTAGCTATTAAGTGACGGTTTTCCCTTACGACCATTTCACGAGTGTACCATCGATATAAAGAATCCGATAAAACATCGAACCTCCGATATCGCCGCGGCAGGAAGAAGATCCTGCAACAACGGGACCTACGATGACTGAAGAGAATCGATCAACGTGACAGAAGTGCAACCATTGTGAAAATTGCTGCAGAGTTCCATTCTGGGCAATAAGCAGGTGTCAGCATACGAACCGTTCAACGAAATGCTCGCTGGCCTCCTACACGATATTAGGCAGGTGTATCAGTTTCTTTCGCTCTTCAGTGTGTGTAATTGATTGTAATTATAATGAAAATATTTCAAATTGCTGGGTAATAGCAAGGGAACTTTGTTTAAATGTATCAACAGCAACGACGAAATGGCAGTAGCTCTACCGATGTTTGTCTTTGCGTATGGGGAGAGTCAGTCGCGTTGCGGGCAGAGATGAAGCAGAGCAGCTTGAGTCACGAAAGAATGCGCAAGTGTTCGCTGCGGGCTCCTGCAGACGCCAGAGTAGGCGTACCTAATTCATTAACCAGCGGGTATTGTGAGCACGACAGGAGTGGACAGGTGGAGGAAGCTGCAATTCTAACTATTGTCTGTCCTATAATTATACGTGGTTCTGGAGACGACTCGGGGTTCTCAGCCACCAGCACCAACAGTGGCAGCTCAGCATTGTCGTCAGCTACATTCTTCGTCAACCACACGGTTACAACATAAGTAAGACAGTAAAGTGACACATATATAGTATTTAGACGCTTTACCCAGTGACATTTCTTTCACAGATATGACTAACTTGAGTAATAACCAGCAGTTGTTAAAACTTGTAGGGCACCTGTGTTGCCATTGTCCTCAGATGTTATTATCAAGCAGTGTCCCTTTCCTTTCCGCGTGATTGCTAAGTGTAGTAGAAATATGAAAACTGATTAGCTATTTAATGTCAGCCTTGTTTGTTTCGTAATGACCAGTTTCAGTCTAGAATGAGATTTTCACTCTGCAGCGGAGTGTGCGCTGATATGAAACTTCCTGGCAGATTGAAACTGTGTGCTCGACCGAGACTCGAACTCGGGACCTTTGCCTTTCGCGGGCAAGTGCTCTACCATCTGAGCTACCGAAGCACGACTCACGGCCGTTCCTCACAGCTTTACTTCTGCCAGTATCTCGTCTCCTACCTTCCAAACTTTACAGAAGCTCTCCTGCGAACCTTGCAGAACTAGCACTCCTGAAAGAAAGGATACTGCGGAGACATGGCTTAGCCACAGCCTGGGGGATGTTTCCAGAATGAGATTTTCACTCTGCATCGGAGTGTGCGCTGATATGAAACTTCCTGGCAGATTAAAACTGTGTGCCGGACCGAGACTCGAACTCGGGACCTTTGCCTTTCGCGGGCAAGTGCTCTACCATCAGAGCTACCGAAGCACGACTCACGCCCGGTCCTCACAGCTTTACTTCTGCCAGTATCAGTTTCATATCAGCGCAGACTCCGCTGCAGAGTGAATATCTCATTCTGGAAACATCCCCCAGGCTGTGGCTAAGCCATGTCTCCGCAGTATCCTTTCTTTCAGGAGTGCTAGTTCTGCAAGGTTCGCAGGAGAGCTTCGGTAAAGTTTGGATGGTAGGAGACGAGATATTGGCAGAAGTAAAGCTGTGAGGAACGGCCGTGAGTCGTGCTTCGGTAGCTCAGATGATAGAGCACTTGCCCGCGAAAGGCAAAGGTCCCGAGTTCGAGTCTCGGTCGGGCACACAGTTTTAATCTGCCAGGAGTTTCATATCAGCACACACTCCGCTGCAGAGTGAAAATCTCATTCTGGAAACATCACCCAGGCTGTGGCTAAGCCATGTCTCCGCAGTATCCATTCTTTCAGGAGTGCTAGTTCTGCAAGGTTCGCAGGAGAGCTTCTGTAAAGTTTGGATGGTAGGAGACGAGATACTGGCAGAAGTAAAGCTGTGAGGAACGGCCGTCAGTCGTGCTTCGGTAGCTCAGATGGTAGAGCACTTGCCCGCGAAAGGCAAAGGTCCCGAGTTCCAGTCTCGGTCGGGTACACAGTTTTAATCTGCCAGGAAGTTTCAGTTTCAGTCTACATTTTCTGGTGCAGTAACTTAATTCCTGTACAGCCTGACAGAGGCTTAACTAATTTGCAATTTAGAATATTATCTACATTCGCTTAATGTAACGTAAAATATGACTGACAAAACTACTAACTAAAGTTACAGCACACATTAAGAGCGCACATTTTCTTTTATTCTGTATTTACCTTAGCGAATGACTTGGTATGTATTTTAATTTTCCTATATTAAAAGTAAAATCAGTTGCTCATTTGCTTAAAGGGAATTAGTTCAGTCCCAATAATCAAAAGTAAATTACTTGCCTTTTTTTCTAAAGTTTTCATTACGTTACACTGAGTTTACTGAAAGTCATTTTTTACATAACAATGATTAGTTTAAGCCTGTCATTTATTTAATCAGTAACTTCAGTTGCTTCACTTTCAAAATTCAGTATTCCAGAGAAAGTAACTGCCAACTCAGTGCTTTCTGATTCATTTATTTTATCAAGAACTGCTGCGCTGTGGAAAAGCATGCCAACCTCCTCTTACAGCGCCAGTGATTATTTGCTGATATTTCTTTGACATTACCTTCTTTAAGATTCTGAAGATTCATTGCGCTAGCGGGCTGGTTACCGTTCAGTTATCCTTTTATTAGCTAATCAGTGTTTTGTTTGCATTTTGTATTAAATCTTACGTGATACCCATTTCGCCCCTGTGTTGGTCGTGAGCGATTGCTGTATATTCCACCGATTTCAAAATTTTTATCAGTACTTAAAGTAGGTTTGCAATTGATTCTTCCTTCAGTAGGGTCTGTTGTACACTTTCCTCCAACTAAGATGGTATAAAATTTCATCAGGCATATGCGATCACGGTCAGCTATATCTCAATCCAATATGCCGATTAGGAAGGAAGGGGGGTGGTCACAGGTTCAACAAGTGCACATTAGGTGCCATTGTGAGCAGTGACCTACTGCAAAGTAACCAACTGCTAATGTACATTGCATCCTGTTCCCTTCACAATGTTCGCCCGAATACTGTGTGAATTGGACCCGTTTTAACTAACAACAACAATTTCTGTCGGCTTGTAAACCGGTTGTTTTTGCTAAGACGTAACTGCCGGTTACAACCTTTACAGCATCCCTGATCACAGGGCATGTTGCATGATTTCTAGCGATGCCCATGTTGGACAGTTTCCTTCGATACACCAACGAACTTGGAAACAACATTCACAGTTCAGTGATTGGCATATCTGTTCACCAGAGATTCTTTCCGTCCCTGTGTCACGTGTGCTCATCACCTCAATACTGCACTGATTCCACGTAATCGACTTGTACATACCGCATTATTTCACTTCTATGACTTAGCCTACTTCAGTGGCGAAAGATATCTCTGGTACCAATCCAACTACAGTACTCCAAAACGACTAAATAGTGTGTTGTATCAAGGGGTTGGCCAATGTTTTCCTCGATGAGTTCATGTTGTCAGTGCTACGCATGAATACGCAGGTTGATTCAGCTAAACGCTTCACCTCAGACATTTCCAGAACCGTTTAACATATCGTAAATCTGTTTTCACCTGCATAAATTATGAACTAAATAGCCTCTTCCCATACCTTTAATAACTACAGAGATGTTGATGTCAACTTCGGTATTTCGATTGCCGTTACAGTAACTTCTGATACTAGGATATTACTTGGAACATAGACGAATTCCACCATTCTTCATCTTTAAAATCCGAGTTTCAGTTTCGGACTAACTACAGTGTTCAGAACTAAGGGTTAATCAGTTTTGAAAATGAAACCAATTGCTGTGTTACCCGGACGTTCGTGATTTCACACCCAAAAAACGTCTCCTACACATTCTACAACCGCCTGTGAATAACTGTTTTCCTGAAAAAAAAAAAAAACTCGATGACCGCTCTCTACTTTGTATGCACCTCCGTTGCAGTCGCATTTGCAAGCTACTTCTAGCGTCGTCGCGTGTTAGAACTACAAGACACTACAGGGGCTGAAGCGAAAATATTTCACAATGTCCAATAAATTCCGCAGTTTTCCACCCGAAAACAGCCCAGAAAAGGAATGTGTTACATTACTTATTGAATTCCCCTCGTACTTCGATTCCTATAGTTTGTTAAACAGATCTATTTTTGCAGACTAAACGGCAAGCGTCAGATGTGAATAGCAGAGGAAATGAAAGGTACCCTTATTCTGTGTCCCTTTTACACCGCTCTTGCGGTGGTGCCATCCGTATCATGTGTCATTGTACCAGCAGATTAACTAGTTCATTTGTATTTGTACTGTGTGAAGGTCATAGTGTTCCTGCGTTAATCTCTTGAACACGGCAGGCATACACGTGGAATAAGTTAATCATCAGCAAAGTAGTCTCCCATATGATCTAACATTATCGAACTTTCACTGTACTCATTCACTTGTTTCGTTCTTTTCAGTGATTTGTGAGTATTTGTTTTGGTTATTTTCTTGCACTGTTTGATTTTATGATTTGAAACTATGTGTTATTTGCAGCTTATAAAATATTTTGCGGATGTTTGTAGTCTTTAATCACTGTTACGTCCTCTTTTCATTTGTGTTATGCCAATTAAAGCATTCTTAAGGAAAACCGGTTCATGCGATTAACACTGGAAAGAATATTTTTTACCCGTTGTGTTAATTGTATCACATGATGATAAATATGTCAATAACTTATGGTTAATGAGATTCAAGTCGTCAGTACACAAAGACATATAAAACAAAAGTAGCTCCTGTTCTTAATTTATTAAGTTTGAATTATAGTCTCTGAGTATGGACATCATTTATAACTATGCTTTAGATCAAGATCACAGAAATGCACATGAAACTCATTTGGCTTCAGATAATTCGGCTACCAAAGAGTACCGTAGCAGCTTCTCAACTGCTAGCCAGCTGATCAGCTTGCCTGTCACTAGACAAATGGAGAATTTGCAACATTGTAGAATACGTTTGACACTTATAACTTCATGTGTAACATTGGGGTGTCACTATTCGATTCCAGGAAGGTCATTTACATAGAATCTGTAACTAATCCTACATTTAACGTTACTTGTTAGCACTGTTTAATAAATAATACTGCAGTGACGCCGGACTCTAAGCAGCAGTAGTAAAGTGACCGGTTTGTATAGAGGATAGCTGTGTTAGCCCTACGTACTAACCTTGCAAGAGGGCTAAAGACTTAGTCTGATTTTTACGTCTTCACTTAGTGAGCTATAAGCTTCCATATCGGAATTGGAAATTTTTGGTAAGTTCCCATGGGACCAAATTGCTGAGATCATCGGTCCCTGAGCTTAAAAACTTCTTAATCTAACTTAAACTAACTTACGCTAAGGTCAACACACACACCCATGCCCGAGGAGAACTCGAACCGTGGCAAGGGGTCTCAGACCGCGCGGCTAACCCGCCCGGCTACCACATTAAAAACCATTAAGAAAATCTTAACTTCAGCATCTTAAATCTTATCATGATTTCGATTTAGTACCCCATAGACTAAAAAGTGAAAAATTAAACGAATAGTTATCAGCCACCCTTGGTAAAAAGCTATATTTTTTTGCTTCCACCGACACACATCTTAGTTTCTGTTAATACACAACACTACATTATTTGTGACTGGGTTTCTTTATGTGTCTGCTCTCTGCTCTCAATGCGAGGTTTATACATTTTGGTGGTAATACCGAAACGCTTGTTGGGTAAGACAAAAGACATCACTGGACACAGATCGTAACAGTTTCAAAAGCGCGCAATATCTGGCTAATGCATTATGGTTTGGGTTAGCTTGTTTTACATGTAGTTTTATTCTATTAGTGATCTAAAATGCTCCAGAATATTTCACTATATTCGAGGTGTTCTTCAATGTACCAAACTAATCTGGGATAATCCGTGATGTCCCCGAATATTCTGAAATCCTTCCGAATATTCCAGACTGTGCTCGAACATTTCAGATCATCCCAGATCATTGTGGAATATGGAGGAACAATCTGGAATGTTGCGGATTGCTCTCTAATACTCTAGAATATTCTGGAATGTTCTCGAATACTCCGGAATGTTCTAGGAATTTCCTGATGGCGCAACTTTCCACTCTTTATATCTTCAAAAGCATACCCTTCGGATAAAAACGTGAACCGGGGAACCTTCTTCATGGGTGAAGGATAGAGAACTACCATTCGACATAACAACCTAGATCTTACCGTAACTCGTTTCTGAGTTTTAACGGCACATTTCGAACTTATATACTATTGGCTATTAAAATTACAACACCACGAAAATGACGTGCTAAAGACGCAAAATTTAACCGACAGGAAGAAGATGCTGTGATATGCTAATGATTAGCTTTTCAGATCATTCACACAAGTTTGGCGCCAGTGGCCACACCCACAACGTGCTGACGTGAGGAAAGTTTCCAACCGACTTCTCATTCACATAACAGCAGTTGACCGGCGTTGCCTGGTGAAATGTTGTTGCGATGCCGCGTGTAAGAGGGAGAGATGCGTACCACCACGCTTCCAACTTTGATAAAGGTCGGATTGTAGACTATCGCGAATGCGGTTTATCGTATCGCGACATTGCTGCTCGCGTTGGTCGAGATCCAATTACTGTTAGCAGAATATGGAAGCGGTGCGTTCAGGAGGGTAACACGGAACGCCATACTGGATCCCAACGGCCTCGTATCACTAGCAGTCGAGATGACAGGCATCCTATCCGCATGGCTGTAATAGGTCGTGAGTCAACAGATGGGGACGTTTCCAAGACAACAACCATCTGCACGAACAGTTTGACGACGTTTGCAACAACATGGACTACCAGCTCGGAGGCCATGGCTGCGGTTACCCTTGACGCTGCATCACAGACAGGAGCGCCTGCGTTGGCGTACTTAACGACGAACTTGGGTGCACGAATGGCAAAACATCATTTTTTTCGGCCAAATCCAGGTTCTGTTAACAGCATCATGATGGTCGTATCTGTGTTTGGCGTCATCACGCTGAACGCACATTGGAAGCGTGTATTCATCACAATACTGGCGTATCAGCCGGCGTGATGGTATGGGGTGCCATTGGTTACACGTCTCGGTCACGTCTTGTTGACGGCACTTTGAACAGTGGACGTTACATTTTAGATGTGTTACGACCCGTGGCTCTACCACTTATTCTATCCCTGCGAAACCCTACATTTCAGCAGAATAATGCACGACCGCATGTGGGAGGTCCTGTACGGGCCTTTCTGGATACAGAAAATGTTCGACTGCTGCCCTGGCACATTCTCCAGATCTCTCCCCAATTGAAAACGTATGGTCAATGGTGGCCGAGCAACTGGCTCGTCACAATACGCTAGTCGCTGCTGTTGATGAACTGTGGTATCGTGTTGAAGCTGCATGGGCAGCTGTACCTGTAAACGCTATCAAAGCTGTTTTTCACTCAATGCCAAGGCATAACAAGGCCTTTATTACGGCCAAAGGTGGTTGTTCTGGGTACTGATTTCTCAGGATCTATGCACCTAAATTGCGTGAAATGTAATGACATGTATATTCTTCGATAATATATTTGTCCAATGAATACCCGTCTATCATCTTTATTTTAATGGCCAGTAGTGCATATATATTAAACACACACACACACACACACACACACACACACATATATATATATATATATATATATATATGTGTGTGTGTGTGTGTGTGTGTGTGTGTGTGTGTGTGTGTTTGTGTGTGTATGTTCAAAAGTATCCGGGCAGCTGGCTGAAAATAACTTACAAGTTCGTGGCTCCTTCCATCGGCAACAATGGAATTCAATTTGTTGTTGGCCTTGATGACAGCTTCCACTCTCGCAGGCATACGTTCAATCAGCTGCTGGAATGTTCCTTGGGAAATGGCAGCCCATTCTTCACGGAGATCTGCACTGAGGAGAGGTATCGATGTCGGTCGGTGAGGTCGGGCAATACGTCGGTGTTCCAAAACATCCCAAAGGTGTTCTACAGTGTTCAGGTAAGGGCTCTGTGGCGGGCAGTCCATTACAGGGATGTTACTGTCGTGTAAGCACTCCGCCACAGGCCGTGCATTATGAATAAGTGCTCGATCGTGCTGAAAGATGTAATCGCCATCCCCGAATTGCTCTTCAACAGTGGGAAGCAAGAAGGTGCTTAAAACATGAATGTAGGCCTGTGCTGTGAAAGTGCCAATCAGAACAACAAGGTTGCGAGCCCCCTGCATAAGTAACACGATGACACAGTAACACTATCACCTCCGAATTTTACTGTTTACACTACACAAGCTGACAGGTGACGTTCACCGGGCATTCGTGATACCCACACCCAACCATCGGATCGCCACCTTGTGTACCGTTATTAGTCGCTCCACACAACATTTTTCCACTGTTCAATCGTCAACTGCTTACGTTCCTTACACCAAGCGAGGCGTCGTTAGCCATTTACCGGCATAATGTGTGGCTTATGAGCAGCCGCTCGACAATGCAATCCAAGTTTTCTCAACCCCCGCCTGACTGTCGTAGTACTTGCAGTGGATCCTGATGCCCTGTGTGATGGTCTGGATATTTGCTTATTACACATTACGACCCTCTTCAACAGGCGGCGGTGTCTGTCAGTCACCAGACAAGGTCGGCCTGCACGCTTTTGTGCTGTTCCCCTCTCTTCACGTTTACACTTCACTGTCACGTCGGAAACAATGGACCAAGTGATGTTTAGGAGGTGAAAATCTCGTGTACAGACATATGACACGAGTGACACCCAATCACCTGACCACGTTCAAAGTCCGTGACTTCCGCGGAGCGCCCCATTCTGCTCCCTCACGATGTATAATGACTAATGAGGTCGCTGATATGGAGTACCTTCCAGTAGATGGCTGCACAATGCATCTAATACGAAAAACGTATGTTTTGGGGGGTTTCCGGATACTTTTGATCACATTGCATGTAAGTGTACAATGTGCCACTAAATTTTACAATCGACTCTAACCATGAAGAAGGTTCCCGTTCTTACCCAAAGGGTGTGCTTTTGAAGTTATAAGAACAGGATGTTTCGTCTCAAGAAATTTTTAGAGCTTTCCGGAACATTAGAGAGTATTCGAGAACATTTCATAATATTCTGAAGCATACGAGAGCATTCCGCAACATTACAGAATGTCCGTAATACTCCACAATGATCCGGAATTTTCTGGAATGTTCGAGAATAGTTTGTGATATTCGGAAAGGTTCCAGAATATTCGGGGACATCCCGGAACATCCCACATTATTGTAGAACATTAGAGAACAAACTCGAAGGTTGTGGAATATTCTGGAACATTGTTGATCATTCGATGACTTTTTATATGGTTTGGAAGTCTCCACTGGTGGGGCTACCCATTGGTTGTGGTATATAAAGCCTATTCTGAATCAGAGCAGCGCAAAGAAAAAGAACAGCGAAAAACGAAAGAGACGAAGAGTACGAAGCACATATAACTTCCCAACGGACGACAATGAGCACTGTGAGAAGCAGAGAAACCGAAGAACAACTAAATGAACGGACTGAAGAAACAGGACTTGCGACACAATCTTCTAATAAAGGTCTGCGAACTCAAGCCGGCCATGAAAATATCACCGTACATGAAGCTCGGACAAGGACAAGTAAACAGTACGATCTAACAAATGAAGCATTCCACTACGACCCTACGAAAGTATATAACAAACACAAACACAAGCACGTCGCAGCCGAAAAAATGGATGTCTGCCAATTTTGCATCGCGAAAAAATTCAGTACAGAAACAACAGGACTCTAATGTATAAAAGGAAAAATTCGATTATTACCGCTGGAAGCAACTCCACAGAAATTTTCACATTACATGACCGGTGAAACCCCAGACTCTAACTACTTCTTTCAAAATACAAAAGCGTACAACGCCTGCTTTCAAATGACTGCTTTCGGTGTCACTACGAACAACACTAACAGAGATGAAAACTATTACGTTTTGTCCATTCAAGGACAAATCTTTCACAACATGGTATCATTACTACCACTATCCAAAAAGGGCCAGAAATTTCTGCAAGTATAATTATCCTGGAGATGACGAAACAGAATTTGACTAACTGTGCCCAAACATCAGTAGACTGAGACGAGTAGTAGTCTGAGATGTACATCTGATCTCACACGAATGCATTCAGCTGATTTCAATACACAAAATAACACTAAACCGAATGAATTCTGATGACTATAAAGTTATAATTGGAGCCAAGAAAAAACCCCATGGAGAACACTAAAGTCGATTTAATGAGCCTTAATTACAAGAAGCCGTCGTAGTTGTCAACAGTGAAAACACAAGCCGTGACATAATTGTACAACGAAGTAGAGGATGACGCCAACGCACTGCAGGGACACACCGTTCACCTGATCCCTCGAATATCTAGTAATATTTCTGCACCGAGAGGACGGATATCATCAATATCATATCAACCCCTTGGGCGAAACCTGGTTCCCCAGCTACTCATCAATAATATTGAAAGGGTACAGTACCGCCCGACATTGAAAATAGGTACAACATACTTCATTATTCTTGTCAGAACAACATATTTTTTCTAATAACAACTCAATTTCAATTAATACAGCGAAGCCGGATACCAGTGTGGGAAGGAATGACAATTTATTTATTTAATTGATCACATATTCACTCCCACAAAATAAATCCCTACATCCAGTTTGGTGAGATCTGTGAAATGAATGAATGTATGGTCGTCTGCTAACCGCAGATAGTGACTGTGAATATATGATCATCTTTGAGACGATACTTTGGCCACCTTTGGTGGAACCAAAGAGATGTAACTTACCGGAGTTTTGAGCGCCTGGAATGTGGCTGACCAATACGGTAGCATGGTCTTCCCCCACCTCGACAGAGGTGCGAGATGACCTGAAGAATGGCCATGTTTCAGCACTCTGCCGCTGGATCTAGTGTTGGTAAAACCTGTCTTAGGCGTGCTCCGTAAGGACAAAAGAGTGGAGACATGGTATGCATGTGAAATACTTTAGAGTAGTTTAGAATAGTAATTTCTCTATTTCAGGAACTTTTGTGGGGAGAATTAAATGTCAGGCAGGTAATATTAAGGGGATCGTAGTAATCTTCGGAAGTGACCAAAGGTCACAATGAAACCACGTGTAGCAATAAGTTGAAATACTTCTGAGTGCTTTAAGTTAAGCTGAATTACTAGCGTGTGTACTATAGGTTGGAAATATTTAAGAAATGGCATGTGCAGGACTTGAAATTAGAGACGAGTACTTCCACGTGGTGAGTACTGTGTGAGTCTCAATCTGTGTATGAGACAAAGGATAAAGGGAAGTACTCGTCCATGGTATCAGTTGAGGACTCGCGTGTGTGATGAATATGTTCTTAATATTACTTTGCGTGTTATGTTTCCGTGTGATGCTTGATTCAAACTATAATACTCTGAGAGAGAAGCAAGGTGAGTCAGCCGTCTATCCAGCAACGCCACTTGGCTTGCATTGCTCAGGTAGACGTACATATATCGTCCAGAGTTCGTAGTAGGAAAGAAAAGTTACGAAGTGGGGCAGTGTCGTGCGAAACTGGGATGAATACTAATTGAAGTGGGAAAGCTGAAAGTGATGTGATTATAATGTTGTGACTATTCCTTACGTTGTATTCCATGTTGCAGTGTGGTGTATGTCATGTAATTTAAGTATGTGTGGTTTGCATGGGAGAGTAGCAAGGTAGTTTCAGAGGTAGTGGGTTATGTATGTTCCTTTTGTACCGCTCGGTCTGGAGAAAAGTTTCGTGATGATGGTTGTGAGAGTCGAAGTGTGAGATATAGAAAAAGATCCACCATCCTATCCAGAAAGTGCACTGTAGCATTAAATAATTACGAGACCATAAGATAGAGAATCACCACTGTAAAGCCATGCCCACTGGGCGGAATTTCTAATGTGTTATTGTTGTAGGTTAGGGAATTTGTGTGTTTAGGTTATAGAATTTATCGGAATAAATAAGGTAGTGAAAAGAAAAAGATTGGTGGCCTTTTCCTTCGAATTGTATGTTGTCATGATATCCAGAATTTGTAATGTGTGCGCCATTCATACTCAGTGCGATGGCCACGTGTTGATCAAAGCCGTTAAATAAGAAAGAAAATGTGGTATTACCAGTGCGTAGTGAACAGTCAGAGTTATGTAAATTATTGATAGTCAGACGTGCGTTTCCGTTGCGTAATATTCATACAGGAGGGTAATTTGTAACGTAATTGTGAGTACGAGAGTTCATGTTACTCGATAAATAAGAATGAATCCACTGGTTTGGGAGACCATTCATCTTGCAGGCCTGACTGCCTGATGCCACAGAATGAGCAAGGCATGTGGGTGCCTCTCAATATATTCCAACAACGCCATTAACTGTAACAGTCTGACGATAGTCATACATGTTGTGGAGTCCATGCATGTAGAAATCTATTGGTTTGAGGATAAATATTTCGTCATTCCAAATTTAAAGTGCATTTTGGTCCACAAAGAAATTTTCTTGATAGATATTCGATAAGGAGCGGAAATGATAAACGTCTGAGGGCTCTAGATAAAAAAGAAGTGCAGCAGCGCTTGATCTTGAATCAAGCTCATGAATAGGTTGTTTTGCGAGATAAGCAGAGTGCTGCAGTTGTCTAGGTCGCTTATCGTATCTTACGTCTGCAAGGTGCCTCAGTTGAAGAAACAAATGCCAACTTCTATGGACAGTCTTCTGGGATGGTAGTTATTGCCACAAACCTCTTGTTTGTTCTCTTACATGCATAGCGCTACATTGTGAGGATTTAGCATATGCTTCCGTATTTTCTATATTTTTTATTTATTTTTAAGGGTTTTACGGTTCTAATTCAGTACAAGCAAGGGATCAAGGTTCATGTATCTCAAGAACTGGTTTATGTATCAAGTTGAAATTTAGATCAAACACTTGAGACTACAGTCCCTTCGCGGTGTAAATAATTTAAGCCTCTAAGTCAATACAATCAAAACATACGACCATGTGTGCCATGTATTTTGATACTTGCGAACTCATGCATGAGATAAATAGATGAAGGACTTACGGCCATGTGGTCAAGATATTAAGTTCGTGCGTGGATACCAAGAGATAGTGGAATTGATTGTCGGATGGAACACCAATTTTAGACACTTCGTTTTAACATAGCCCTTACCTGTCAACGTTGCGAGGAGTCAACGCTAAGCTGAACGCCCCTTTTGCCCGGATGGATAACTGATGCAGGACACTCAAGCTGTCGATGTGATGCTGAAGAATAATACGTACATACTGTTGTTGTTGTTGTTGTGGTCATCAGTCCTGAGACTGGTGGGATGCAGCTCTCCATGCTACTCTATTCTGTGGAAGCTTCTTCATCTTCCAATACCTACTGCATCCTACATTCTTCTGAATCTGCTTACTGTATTCACCTCTTGGTCTCCCTCTACGATTTTTACCCTCCATGCTGCCGTCCAGTACTTAATTGGTGATCCCCTGATGCCTCAGAACATGTCCAACCAACCGATCCCTTCTTCTAGTCTAGTTGTGCCACAAACTCCTCTTCTCCCCAATTATATTCAATACCTCCTCACTAGTTATGTGATCTACCCATCTAATCTTCAGCATTCTTCCGTAGCACCACATTTCGAAAGCTTCTATTCTCTTCTTGTCTAAACTGTTTATCGTCCATGTTTCACTCCTATATATGGCCACACTCCATACAATTACTTTCAGAAACGGCTTCCTGACACTTAAATCAATACTCGATGTTAACAAATTTCTCTTCTTCAGAAACGCTTTCCTTGCCATTGCCAGTCTACATCTGATATCCTCTCTACTTCGACCATCATCAGTTATTTTGCTCCCCAAATAGCAAAACTCCTTTGTTACTTTAAGTGTCTCATTTCCTAATGAAATTCCCTCAGCATCACCCGACTTAATTCGACTACATTCCATTATCCTCGTTTTGATTTTGTTGATGATTATCCTATATTCTCGTTTAAAGACACTGTCCATTCCGTTCAACTGCTCTTCCAGGTCTTTTACTGTCTCTGACAGAATTACAATGTCATCGATGAACCTCAAAGTTTTTATTTCTTCTCCATGGATTATTTTAATTCCAACTCAGATTTTTCTGTCGTTTCCTTTACTGCTTGCACAATATGCAGATTGAATAACATCTGGAATAGACTACAACCCTGCATCACTCCCTTCCCAACCACTGCTTCCCTTTCATGCCCCTCGACTCTTATAACTGCCATCTGGTTTCTGTACAAATTGTAAATAGCCTTTCGCCCCCTGTATTTTACCCCTGCCACCTTTAGAATTTGAATGAGAGTATTCCAGTCAACATTGTCAAAAGCTTTCTCTAAGTTTACAAGTGCTAGAAATATAGGTTTGCGTTTCCTTCGTCTATCTCCTAAGATAAGTCGTATGGCCTAACGTGTTTCAACATTTCTACGGATTCTAAACTGATATTCTCCGAGATCGACTTCTTTTAGTTTTTCTATTCGTTTGTAAAGAATCCGCATTAGTATTTTGCAGCCGTGACTTATTAAACTGTTAGTGCGGTACTTTTCACATCTGTCAACACCTGCTTTCTTTGGAATTGGAATTATTATATTCTTCTTAAAGTCTGAGGGTATTTCGCCTGTCTCATACATCTTGCTCACGACATGGTAGAGCTTTGTCAGGGCAGGCTCTCCCAAGGCTGTCAGTAGTTGTAATGGAATTTTGTCTACTTCTGTGGCCTTGTTTCGACTTAAGTCTTTCAGTGCCCTGTCAAACTCTTCAGCCAATATCATATCTACATCCTCTTCCATTTCCATAATATTGTCCTCACGTACATCGCCCATGTATAGACCCTTTATGTACTCCCTCCATAACCCTGCATTTCCTTCTTTGCTTAGAACTGAGTTTCCATCTGTGCTTTTGATATGCATACAAGTGGTTCTCTTTTCTACAAAGGTCTCTTTAATTGTCCTGTAGGCATATATACATTATTATATTCTGGATGCAACTGATTCTTTTGCTGTGTGTGCGTGTGCGTGTGTGTTTCCGTATTTGAGGCAGGGGAGAGAGAGAGAGAGAGAGAGAGAGAGAGAGAGAGAGAGAGAGAAGAGAGAGAGCGAGCGAGAGGAGAAAGACAAGAGAAATATAGGTTAGTGCTGCCAAAGCCGTTTACGAATGCTTAAGATTAATGCAAAAGATTGTGACGTGAAAGATATGCATATTACCATATGTTACAATGAGAATGTGGTGTCACCGCCAGACACCACACTTGCTAGGTGGTAGCTTTAAATCGGCCGCGGTCCATTAGTACATGTCGGACCCGCGTGTCGCCACTGTCAGTGATCGCAGACCGAGCGCCACCACAAGGCAGGTCTAGAGAGACGTACTAGGACTCGCCCCCAGTTGTACGACGACTTTGCTAGCGACTACACTGACGAAGCCTTTCTCTCATTTGCCGAGAGACAGTTAGAATAGCCTTCAGCTAAGTCCATGGCTACTGCCTAGCAAGGCGCCATTAACCATTTCTATAGAGAGTCTCACTTGTATCATCAAGAATGCTGTATACAAATGATGGATTAAAGTTAAGTATTCCAGCAGCTACGTACTTTTCTTTATAGCATTCATTACGTATCCTGTTTCAGACTTAAGCAAGCCTGCGTGAATTAAACGCGTGCCTTTCGGTTACCCGTCACTGTGGACTGGCTGTCTTGTCAGTCCACTACAGAGAACATTTATTAGAATTATACAGTCATTAGCGCGTTACACATCATAATGAGAGGTTACAATTTTTATCCTTGGAAGGTTTCCAGAACTTACTAAATAGTATCACAGATTATTGCGTTTATATCGATGTAAATTCTATTTAAGCCTCAGCACCATTATTACCTCATTCTTGGAAAACTCTGCCGTTATCGTCACGCAGTGTTATCGAGTGGGAGAATGAGAGGTACCTGCGAATACGGCGAGCCGGTCGTGTCATAGCCAGGGACACGCCGCCGTCGTCAGCAGAAGCATCAGCAGCAGAAGCCGAGAAGCGCTGATGCAGTGGGTGCCGTGTTCAGGAGGCAGCGGCGGCGGCGGCGGCGGCGTCGGCGGCGTCGGGCAAGTTGGCAAAAGTTGGGTCCGGGCTCGCGGGGGGAAGTGGCACGCTTCCTGCCGCGCCGTCGACCGGATGCGCAGCGTAAACACGAAGCAATCTCCCGCCAGTCTTTGCGAACTTCATCGTTCAGCGGTCACCAAGTTTCGCCAGGAGTCGACGTAGAGCCCCAGCACTGGTTTTATGCCGCGCCTTTAGCTGCGAGACTTCTGACTTACCGTCCCAGCGTGAACAACATCTCGCAAGAAGCGCTGCAGCCAAATACCTGCTGTGTAGGCGGAATTCTCACTGAATGTATCAACGCGAGTCGTAGTCGCTGCCGGAGTGTCTCTTTAGACGTCAGTGGAACATTAGAAGGTGTTCTCTGTAGCTAAGATTTATGCAACGGAAAAAATCGAAATATTTCGTACAGCAGTTTGCGGCTTTTAAGGAAAATACCTGGATGGTCCCATTAAAAGGCCACAGCCGATATTCTTCCCCATCCTTCTCTAATCCGACAGGGCCGATGACCTCACTGTTTGGTCCCCTCCCCCAAATCAACCAACCAACAACTGGTAGGACATGTTCTTTGCCACGAAACGGATGTCAGTCGTAGCTCTATGACATACGGTGTGTCACTGAGTCCGTTATCAATTTGTTAGCTGTTATGTATTCACTGGAAGAGTCCTAAGGAAATGCAGTCCGAAAACAAAGGAAGTAGGTTACAGTACACTTGTTCGCCCACTGCTTGAATACTGCTCACCGGTGTGGGATCTGTACCAGATAGGGTTGATATAAGAGGTAGAGAAGATCCAACGGACAGAAGCGCGGTTCGTTACAGGATCATTTAGTAATTGCGACAGCGTTACGGAGATGATAGATAAACTCCAGTGGAGGACTCTGCAAGAGAGAAGCTCAGTAGCTCGGTACGGACTTCTGTTGCAGTTTCGAGAACATACCTTCACCGAGAAGTGAAGCAGTATATTGCTCCCTCCTTCGTATATCTCGCGAAGAGACCATGAGGGTAAAATCAGAGAGATTAC
Organism: Schistocerca cancellata; assembly: GCF_023864275.1. Taxonomy (NCBI): domain Eukaryota; kingdom Metazoa; phylum Arthropoda; class Insecta; order Orthoptera; family Acrididae; genus Schistocerca; species Schistocerca cancellata. The sequence continues at coordinate 389,762,790 of NC_064633.1, read as the reverse complement.
AGCCCACACAGAGGTATATCGACAATCTTTCTTTCCACAAACAATACGAGACTGGACTGGAAGGGATATCAAGATACCCTCCTCCACACACCATCAGGTAGCTTGCGGAGTGTGGATGTAAATGTCGATGTAGAACTTCGTCCCTTTCTTATAACATCTGACGTTAAACAAATATGTGTTTAACATGGTTTAAAATTTAATAGAATTAAATATTAATTTCTGTTATTCAAAAGAGAATTTCTTCTGCAAACAGCGCTAAAGGAAGGTTGAGACAGATTCTGTTGAAAACATGTAAAGGACTTAACTGTGTTCAGAAATTATAGGTCAATTATAATTGAAGGCTTCGTGTTTCTTGCTGCTACAAATAGCTTATCTAGTAACATCTGAAGTAGGTAGTTCCTTCGAGCTAGTATGGACATAGGTCATACTTGACAAACGGAAGAAATCAATAATTTGTTCTTTTTATCGCCCTCCGACTCAGGTTATGCATTTGCTGAAATGTTCAAAGAAAGGTTGAGTATCATCTCAAATGGGTATCCAACTGATACATTTGCAGTTGGTGGTGACATCAATTTATTCTCCGTATGTCGGCAAAATTACGTGTTCCAGACCGGTGAAATGTATTAAACATTGTAAGAAACTGTAATAAATTCTTTCTACGTAGCCGACCAGAGTGGCCGAGCTGTTCTAGGCGCTACAGTCTGGAACTGCGAGACCGCTACGGTCGCAGGTTTGAATCCCGCCTCGGGCATAGATTTGTGTGATGTCCTTAAGTCAGTTAGGTTTAAGTAGTTCTAAGTTCTAGGGGAGTGATGACCTCAGAAGTTAAGTCCCAAAGTGCTCAGAACCATTTGACCCTTTGAACTTTCTACGCCGGCCGGAGTGGCCGTGCGGTTCTAGGCGCTACAGTCTGGAGCCGAGCGACCGCTCCTGTCGCAGGTTCGATTCCTGCCTCGGGCATGGATGTATGTGATGTCCTTAGGTTAGTTAGGTTCAATTGGTTCTAAGTTCTAGGCTACTGATGACCTCAGAAGTTAAGTCGCATAGTGCTCAGAGCCAATTGAACTTTATACGAAAATTATTTGGAGCAGTTAATTCAGGAGTTGACAAGAAGTTTAAATCGTTGCTAAAACATTCACTTAGCAAGGAATAATCACGAACCAAAAGGTGCATCTTGAATTAGTAATCACACTTGTCGTAGCGAGACTGAATACCTTGAATTCTAAACCTACTCAACATAGGAGCAAAATATATCCATTTAATATGCAGATAAAAATTATCTTGGCGTCTTCCTGAGACGCAATCTCCATTCCCTCAGAAATAACTTTATTAATGTAGACCAGATATGGTTTACACTCAAAGAAATAACATCGACAGCAATGGGGAGATTTACTGGATATATAGTAGTAATAAGAAACCGATCTCATTCTCCATGGGACACGGAACAGGCCACAACACTGTTGAAGAAGCAACGGAAAAAAAGTGTCAATATTTAAAGGAATGCAGGGTCGCCAAGATTAGCGAAGTTTTATAAGTGCTTGAAATTTATCACGTATATCAATGCGAGATGATTTTAATAGTTTGGTTGTATATAAACCACAATAGCGGCAAGACACGATTAGAACCTTCACTGCTCGATGACGACGGTAACATTGCGAGTGACATCGCCACTGTACTCGAGTACTAAGAGCGAATACGAAATTCCTTCAGCTGGAAAGAAGAATAAGTACTGACTCAAGAAATCGAATCAATAACTGTACCAAAATGAGTAAAATAAAAGATACCCTCGGTGTGGCGAAGGAACTCGAACGAAGTAAGAAAGGCAAGACTTCCCATCTAGATTGCACAGCACTGAGGTTCATTTCGTAGTACGCTAATGTATTAGCTCCACATTTAGAAAGCAACGAAATATGTGCACCTAAAGACTGGAAAGTTCCTTAGGCCACAGCAGCATTCAAGAAACAGAGATAGAAATAATCCGCTGAGTTGCATACCCATATCACTGAAGTCAATTTGCAGTTGGATTCTGGAACATATACCGTGTTCGAACATTATAAATTCCCTCGAAGAAAAGCGTCTGTTGACCCATATCATGGATTCAGGAAACATCATTCTTGTGACACACAAAGAGCTCATAGAATGAGATTTTCATTCTGCAGCGGAGTGTGCGCTGATATGAAACTTCCTGGCACATTAAAACTGTGTACCCGCCCGGGCGTGAGTCGTGCTTCGGTAGCTCAGATGTTAGAGCGCTTGCCCGCGAAAGGCAAAGGTCCCGAGTTCGAGTCTCGGTCGGGTACACAGTTTTAATCTGCCAGGAAGTTTCAAAGAGCTCATAGTTCTCATGAGGTATGGAGTACTATTGACAATGGATCTGAAATTGATTACATACTTATATATTCCCAGAAATGCTTTCGATACCATTCCTCAAAAGCAGCTTATAATCAAAGTGCATGCCTATGGAGTATAGTCTCAGATGTGCAACTGGATTCGTGATTTTCTGACAAAAACATGACTGTTCTTAGTAACTGACAGAAAACCTTGAGGTAAAACGGAACTCCTATAGGCATGGAAGTGTCGTAAGCCATCTCCGTTCCTACTCCATAAAAGTGATTTAGGAGACAATCTCAGCAACCAGCTGAAATTTTTTACATATGACACAGTGATTTACAGTCAAGTAAATCATTATGATATCAAAATCAGTTGCATAATGAACTTGAGAAAATATATGTGTGATACGGAAAGTGGCAGATGACCATAAATAATGTAAACAGTGAGGTCCCCTACATAAGTATTACAATTAATCCGTTGAATTTTTGTTACACGATAAATCAAATAAATCTAAAGGCAGTCAATTCGACTAAATCACTGGGATAAAGGATGCGAAAACATAAACTGGCACGATGGCATAGATGACGTGGGTAAGACCAACGAAAGACAGCGTTTTGTTGGCAGAACACTTACGAGATGCAAAAGGCAATTCACTAAAGGGATTGCCTACACTATGCGTCCGTCCTCTGATGGAGTATTTCTGGGCAGTATGGGACTGTTACAGCATGGGATTGACAGAAGACATCGAAAAAGTTCAAAGAAGGGCAGCTCTTTTGGTTTTATCGCTAAATACGGGAGAGAGTGCCACAGATATGATACGCGAGTAGTGATAGCAATCATTAAAACAAAGGAGAAATTTTGTCATGAAATTTCAATTTCCTTATTTCTACCCCGAATGAGGAAATGGTTTGTTGACACCCGCTAACATAGGTTAAAATGGTCATCGTAATAAAATAAGGGAAACACAGCTCGCGTGCGAAGGTTTAAGCTATCGATTTCTCTGCGCGCCATTCAAGAGTGGAACGGTAGAGACATAGTTTGAAAGTGTTTCAATAAACTCTCCGCCAGGCACGTGAGTGTGAATTGCAGAGAAGGCACGTAGATGTTAATTATTTGAACAATTGAGCAGTATATTTTCAATAAAATCTCAAATAAAATAGTGCACTTTCATTTACTATGACTGTATCATTCGGATACGCAACTGTTTTAAATTATTTCCAGAGTAACGACATAATGTTAACGCTGTAAATTTTGTACGAAACCTTATTTTTTTAAAATACGTCAATAAGTACTGACCATTGTTTACTTGCACACTGAGTCAGTGAACATGGGTCGGCATGTACTTACCACATTCTTACTGGGCGAGTTGAAGAAACATTACTGTGAAACGCCTCAAAACTAAGGGTCAAATTATTTCAGTTCCTGAGACTGGAATTTGCATTACCAGTATTTGTAAAACAAAATTGTAAAGAAACTGCACTATGCCGGTTGCAAGTCCCTGGCCTCATTGTGCAAGCGATGAGGAAGAAAGAGGGGGAGGAGTAACAGCCTCGTAAGAAAAACCAGGGCTCAGCTGGCCCGGGTGATAGCACTTTGTCACGGCTCCACGCTTCGGTTGCACTGAAGATTTCAGCGGTAGTGAAGGCGAAAAGAATGGATCTTGGGACGGTGGAACTAGCGGAAGACGCAACATAAGAAAAAAATACACAATGAATCTCATTTGCAACAAGCGGCAAAGTGGTCAGCGTCTACTCAATGGAGGTGCGGCTCGAAGCATAGTCCTCAGAGCTAACAACCCTGAGTAGTATCTTTAGGGGACGTGTTCCCCTACCTCAACAAGCAATCAGCAATGGAGAAGCGCTGCGTCCTCTACACGAAAAAGGAAAAAAAACTCATCCTAACAGTCGTAGAGCAAATACTGAATCTAAAGAACGTAACAGAAATGAGGAAAATCAGAAACTTGAAATAGTGAAAACGTATGTAGATTTTAAAAATGCCCATGATTCAACTGATAGAAAAGCACTGATCTACATGTTAAAGGAATTGGGACTTGACCGTAAAACAACCGAAATAATTAAATTAACTGTAATAAACACAACATCAAAAGTAGAATTTTAGCATGGGGGGGGGGGGGGTTAAAATCTTTTGAAATCACATCAGGAGTAAAACAGGGAGGTGGTTCATCACCTTTACATTTTAATTTTTCTTTGGAGAAATTAGTCAGAGAATGGATAAAATCTATCAATACTAATGGCGTTCAATTAGGAAGAAGCCCAAAGAAAATCACAGTAGAGTGTCTTGCTTTTGCATACCTACTGACTCACTGGATAGTGCCAAAGAGAAAAATCCCAGAAATATAGAAATGAGCCGACTAAATAGGTCTGAAAATATCATTTGAAAAAACACATTTCATAACAAATAATAATGATGCCCTTCCAAATCTTTTAATTCATATCAACGCAATATCTAAAAGAAATTGTGTTAAATACCTAGGAGAAAGAACACAAAAGAAAAAATAGCTGTAGGAAATAGAGTACATAAAATGGAAAGGGCATCCCAAATGACAGGTAACATATATGACAGAAACTGTGTCCTGAAACCCAAAACTAAGACATTATCGAACAGTGGTAAGGACTGAAACACTGCATGCAGCAGAAACACATAAACTAAGAAAATTTGGGGATCTTGAAAAACTGGAAAAAGCTGAATGTAGAATTCTAAGGAAAATTCTGGGATCTAGAAGTAATAATAATGACGAGCACACACAAAGATCGAACTGAGAGTTTTATTTCACAATGTAAGTGCTAACTGATGTAAAGAGGAAAAGAAGACTACAATTTTACGACCACATATATAGAATGGATTGTAACAGATTATCCAAGCAGATCTTCAACTTACTAAACAATCACAAATCCAAACCAAGATGGTTCAAATAAATATTCAAATGGACAAAAAACCCAGGAATTAGAATGGACTCAATAGATAACAGAATACTGTTTAGATAATAAGTACAAAACGTAGGATTTTAGGAAAAAAAAGGTCTCCAAAAGAAAAAACTGGACCGAGGAAGAAAAGGAATGACTCTCTCGAAGGATCGAAGGATGAAGGAAGTCTGGGAGCAACGAAAATTAAACCCAAAGATGCAAAACCACAGACAATTTCGTATACTCTACAAAAGGGACATTCGAATAAATAAAGTATATAAATGGAAATGCTTCTTGAGAGAGTGTAGGGGAGCGACGCGGGAGACCCGCACCACCGTACTAGGAAAGGTCCTAATGGAGGTGATTTGCTGTTGCCTTCTTCGGACCGTAATGGGGATGAACGACGATGATGACACCACAACACCCAGTGACCTCGGGCAAGGTGTGCATATTCCCAGGCGTTTAATAGATGCAATAGCTTTCACTGACTATTCTGTATTCGAGCAGTCGTACAATAGTTGCCGTTTCTAGACTGAGGGTCAACTATCAATGTCAGCAAGAAGCGTCAATTCGCTACAGGTTTTGATGCGTTTGGCTACACGTTTCTTACATTCTGATATCTCTGTGTAGTAAAGTTGGGACGATATTGCTTGAAATCTAATTTTTTCGTTATGCAACAGAGAAGAACTGAAAGACTTCTGTCAGGCTGCGCATACGCCATCAACCTAATCAGCGATTCTTATTGGCGACTAAAAATCTACGAAGCAACGTAGATCACACTGAGACAAGTAATTTAAGACACTTAGAGTCGAAAATATCGCGAAATACCGCAGAAGTGGATGACAAATGTCGATAGTTAGAAGTCAGCAGATGACGTACCTCGCGGCACGTGCAACTGTTCAACCAGTCGGTCTGTTACAGCTGACCGTCGCAAACCCAGTCAAGTATTCACGTAGATGTGGCCCTGGAACCACGTGTGTGTCTTTTGCGTCTGTGGCTCAGGTTTCAGCTCTTGAGTCTGGTAAGCAGTTTTTTTAATTATTAAACAGTTATGTGTTTAAATTGAAGTAAGATTTACTACTTTATTTACCCATCTCGCTGTATCCGATGATTTACTTCAAAGTACAGTACGACAAAGACCTATCGTTTTGCATCACGAATATGAGCTTCGGAATTGCTTCTTTACCAGCAAATGATCTACGTTTTTTTTTACTAAATAATGGCTATCAGTAAAAAACCGAGGTGACAAAGGTAAATATACATAAAATAATAGTAGTTTTTACGTGATGACAATAGGAACGGCTTTTAGAGCGAGGATAATAATGTTCGTAACTTATACGTTTATAACAGTTCGGGATCATTGGCGTCAGTAAATACAGAACTATGATAACTACACTAATGGCCATTAAAATTGCTACACCACGAAGATGACGTGCAACAGACGCGAAATTTAACCGACAGGAAGAAGATGCTGTGATATGCTAATGATTAGCTTTTCAGAGCATTCACACAAGGTTGGCGCCGGTGGCGACACCTACAACGTGCTGACATGAGGGAAGTTTCCAACCGATTCCTCATACACAAACAGAAGTTGACCTGCGTTGCCTGGTGAAACATTGTTTTGATGCCTCGTGGAAGGAGGAGAAATGCGTACCATCACGTTTTCGACTTTGATAAAAGTCTGGTTGTAGCCTATCGCGATTGCGGTTTATCGTATCGCCACATTGTTGCTCGCGTTGGTCGAGATCCAATGATTGTTAGCAGAATATGGATTCGGTGGGTTCCGGAGGGTAATAAGGATCGCCGTGCTGGATCCCAACGGCCTTGTATCACTAGCAGTCGAGATGACAGGCATCTTATCCGGATGGCTGTAACTGATCGTGCAGCCACATCTCGATCCCTGAGTCAACAGATGGGGACGTTTGCAACACAACAACCATCTGCACGAACAGTTCGACGACGTTTGCAGCAGCATGCACTATCAGCTCGGAGACCATGGCTGCGGTTACCTTTGACGCTGCATCACAGACAGGATCGCGTGCGATGGTGTACTCAACGACGAACCTGGGTGCACGAATGGCAAAACGTCATTTTTTCGGACAAATCCAGGTTCTGTTAACTGCATCATGATAGTCGCATCCGTGTTTGGCGACATCGTGGTGAACGCACATTGGAAGAGTGTATTCGTCATCGCCATACTGGCGTATCACCTGGCATGATGGTATGGGGTGCCTTTGGTTACACGTCTCGGTCACCTCTTGTTGGCATTGACGGCACTTTGAACAGTGGACGTTACATTTCAGATGTGTTAAGATCCGTGGCTGTACCCCTTATTCGATCCCTGCGAAACCCTATATTTCAGATGGATAATGCACGACTGCATGTTTGGATACAGAAAATGTTAGAATGCTGCCCTGGCCAGCACATTCTTCAGATCTCTCACCAACTGAAAACGTCTTGCCAATGGTGGCCCAGCAACTGGCTCGTCACAATACTAAAGTCACTACTCTTGCCGAACTGTTCTATAGTGTTGATGCTGCATGGCCAGCTGTACCTGTACTCGTCATCCAAGCTCTGTTTGACTCAATGCCCAGGCGAATAAAGGCAGTTAATAGGATCAGAGGTGGTTGTTCTGGGTAGTGATTTCTCAGAATCTCTGCACCCTAATTGCTTGAAAATATAATCACATGTCAGTTCTAGTATAATATATCTGTCCAATGAATACCCGTTCATTATCTGCATTTCCTCTTGGTGTAGCAATTTTAATGTCCATTAGTGTATCTATAAACGGTGTATACAACTATTTAAAAATGGTTCGAATGGCTCTGAGCACTATGCGACTTTGTAACGTCCCCTTAGAAAAATTAAACTTGACTGTGCTTTAACTGACGCACAATATTTTTTTAGCGCAACGCAATCTGACTTTCAAAAATCTCTTCAAAAGTATGGCCCTGACTAACTTTAGCCTACACGTTTCAGAAATCACTTACCTCACAAAAATCTTCGTTACTCGAACTACTGCAATACAGCGAGCGCCAACAATGCCAGTTAAATAAAAGATTCTAACTACTGAAGGCCCTAACTACTGATAGGCATAGTTAGCAAAAGAAAGATTTTGATAGAGAATAAACAATGTATTTTCCTTAATAGTGCTCATAAGTCATAAAATATATAGTAATTCATGACATCCAGTCTTACAAGTCTACTGTCTCTGATGGACACACATCCAGATCATCCGCTCTCTAAACTCCACCATCTTACTCCCCACATCCACCACTGCTGGCGGCTCACCTCCAACTGTGCAACGCTATGCGCTGTTCTCATCCAGCTGCCAAACACTACAATGGCAGACAACAATGCAAACTAGCCACAGACGGCACACAGCACAGCCAGTGATTTTCATACAGAGCGCTACGTGGCGTTAACAATAAGAAAACCTAAACAGCCTACTTGCATAGCCCCCATGCTCCCCACAAAAAAATTTACAAATTGTTTTGGGCAGTGGCCAATACAGATTTGAAAAACTTTTGCATAGTTACTATAACAAAGATATCAAATGCACACACTTATTGATACACTGTTGGTAAAAAGCAAAAATTGTTCTCATAAAGACAGTCCTGATCATTTATCACAATAGTAATTACAGTTTTTTTCAAAAGTCTCATTAGTAAAAGAAATTGCACACAGAAGTAGTGGATTTCCATGCAGTCTTGAAGAAGTAGTGTTGTCCTCCCAACAGAAAGACAGTGCTGACTCTTGACATGCAGGCAGGTAATATGTCACAACAGAGCAAAGCCACAGCAGATTCAGTCGAAGTTGAAGAATATTGGTAGGTAGGTCATCACAGAGCAGACCACTGTAGTCTCGTTAGAGATGACGGTATTGGTGGGCCACCAGAGGTGCAGACCCACTGCAGTCCTTCTAGAAATAATGGTACTGGTGGGCCATCAAAGATGCAGACCCACTGTAGTCCTTGTGGATATAATGGTATTGGTGGGCCATCAAAGATGCAGACCCACTGTAGTCCTTGTAGAGGGGGCCAGCTGCCATCTGTTGCGACTGTGCAAGTGCACAATCAATATCGAAGAGTCATGCAGACAAGATAGGAAGTCCATAAACCACCACTTGTGCACTCACAAAGTTTTTGGAATTGTCCTTAGAACCAGCAATGCTGTTAACCAGTCCCTTGCTGAATTATTAACACACGTGAGAGCACTAACAGTCCTTTTTTTCATATTTTGTGCATATACTGTAACCAACAGAAACGTGTGCAGTGAAATGAATGCTTACAAGTTACTTAATTTGCTGAACTGGTGTATTTTGCAATTTTATAACATGAGAATACATTTACAAAGATACAGAAAAGATCATTAAAACATAATAATACTGATAACATTTGTAGTAATACAGGCTTTACAAAGGAATAGGAATAAACATATACATCAGTGTTATAGGAATTATGACATAAGTAAATACATAAAACAATGAGAATAGTTTTCGAAACATTAATTTCACACATGTGCTTTGAAACAGAACAGAATTAATAATGTCTATAAACATCTTTACAACGAAAATAACATATTATTAATGCATATTATATTTGAGGATATCAGTACTCCTCCTCATAGTGAATGTAGCTTAGTACTAGAAAAATTCTACAACACAAATCGTATTAGCTAAACACATAAAGACAGGAAAAACACAAATACACAAGAGTACACAAACACATAGCAGAATAACACAGGAGGAAATGACAGGGTTTGTTTTCAATGTAACATTTGGTACTGCAGTCCAACCCAAAACTTCATTCCATACATCTTTCGTCTTATTTCAACATTTGTTTCCACCCAAATAATCCTATCCAAGCATGCTTTCTGTATTTGCAGGTTCACATATTTCTTACCTCATTATTTATTTTCCATTACCTTACATCATCATTTATTTTCAAGTAAATCCTACCTAAACCTGTTGTCCCTAAACCCTACTTTTTCGTTCATATCCTCTTTCAAAAATACTTTTTTAGCCAAACCATTTTCTTATAGCTTCTCAATGCATTTCTTCCAATTCATCACAACTCGTTCTCTTATAGAGCCTACCCGATCTTAAGCTAACTTAAATCTACTGAGCTCAGATGCTAAACTAAGGGACGAGGCAATGCAGCAGCACAAAACAAATTAACACAAACAGCAATGACAAAAATGCAAATTGGCAAAGGAAGCAGCAGTATATCTAAATTAGCAAAGCAATAGTAATATTACAACTAATATAAGACACTGTGCACCAAACAAGAAAAATAAATCAGTAGTAAAACTGGCTTAACAGAGTAATACAAAGTCAAATTTAATAGCACTATGCTTGGAAAACAGCAGCAGCAAATGCAATAACTTATATTTAAACATGACAAAGCTCAAGCAGAAAAAATATTACACTAAAGATGGCTATGTCTAATACCTATGTCACATCTTAACACTAGAGTGATGCATCACTATAACTTACTCTAGCAGACAAGTTACCAAGTCATTGACAAAAATTATGTATGCAATTCCTGTGAAGTGGAAATGTCTTTTTGTGCTCCTCGTTTTTTTGGAAGTAGATCATAAGATTTTTATCTACTGGATCTGTGGCATAAAATATCTATATTAGTACATCTATTAACTTTTATTTTAACCAATGCTGCAGTGCAGCTAGAAACTAGATATTAAACTAAATGAGCAAATATATATATATATATATATATATATATATATATATATATATATATATATATATATAAAGCAACATATGAAACGTCAACATTAACCTATAAGTTTCACAAATCACTTACCTCATAAAAATCTTCATAACTCGAACTACTGCAATACAGCCAGCGCCAATACTGCCAGCTAAATAAAAGATTCTAACTACTGAAGGCACTAACTACTGATAGGCATCGTTAGCAAAAGAAAGATTTTGATAGAGAACAAACAATGTATTTACCTTAACAGTGTTCAAAAGTCATAATACATACAGCAGTTCGTGACATCCTGTCTTACAAATTTTCTGTCTCTGATGGACACATATCCAGATCATCCGCTCTCAAAACTCCACCATCTCACTCCCCACATCCACCACTGCTGGCGGCTCACCTCCAACTGCACAACGCTACGCGCTGTTCACATCCAGCTGCCCAACAGTACAATGGCAGACAACAATGCAAACTAGCCACAGACTGCACACGTTACGTGGCGTTGCCTATAAGAAAACCTAAACAGCCTACTTACAACTTAACTGATGAAGTCATCAGTCGCTTAGATTTCAGAACTACTTAAACCTAACTAACCTAAGGACATCACGCACATCCATGCTCGAGGCAGGATTCGATCCTGCGACCGGAGCGGTTGCGCGGTTCCAGACTGTAGCGCCTAGAACCGCTCGGCCTATCCGGCCTTCATACAACTATTCGCTTAACAGCCCCATGGCAGCATTTAGACCGATAGCTTGGTGGAAACCATCCTGTTCTTTAAATTTAGCGATTCTGTGATGACCACGCAGGAGACATCAACCACCCTATGACTGTCTTGGTATGTATGTCCCACGTCATAAGAAGATAGGTGAGCGTCACCTTCATCAAAATCCCTTATAAACATATTATTAAAATGACTTTCCTACGGAAGGTTATAACCTACTTACATAAAAGGGCAAGTGCGAGTAAGACTCGCACACCGAGAGCTTCGTACAAATTTAATTATGTAGATGGTTTCTCCATCGCGGCGGTCGACAATGTCGAAAATTTATGTCAGTTATCGATACCGACACTGGCAAGCTATCGGCCGGGAGAATTCCAAGATGATATCAGAAACTCTACACTAGTTCCTCAGACTAGTCGAGACGTAGAAACGGAAATAAGCAGGTGTCTACAGTTTATATGCAAGGTGATTTAAAAGTAACTGTTCACACTTCGTGGGCATAATGTGTGAATCTACATAAGAGTAAAATGTTAAATAAAGTTTTGCCTGGAACTGCTTTATTTCCGAGCTACGATGCATAATGTCATTCGTGGTAGGCAATACATCATTGGCCAGTGTAGGCTTTTTGCGTGTCGTGTTCGCCTGAAGCGACGATGGCGTGAGTGCACATTTCAGGCAAGAGTCAAGAGAGTATCTCGAAGTTGCTTACCCCGGTAAGTGGACAGGACCTGTAAACAAGTTACTTTGCCTGCCGCATCTCCGGATATTAGCCCCTGGACTTCTCCTTTGAGGTCCGTCACAAGGAGCTCATGTACTGTGTTGCAATTGAGAATGAAGCACAACTACAGCAGCGAACTGAAAACAGCTGTGCAAGTGTGCAAAATGAGATGAACGGAGCCTGCAACAATCCGAGCGAGGCAAGAAGTCGAGCACATCTCTGTCTCCGTCTGCGTGGGCATCTTTTTGAACACGTTCTGGGTAAATGTGATGTACGTAGTGTAGTTTAATTTCGAGTCCCTTCACGTCGTTGCTCTCTGAGAAGAATTTTGTGTCGCATGTATTGTACTTGTGATCTGAAATCAAATTATTTTAGACAAAACTGTATTAAAATTTTACTCTTTTTTTGATGCATATGTTACTCCCAGGATGTGTGTACAGGTATTTTTGAATCACACTGTATATTGAGATAAATGATCTGATAAAATATTTTTTTATTTACATACTAAAACATGACTACAACTTACACATTACGCTAAATGCAGTAATACTATTATATTATACATTTGACAGAAGATGGTTGCAAAGCTAGTTCTAAGGCGAGAAAATTACAATTACAACTGAACCATTTTCGGATTTTTTTACGTTTATTACACGGGATATCCTTGTTTCTTGTCGAGTTTTACGTTTACAGATCAACGGAAACCGACCTATACCATTTGATGAGTGAGTTTACGAGTATGGAAATATGTAACACAAATGGTCAATTTTTTTATTGCATTCTCTTAGATGCTTCAGTTTTTTATACCACCAAGGGATCGTACACCTTAGTACATCTATATCTACATGGGTACTCTGCAAATCACATTCAAGTGCATTACAAAGGGTTCATAGAACCTCCTTCACAATTCTCTATTATTCGAATCTCGTATAGCACGCGGAAAAGATGCCTTAAATTTCAACTTGATGTGTCTACGCCTTCCTAAGGAAGAGGGATCCAACAGACGAACGGACTGACAGTCAAGCAATAAATGACAAAAAACAGTATTTATTCTGTGTGACATAAATACAAAACACTCTTTAAGGCTGTTGGTGTTAGTTGTACTGCGAAGTCTTGCTTCTTGGGAAATATCTTGTTTGTTGGTCAACGGGATATACGCTGTGGGTTTTTATGAGTGACTTTGCGGGTATAAAATTGTGTGACATAAATAGCCGGAGCTTTTCATTACATTTGCTTAGAGGCTTCAATGTTTTACACCACCGAAAATCCGTAAACCGTAGTATACGACATAAATTTCAGCTTGACACGTCTATCCGTTCCTGAGAAAACGGATTTTTAAGAGTCGTACACGCAAACAGACTTACAGGCAGACGTGATGTTATAAGGGTTCCGTTTCTTCTAACTGATGAACGGAACCCTAAAAAGAAGAGTGAGACCCTCGATATACGCACTAGCATGGTGAACATCACAAGGAGTTCTATGTCTAATTGGTTAGTTATTCCAGTCGAGGAGTTCGCAGAATGCGGGCTGCAATGTTGTCCGTACGTCTGGGTAATCATCCTCAACCGTTTATGATTGCTCACTAATACAGACCCATCAGGAGGTTGGGGTCAACAAAAAATAAAAATAGAAGAACCCGAAAAATAGCAGGTTACGCGCAGAATGATAGAAGTTCTATGCCAATAGCCATGGGAAAAGAACCTTGCGACGTTCTGGACTGGTAGTAAAAGCAGTGGCGGACTTGATCGCTATCTGCAAGAGGTTATGCAATAGTAGATTACGATAGGTGCGGGTATCATGCAGTGTGTTAGCCAGCCACAGATCCATTGGCAGATGAGAAGTGTTTCTGTCGTGGTCTTAAGTGATGGCACTTCCTGTTTATTAATGAAATGAGTAGTATATATTGCCGGCTACGAAGTTTTTCTTGACGGAAACCTTTCGTAAGAAGTTGTAGATTCACTTTTGGCGTGAAATTCGGATAAAATTCCAAACTTTCGGTAATACTATCCATCATGCAGAGCTTGGAGTTTCATCCGAATACGGTGCGGCAAATGTACCGAGAACTTTTTATGCACCATATATTGTTACCTGGAAGTCGACTGCTATACAGTTCGAAAAGTTTTACTTGTAGGTTCACTATATTGCAGAAACTGCTAACAGTATCCAGCGTATATGTGTCTCTGAGAACCAACGTACGTTCCGCAGAAATTTTGAAAGAAACCCACTGCGCGGAAAGCTACGGCGATGCGAATTTTTTGCCGACATTGAATTTTAATGAACCAGTAATTCAAGCCTGCCACGACATGGCGCTAGGCCGAAACAAAAGGGGTACAGCACAAGTGGAAGGAACGAGTGCACGCACCGGAAACCGTGACTCGAATGCGCGGACGTAAATCGTGTATGCAGGACAGAACGCAGCACCCAATTTGTTTTACGACCTGCGATAAATTTCTGTTGCGTATGGGCGAGAAAATGAAAACAAGTCGGGAGTTTCGCATGTTCTTTGACATGAATATGGTCCTCAGCTCTGCTGGAACATACCAGTAGAAGAACGCAAAGAATACAACGGAAAAGGGAGAAACCGTTTGGCGCGGTAACAGCTGACAAGCCTTTAGTGACAGCGTTACCTTTAGTGCTGACAACAATTTAGGGCACATACTGTGTTAGCTACAGTTTATGTAATTAGTGAGTACTTTTCATCAGAAGGCTCTCTGTCAGTTACCGATTATTGAGAACTTGACAAGTAGGCTTCTACGTAAGTAATGTGCACACTACTGGTGAAGGTGGCCTGACAGAGGAAGACACAGGCAAAATAAGGATTGAACAGCATTTGTATCAAGATTTCTGTGGACAGTCCTCCGGATAAGTAACTTTACCAATTAGCTAGACAGAACCTTGACATATTAAGACAAAACGACTACATTAGATAAGGCAATTTAAGAACTGTTACAGATAATCTATAAAAAAAGTCTTCAAAGGTTCTTAAGCCTTAAGTACAAAAATAAAGAATGCTATAAATAAGAGTGTTCACAATAAATGTAACATGATAGAGAAACAGTCTTCAAAACAGGCTGCTTATAAACCTTTCCTGACTGTGTTTGACTAAAATACGACAAATAATTCTGGTTTACCCAAAAGGGAATTCATTAACAGGAAAGAAAAGAAATTAAAGCTTCTTGATATGAGACCAGCGCGCATCGAACAATCTGGTCCGGTCGAATTATCCCGCAAGTAATTCGGACAGACCCGATACGCTACTCACTCCTCCTTTCCCAAGCAGCCAGTGGGTACTCTCCCAAAGGCACAAACCTACAGTGATAACCTGATGAACAGAGAAGTAATTTTTAGTAAAACAAACAAGAGCTGAAGTCATCGGATTATACGCTGGCAGCGTAGACAAAACAGTTGTGATGTTTCACTGAAAGATAATAAGGCAACTAGCCAAGGCAATACATCTTCACCCACTTACAACTGATTGTAAAGAAGTTCTACGGCCATTCGTGATCAGGCTGGAAATCACGTCACGGGGTGGAAACGGTGATGTCGCACGGGACAGACAACATATGTGGAAGTAAGACGCGGACGGCTGGTTAATGAACCTCTCCTACGTTATTAAACACAAGCTTGGCTCGGAAGTATAGCGCGCCAAAATACATGCAACAAGGTTGGCCTCCGTAAGACGCATGAGCTTGCAGGCACCAAATAACTAACGAAAGCGACTTGGCGATTTAGTGCACAACTTACCGGGCCAAATAAATTTTGGTCACAAATAATGACACACTCAAGATAAAAAATTACAAATCTCCAGTAACTTAAAACACACAATCAAATTGTAGCATATTTTCATACGAACGACACGCTTCTCAAATCGTCTGGACAGATACAGAAACAGGGAACAACAGCAACAACAGGAGGCTGAACGGAGTCCGATGTAAAAACAGCAAGACATAAACACATGCAGGAAGTGAACCAGTCAGAATTATCACGCTCACAGCGGGGCTCGAGGTAAGCGTGGTCTCGGCACCGATGCAACAAACTGAAGCGCCGACCATCCTAACCCGCTGTGCCGTGAGAAACAGTGGAAAGACTTGAGCCACCGGCAGATAATGTGCATGACGACGACCCACCGCTCGCTTCCGAATCAGGTCGGCCAAACGACTAATGTGTCCACTCGCGTTTCCGGTGAACGTCCTTCGTGTCAGGGCGATACTGAAATACACAAGCCTGGTGGTAGAACAAACTGCCGACCCGTTACCCCGCAGAGCTTCGCTGTCCATGCTGTTACACCCACTCCTCTCCCGGGAAACGGCCTCAACTCCCTCGCGGCAAAAGTGCCACGCCCTCTTCATGTCAAAGATCGGGTTCCAGGTGACGTGGCGCGCAACGGTTCAGTTGGTAACCTGTATTCTGTGTGCTCACAAACATTCTGTGAGTTATAATTAGTAACCACCGTAATTAAATACTTTTTTACTGTCAGAAACTTCTCAGGAATAAAATCTTGCCTGAAGACGGTCGTAACATACTATATGATCAAAATCAACCGGACGCGCCTATGCAGGGCTGATTCTAACATTGGGTGTCACGGGAGGATGACCTGCCAGTATTATGCCGTACAGAAGCAATAACAGCAGAAGGGGTCGGTGAGCAGACATGGGTGACTTCGAGCGCGTTATACTCAACAGAAGTCAATGCCACCTAAGTAACATGCCCATCGGACCCTTAAACAATTCTAAATTCATACTTAGAAAACACCTGGAGATACGGGGAGATTTCAGTTACATTACATCGTGGTCACTCAGAGACTGCGAAATCCGATAGTGGATAGTATGGCATACCCAGGGGCAGATTCAGACACAGACCACAGGATGGTAACGATAAAAATTGGCAGAAGCTTTTGAAACTAGTCAAGAAGAATCAATTCGCAAAGAAGCGAGATGCGAAAGTACTAAGCAATAAGAGATACGCTTCAAGTTCTCTGAGGCTATAGATACTGCGATAATGAATAGCTCAGCAGGCAGTTCAGCTGAAGAGGAATGGCCATCTCTATAAAAGGCAGTCACAGGCACTGGAGACAAAAGATTAGCTACTACGAAAGTAGCTGTTACGGAAACATGGGGAATAAGAAAAAAAAGTCGGTTGATCGACGAAAGAAAGATATACAAAAATATTCAGGGAAATTCTGGAATACGAAATTCAAGTCACTTAAGGATGAAGAATAAGTGCAGTGAAGCTAAGGAGAAATTCAACATAAAAAGTGCGAAGAAATCGAATAACAAATGGTTGTTGGAAGAACTTATTCAGCGTAAATAACAGTCAAAATAACATTCGATGAAATTCAAAGAAAAAGCGGTAGCATTTATAGTGTCTTGGGAATTCAACTGTTAAATGCAGAGGAGAAAGCGGATACGTGGAAAGAGTACATTGAGAGCACATGTGATTGACGCCTTATCTGATGACGGGGTATAAGAAGAAACAGAAAAAGAAAAAAAAGACGATTATTCACGTTGGTCTGCAGAATCTAAGAGACTGACGACTTTCTCAAAAAAATCATCCACACTATTCACAACATTGCTGGGCAAATGCCGACGAATGCGAAACTTATCGCACGATCAAGTCCGCTAAAATGTTACAAACGTTAAGAGACGATAGAGAACGGTAAAGTATCAATTTGAGGTAATTGATCCTAGTGTGAAAAATATCGTGTCGAAAGTATGAGCGAAAATAGTTATGATACCTCTGCCAGTGCCAAACATGGTTGTTGCTAAGATTTCAAGGTAGGCAGTCCCGACGGGCATTTGCGTGTAGAGGGTTGGGATGATAGCTCAACAAACACAATACACATAGCGAACTACGTACTGACATGAGCATTTATGTTCTGGTACACAATATCTGTACTCTATTAGAATGCATTCTGTGTTTGCAAGTTG
The DNA here is from genome assembly GCF_023864275.1 of Schistocerca cancellata. Taxonomy (NCBI): domain Eukaryota; kingdom Metazoa; phylum Arthropoda; class Insecta; order Orthoptera; family Acrididae; genus Schistocerca; species Schistocerca cancellata. The sequence goes on along the minus strand of NC_064633.1, from coordinate 389,744,444 downwards.
AAGCACTGACGTCATTCAGACATAAACAAATGGTTATGTAGCCAGTGAAGGAACTTGCATACACGACTTTTGTGTTTGAGCAAGCAAATGGAAGCAGCAAGAAGCGAAGACGTAATACGGGACAAATATATTAAGTTGAGACAGTAGTAACAAATTTCAGAATACCACGGACATTTATTCAGATTATCTCTTTCGGTAAATTATGTTGTTGGTATGCAATAATAACATTTTATGTAATGATATTATGTCTTTGACATACCGACATTCTAGGTCATGCAAGTTCTTGGAATTTCTGTTTATTACGCAGCAATAATCATTGTACACATGGATGTAATTCTCTGAAGTGTAGCGCATAAGAGGGTAACATTTGCCAGAAATGGTGTTTTGAATAAATGTTCTGCTAAAGCGACCATACCATTTTGAAGGTTGGGTACTTCCAGACCAGCCTCAGAGAGGCATAATTCCAAGCGTAGAAGATTAAGTGAAAATATGTAGGACAGTGGGAAATTTAAAAATTCAAAATAGTGCTTGCAGTAAATTAAAATTTCACAATAATAGAAATTATAAGAATTCAAGTTGGCAGAAATAGTTAGTTATGCTTTGAACACACTCCTCCACCTACCTCTCCAGCCAGTCAAACTTCAAGATGCTGACTCACCCAGTTGTGCTAGAGGGAAATTTAAAAAAAAATCGAGCTGGTAGAACTAACCCACTTGTGTTTGGTGACTTCCACCCTCCCCTCCACCCACACCTCCACTCCTCTCCCCTGCAATCACGCCACAGTACTTTACACTATATTGTAGCGGCACCACAGTTTAAGATAGGGAAGTTAGATCTGGTGCAATACTTTGGAGCGCACAAGTTACAGCCAGGTGCAGGCTGGATTGCAGTAAGTTACGCTGACAAGCGGTTGCAAAGTGTAATGGAGGCCACAGGGGCCAACGAACAGCTTGAAAGAGTAAAAGCAGCGGTTCGCATGTCGTAAGCTATAGGCGCAACTGGGGTGTGGGCATACGTGACTTGAAGCAATGCATTAGCGAAACAGAGCCACGAAGCAGAGTATATATAGGTGTTGTTTTCTAAGGATATTCATTGAAGTATAGCAGCTCTCCTGGACGGAGGGGCATGTTGCACAACCAGCTACATGGGGCAACAGATGGGGCTACAGTGTCCCATTCCACGGCGGGTCTTGGTTCGACCCTCTGAGGCCTTCGTGGGGTCCGCAGCCAGCCAGGGCGGGCCACTCGGCAGGTTGCTACCGCGGGCAGTCATATCATCCCCCGACACACGCCGGACTTACAAGGTGACGGCCACAGGTTCAGACGCCGCAACTGGAGCGGTCGTTGCCGCCGCGTTGCGTTGCACAGGTCGCTGGGGCAGTGGCGTCAGCAATGTGGGGTCTGTGATGCAGAACGAGGTGAATGGAGCTCTGTAAAGGATACGAATAACTGTGTGGCGGACCGAGACTGGAACTCGGGACCTTTCCCTTTCACGGGAAAGTGCTCTACCAACTAAGCTACACAAGCACGACTCACGCCCCGTCCTCACAGCTTCTAGAAACGAATAAATCATTTGAAAAGCTCGAACGAGTTTCAATACGGCACCTCCAGGCACCCGTCCACTGCATTTGGTGTCTTCACATCACATTTGGCGTCGGATGCCACAACAAAAATAAATGAAACATCCAATCACAGTGTACCACAGAGCATCCTTCTTGGCTGAGTTCAAAAACAATTTATGCATTGACTCGTCAGTCGCATGTATAAATTTCATTAGAAATTATACAGGGTGGAAAAAGTTGTGTCATGTAATTTTAGCTCGGATAAAGAAGGTGCTCCAACTGGCGCCCCTCTGACGCTACACAAGCTTGGTAACGTCTAACAGTCTTTTGCCGAACTCTTTCAAAGATTCCTGGCATAGCCCTGATTTTATTTTCGGCATGCTGAATGCGATCCATTAATTCCTTTTCGTTTCTATGTGGTTCGCGTCGGCCGCAGCTCGTGGTCGTGCGGTAGCGTTCTCGCTTCCCGCGCCCGGGTTCCCGGGTTCGATTCCCGGCGGGGTCAGGGATTTTCTCTGCATCGTGATGCCTGGTTGTTGTGTGATGTCCTTAGGTTAGTTAGGTTTAAGTAGTTCTGAGTTCTAGCGGACTGATGACCATTTATGTTAAGTCCCATAGTACTCAGAGCCATTTGGTTCGCGTCCAAGTGGATGAACTAGAACCATGATGAATGCCCACAGGAAGTGGGTGGAAAACCTATGGAGTGAGATGTCGTGATCGTGGGGGCCATGCCCTACGAGCACATCTGCCTATTAACCGGTCATAGAAGATTTCATTTAAATATCCACGCACAACACAACTATCATAAGCGGGCGTCCCATCATGCTACAACCGCATGCGTAGCGGTATGTCCAGGGGAACGTCTTCCAGCAAGCCGGGTAGAGCTTCCTGCAAAAAGTGAAAGTAATTATCCCTAATAAGTCGAGGAGGTAGACGGCGCGGTCCAATCCGATGGTCAGCCACAATGGTGGTCCAAATGTTGACCGAAAATCATTCCTGGTGTCCGTGAATGTACGTGAAGTGAGGATTTCCCCTTTCCCAGTAATGAACGTTTGGAATGTTGTAAAGGCCATCCCGACGGAAAGTGCACTCGTCGGTAAACAACAAACGGCGGGGAAGCCGGGATCGCATGCAGCACATCGCAGAAACCACCGGCAAAACCCTAGCCTGTGTGTATATTCCGCCACAGGATTTAGGTCTTGGACAGGGTGGACACTGAATGGATGCTGGCCGTCATCCCTCACAACCTCCCAGACTAACCGATGAGTGACCTCCATGTCATGTCCAACCGCTCGAGTACTTGTCGTAGGTGCTTCCTCGAAGCGCTCTAGAGCAGTCTTCCAGCATCACCACGATATCCCGCTAAGGAGCCTGTTTCTTTAAGTCGCCGGTGAATTGCTGTAAACGATTGCTGGTGTGGGTGGCGTCTTGCTAGGTACTGTTCCTCATACAACCGTCTAACTTCATGCGCACTACCGCCGGCTTGTCCATACACAAACACCATACCTCGTTCTTCAAAGGAATACTCTGCCGCCATGTTTACTGTATGACAAGATCGCAGGTGACGTGTCTGTGTTCCGAAGCGAAGCTTACGTGTGAATGCCTTTGACGTGAGGTACAAACAGCAAGACCTATTCGAGAAGTGTGCGTATCACGTTGGGGCAGTGACGGGGCGAGGGACGTTTCTATGTGTGAACCGACAAACATAGCGATGCCCGTCAACCGACGATCGGCAACAGGGCAATCCCACGGCAAATCGGAGCGCGTGGCGCCAAGTTTCCGTAATTTAATAATGGTGCGTTACCAACGCACACAACATTAGTAATTTTGGTTCCTACTGGCATCAGACAGATCTCTGGCATCAGCTATCCTGGGTTAAAATTTCGTGACACAATTTTTCTGCACCCTGTATAGTCTTCGCTATGGAATATGAAAACGAATATAAAACACAGTTTCCACGAATGGTAAAAATGATTCATTCTCCTGTTGTTTGTCATCACCAACGGACGATCACGAGTGGTATATGGCACAACAAACTCTCGACCTGTAGAGTTAAGTATTTTCCGCATTTGTTCCTTTGTCGCTTGCTCCAACACATGGAGAATTGTAATCAAAATTTACAAAAGTTTTTTGACCGAGGAAGGAAACGTTTGCTTCGTCGATAATAACGAAATCACAATCACAATGTCTCACAGATATGAAGACTTGACACTATGGTGATTACAAGGTCTGCCAAAGTAACACAGTTAGGGTCTGCCTAGGCATATACACTCGTATGGAAAAAAAAAATTTAAGTCAGATGAAGCTGTCTTGAATAGCACCAATATAGGAATAGAAAAGTCTATCCTGGATACACTTTATTTGCACCAAGGGAAACAACCACGATTCCTACGATGGATTTCCACAGCGTCCTAAGACGATGGAGCTATTGGCACCAGCCCATGGGCTAGGAGAGTTCCTTGAAACCAGAAGAACTGACCTGTGCAGCTCTGGCTCCGACCTTTATAGCGCCCAGGGGATAAATACTCGGGGCACTATTTTCTGGTAACGGGTGTGGCGAACACGAGTAGGTGTCTGGGAAATGGGTGCCGCTGCTAGCGCTGGTACCGCCGCTCGGTGTCCGTCCGTTACTCTCACCGGGCAAGTTCGTGACGCTGACACGTGCAAGGGCCAAACAGGCTGCACTGGTGCCCGAGGAGTTGACGATTCCATTTTCGAAGATCTCTGATATAGCATCTATGTTGCTAGTCAGCTGTCATAATGTTAAATCGACGCTCAAAAATTGAGGAGGTCCACATTAAGTGTCACTGTATTACTTTCCACACACATCGCACAAATTGATAGCTAAAACGTGATACTAAACTTCCTCAATGCCATTTCCGTGATTGAAAAGGAAAATAACTTACTAAACACAAAAGGATGATACGAATTGCACTATTGATAAAAGGAAATGTTTTAATTCAGGATGTTAAAAACCAACTGCGTTCAACAAAAATATGAACGAATATTCCCTGAATGGGTTTCCAAGTTCTACAATGGATCGAAGGATGACCTATGCCATATCACATCTATAATCTAGGTTTAAATTAGGTTTCACAAAAGAGAAGACTATCAAAATGGTCTACAGTGACCCTCAATTATCTTTAATTACTTATCTAACTTGTCGTAAATTACAATGGCTGATGTGGCTTCTCAATAACTATATAACAGAAACATCATCGCGTTTCAGATTTTTGCTTCAAGTGGCAAATGTGAACACCATGACGAATTGACGATCGACAGTAGTATTACGCAAAACGGGGGTGTAACAGATGAGACTTCTGCAGTTCTGAGTGAGGCTTTATGTGCTGTTATGCGGCATCGCGTGCGTTCATTACCTTGACGGTGTTCGTCAGGGGACGGGGGCAGCACAGCTCCTCCGCTCACCTCGCCGTCTCGGAAGCAACTCTCTCCTAACTTCAAAATGGTTCAATTGGCTCTGAGCACTATGAGGCTTAACATCTTAGGTCATCGGTCCCCTAGAACTTAGAACTACTTAAACCTAACTAACCTAACTAACACATCCATGCCCGAGGCAGGATTCGAACCTGCGACCGTAGCAGTCCCGCGGTTCCGGACTGCAGCGCCTAGAACCGCACGGCCACTGCGGCCGGCTCTCCTAACTTCCCCTTACTACAATTTACCGAAGTTGGATTAAAAAAACTATCTGGCTGTGTTTTTACACTCCTGGAAATGGAAAAAAGAACACATTGACACCGGTGTGTCAGACCCACCATACTTGCTCCGGACACTGCGAGAGGGCTGTACAAGCAATGATCACACGCACGGCACAGCGGACACACCAGGAACCGCGGTGTTGGCCGTCGAATGGCGCTAGCTGCGCAGCATTTGTGCACCGCCGCCGTCAGTGTCAGCCAGTTTGCCGTGGCATACGGAGCTCCATCGCAGTCTTTAACACTGGTAGCATGCCGCGACAGCGTGGACGTGAACCGTATGTGCAGTTGACGGACTTTGAGCGAGGGCGTATAGTGGGCATGCGGGAGGCCGGGTGGACGTACCGCCGAATTGCTCAACACGTGGGGCGTGAGGTCTCCACAGTACATCGATGTTGTCGCCAGTGGTCGGCGGAAGGTGCACGTGCCCGTCGACCTGGGACCGGACCGCAGCGACGCACGGATGCACGCCAAGACCGTCGGATCCTACGCAGTGCCGTAGGGGACCGCACCGCCACTTCCCAGCAAATTAGGGACACTGTTGCTCCTGGGGTATCGGCGAGGACCATTCGCAACCGTCTCCATGAAGCTGGGCTACGGTCCCGCACACCGTTAGGCCATCTTCCGCTCACGCCCCAACATCGTGCAGCCCGCCTCCAGTGGTGTCGCGACAGGCGTGAATGGAGGGACGAATGGAGACGTGTCGTCTTCAGCGATGAGAGTCGCTTCTGCCTTGGTGCCAATGATGGTCGTATGCGTGTTTGGCGCCGTGCAGGTGAGCGCCAAAATCAGGACTGCATACGACCGAGGCACACAGGGCCAACACCCGGCATCATGGTGTGGGGAGCGATCTCCTACACTGGCCGTACACCACTGGTGATCGTCGAGGGGACACTGAATAGTGCACGGTACATCAAAACCGTCATCGAACCCATCGTTCTACCATTCCTAGACCGGCAAGGGAACTTGCTGTTCCAACTGGACAATGCACGTCCGCATGTATCCCGTGCCACCCAACGTGCTCTAGAAGGTGTAAGTCAACTACCCTGGCCAGCAAGATCTCCGGATCTGTCCCCCATTGAGCATGTTTGGGACTGGATGAAGCGTCGTCTCACGCGATCTGCATGTTCAGCACGAACGCTGGTCCAACTGAGGCGCCAGGTGGAAATGGCATGGCAAGCCGTTCCACAGGACTACATCCAGCATCTCTACGATCGTCTCCATGGGAGAATAGCAGCCTGCATTGCTGCGAAAGGTGGATATACACTGTACTAGTGCCGACATTGTGCATGCTCTGTTGCCTGTGTCTATGTGCCTGTGGTTCTGTCAGTGTGATCATGTGATGTATCTGACCCCAGGAATGTGTCAATAAAGTTTCCCCTTCCTGGGACAATGAATTCATGGTGTTCTTATTTCAATTTCCAGGAGTGTATCTGACCAATCAGGGTCTCAATGTTAACCTTAAGCTCCGCCTACAAAAATTCTGTCTATCCAATGAGAAACGTTATACTTTTCACGGTGGGGCAATTTTTTTAAGGTTTGCAACGTAAAACAGACGCGAAAAAGTCTCATGCTTAAACTTGCTGCTGGGGTGGTCCTTTTAGTGTTATCGTAAGATCTGTACTGTTCTTCTGGAGGGCTCTGGCTTTTAACATGGGCTGGTGGGTGGTCCTAGCGGTTATCTGGCGCCGTGGGTGTCCGTCCCTTATCGTAGGGCATTCTGCTTAACACGGCTCTGCTCTCGGCTTCTGTTCTCGTTTCTCCCCTCGGAACTGCATCTGTCTCACGGTGGGAAGGTATGACATGCATTTAGGCATTCTTGTGTTAGTCTGTGGTATTCCTTTTGCTCACTCGTTAGTCGTATTACTTTGGTTAATTTAATGTCACGATTTGTTCGGAGCTATGTGACATACTACTGGATTTGCTTATCATGTCAGGGTTTTCATGGAAGGTGTTGGATTTGCCTGACACCTTACGTATCACCATACTTCGAACTTAATTTTTGCACTGAAGTTAGGCAATGATTGAATCGTTGTCTAAGTCAGTCAAAACTTATTCCATTATCTAAATTTTGTTGCCTACTGTTCCGCCACATTATTCTGTTCAATGCTAGTTTGTATTACTAATTTATATTTTTATATTCTTCCACATTATTATCAAAAATATGTTTATATTGACAAAGGAAGAATATTTTTATTCTATTATAATCATTATTTTTTAATTATATATTTTCTTTATTTAATTTTGAAGTTTGTTTTTTAAGAAGTTTGTTGTCGAAAATGAGGAGTCTTTCACATTGATTTTCTTAGAAATATTGTTTTTATGAATGTAGTAATTAAGTAAAATCTATTCCTAACACATTTCTAAATCATGTACAAGTAAAATGTTTTTGTTTCTAGTCACTCATTTCAACATTGTTACAGTAACAAACAAGCATTATTTCCAAGAATTGCTTTGACAAAGAAATGTACAAACACAAGTATTGAGATATTATCCTAATAAATGGTACAAATGTTAAAAAAAGGGAAAACAGTCAAAAAGATAAATTTTTATTCTTTGTTTTTATAAGGAGAAAATAAGTAAAATATAGTTATTCTGTTATTTTATGAGGAGAAAATATGTGGCATGTATTTTCGTATTTATTAAGTCTCACTTTTGTTCTATATATACTGTCCATTTCAGTACCAATGACTTATTTTAATCGATAGTCTATTTTTTACTTAAGTCCATAGTCAATTACTGTTATTTTGTAGTTTATTAGCTGTCTGGTGTGCTTAACTTATTTAGTCTTTCACACGTTTCTTTTGCACAATTCCTACATCACATAATTTGATTTCACACATTCACACAATCCTATGAATGTTTAAGCATGAGGTTGGCGAATGTTTTTGCATGAAGGTGATGAACTTGAGCGAGATGGATGTGGGCAAGTATTTGATGTACAGCTTCGTTCATCATTCCTTGTTGGCTTTGCAAGTGTGTGTTGCTGTTGTGGAGGTCCCATAATGGAATGGAGCTGTGAGTGCAGAATTTCGTGGTTTACTGGCTTTGTATGCGTGAAAGTTATCGTTATGTGTCGCTGGAAGCGGTCGTTTTTCGTTGTAATACTTCGCAGACGACTAGTTTACAATAGGATAGGGATTTGGGAAGGTATGTCGTCTATTCTTCACCCATCTTCTTTCTTGGTCTCAATCTTGCGAATCTTCAACTTCTGTTCTTCCTGCTTTTTCTCTGCTTCTTACTTGGTTCTTGGTTCTTCTCTGGGCAGGATTTGGAAATATTTATTGATAACTAGTCGCTTTGAAGTTCTCCTCTTAGTAACAGTTTGATAAATTGTTTGGGCATGTCATTTTTACTTTGTGGAAGATTTTCTTCAGTTTCGTGCATCAGTGTGCTGTTTAATAGCAGTAGTGTGACTTTTACAATTTTTTTTCTCATCGGGCCGCTTGTTGCTCGCTCCACTGAGTCGGGGCGTTCGGAGACCCTTCTGGTGTTCGGTGTCCTGTTGTGTCTCTGCAGGGTTCCGCCACTGTGTGGTTTCGTGTTCTGTCCCAGCAGGGTTCCGCCACCCTGTGGTTCTGCTTGGCTGCAGATTTACTTACTGCCCACTTTGTCTACAAGGGCCTTCTGTTGGTCTCGCTGTCCTTTCCCTTCTCTCGACGCTTCTGCCTTGTAGTAATCGTGTCTTGCTAATTATGTCCTTTCCTTTCTTGATACTTCTCGCGTTGCAACTTGTGGGTCATTGCAAATCGTCCTTGCTGGAGTTTTTACAATGGTGCTTACAAAAAGTTTTACTTATAATGATCTAACATATGTCTAGTACCTACATTGTTTTACGCCTTCTTAAAAAGCTATACAAATTTTGGTGCCCTTCCCATGTTACAATTCTAAGATATTTTGAGTCTTAATGTCTACAAGAATCCTCAAATTGGTTTTTTATTTTTGTGTAGTGTCTTGGTGTATAGCATTTTAGTATTTCATGCTGTTAGACTATCTACGCTTTATCCCTTCACCTTAATCAATGGTACTACTGGTGTTACTTTTGTTTTTGTTTTTATTGAAACTACTTTCTTTTTCCCATCTTCCTCTCTCTTCATTCTTCTTTCTCCTGACGATCTTATCTGCAACATAATCTTGAAATATTGTGCTGATTATTTACTGGTAATGAAATTAATCTTCAAACTTTTTTATATGGCTCACATGGTGAAGTCCTAAGGTTTTGCCTGTTTTTGCGTTCATTAGTTCCACAGCATTATCATGAGCAGTTCGGCTAATTATGACAGGTCCTTTGTATGCAGCGTAAAACTTATGTATTTTTTGTTTCTGTTTGCTGGAGAGATGGTGTGTTTTCACAAATACTTGCAGGCCTACTGAGAATGTTCTTTTAATTTCTATCCTATCTCCTCTTTCTTTTCTTTTCATGGCTGCCTTTCTGATGTTGGAGAGTGCTGTTGCTATGACTTGTTTGTGCTGTCTACGTGGTACAATAGGAAATCTAACATTTTCTCTAGTTATGTTTGGGGGGTTCAATTTTTTTAAGTACAGTAACTGGAGGTAGTAGTGTAGTGCTATATTGCACTACATTTATTGCTCCTTCAAAATTTTTAAGGTGTTGTGTCTTGGCCTGCATATAATCGGCATAAAGTGCCTATGTCCTTCATAGATCGTTATGCTGGATTTACGCTAGATTTGTACTTAGATATGTAGATGGGTTTTATTTTGTGTTGTTTTAACGTGTTCTGGGGGTAGTACTCGTGGCCTAGGGGTGGCGTCTTTGATTCATAATCAAAAAGTCTTCGGTCCCAGGTTCGATCCCCGCCACTGCCTAAATTTTGATAAATAATCAGCATTGGCGGCCGAAGACTTCCGGCATATGAAGTCAGCCTCATTCTGCCAACGGCCTTGTCAAAGAGGGCGGAGGAGCGGATAGAGGTTCAGGGCACTCTCTTGTCCTAGGGTTGGGAACTTGCCCCTAAAGGCGGAAGAATCAGCAATGATCAACGACATAAGGATCCAGAAGGCAATGGAAACCACTGCATTAAAGACACGTAACATGTATCCACAGGAAATGTGGCCTATAATTGAAGAAGTGTCATGATGATCTCTCCATTGGCAAAAGATTCCGGAATAGTCCCCCATTCGGATCTCCGGGAGGGGTCTCCCAAGGGGGAGGTTACCATGAGAAAAAGATTGAATAATCCACAAAAGCATAACGTTCTACGAGTCGGGGCGTGGAATGTCAGAAGCTTGAACGTGGTAGGGAAACTAGAAAATCTGAAAAGGGAAATGCAAAAGCGCACTCTAGATATAGTAGGGGTCAGTGAAGTGAAGTGGAAGGAAGACAAGGATTTCAGGTCAGATGAGTATCGGGTAATATCAACAGCAGCAGAAAATGGTATAACAGGTGTAGGATTCGTTATGAATAGGAGGGTAGGGAAGAGGGTGTGTTACTGAGAACAGTTCAGTGACCGGGTTGTTCTAATCAGAATCGATAGCAGACCAACACCGACAACGATAGTTCAGGTATACATGCCGACGTCGCAAGCTGAAGATGAACAGATAGAGAAAGTGTATGAGGATATTGAAAGGGTAATGCAGTATGTAAAGGGGGACGAAAATCTAATAGTCATGGGCGACTGGAATACAGTTGTAGGGGAAGGAGTAGAAGAAAAGGTTACAGGATAATATGGGCTTGGGACTAGGAATGAAAGAGGAGAAAGCCTAACTGAGTTCTGTAACAAGTTTCATCTAGTAATAACGAATACGCTGTTGAAGAATCACAAGAGGAGGAGGTATACTTGGAAAAGGCCGAGAGATACGGGAACATTTCAATTAGATTACATCATGGTCACACAGAGATTCCGAAATCATATACTGGATTGTAAGGCGTACCCAGGAGCAGATATAGCCTCAGATCACAATATAGTAGTGATGAAGACTAGGCTGAAGTTCAAGATATTAGTCAGGAAGAATCAATACGCAAAGAAGTGGGATACGGAAGTGCTAAGGAATGACGAGATACGTTTGAAGTTCTCTAACGCTATACAATCAGCAATAAGGAATAGCGCAGTAGGCAGTACAGTTGAAGAGGAATGGACATCTCTAAAAAGGGCCATCACAGAAGTTGGGAAGGAAAACATAGGCACAAAGAAGGTAGCTGCGAAGAAACCATGGGTAACAGTAGAAATACTTCAGTTGATTGACGAAAGGAGGAAGTACAAACATGTTCCGGGAAAATAAGGAATACAGAAATACAAGTCGCTGAGGAATGAAATAAATAGTAAGTGCAGGGAAGCTAAGACGAAATGGCGGCAGGAAAAATGTGAAGGCATCGAAAAAGATGTGATTGTCGGAAGGACAGACTCAGCATACAGGAAAGTCAAAACAACCTTTGGTAACATTAAAAGCAACGGTGGTAACATTAAGAGTGCAACATGAATTCCACTGTTAAATGCAGAGGAGAGAGCAGATAGGTGGAAAGAATACATTGAAAGCCGCTATGTGGGTGAAGATTTGTCTTATGTGAAAGAAGAAGAAACAGGAGTCGATTTAGAAGAGATAGGGGATCCAGTATTAGTATCGGAATTTAAAAGAGCTTTGGAGGACTTACGGTCAAATAGGGGAGAAGGGATAGATAACATTCCTTCAGAATTTCTAAAATCATTGGGGGAAGTGGCAACAAAACGACTATTCACGTTGGTGTGTAGAATATATGAGTCTGGCGATATACGATCTGACTTTCAGAAAAGCATCATCCACACAATTCCGAAGACAGCAAGAGCTGAAAAGTGCGAGAATTATCGCACAATCAGCCTAACAGCTCATGGATCGAAGCTGATCACAAGAATAATATACAGAAGAATGGAAAAGAAAATTGAGAATGCGCTAGGTGACGATCAGTTTGGCTTTAGGAAAAGAAAAGGGCGAGAGAGGTAATTCTGACGTTACAGCTAATTATGGAAGCAAGGTTAAAGAAAATTCAAGACACTTTCATAGGATTTGTCGACCTCGAAAAAGCATTCGACAATATAAAATGGTGCTAGCTGTTCGAGATTCTGAAAGAAGTTGGGGTAAGCCATAGGGAGAGACGGGTCATATACAATATGTACAACAACCAAGAGGGAATAATAAGAGTGGACGATCAAGAACGAAGTGCTCGTATTAAGAAAGGTGTAAGACATCGTATCGCGACTTTGCTGCTCGCCTTGGTCGAAATCCAATGACTGTTAGCAGAATATGGAATCGGTGGGTTCAGAAGGATAATACGGAATTCCGTGCTGGATCCCTATGGTCTCGTATCACTAGCAGTCGATATGACAGGCATCTTATCCGCATTGCTGTAACGGATCTTGTAGCCACGTCTCGATCCCAGAGTCAACAGATGGGGACGTTTGCAAGACAACAACCATCTTCACGAACAGCTCGACGACGTTTGCAGCAGCATGGACTATCAGCTCGGAGACCATGGCTGCGGTTACCGTTGACGCTGCATCACAGACAGGAGCGCCTGCGATGGTGTACTCAACGACGAACCTGAGTGTACGAATGGCAAAACGTCACTTTTTCGGGTGAATCAATGTGGTGTTTACAGCATCATGATGGTCGCATCCGTCTTTGGCGACATCGCAGTGAACGCACATTGGAAGCGTGTATTGGTCATCGGCATACTGGCGTACCACCCGGTGTGATTGTATGGTGTGCGATTGGTTACACGTCTCGGTTACCTCTTGTTCGCACTACCGGCACTTTGAACAGTGAACGTTGCATTTCAGATGTCTTAGGACCCGTGGCTTTACCCTTCATTCGATGCCTGCGAAACACTACATTTCAGCAGGATAACGCACGACCGCATGTTGCAGGCCTCTGCAGGCCTTTCTGGATATCGAAATTGTTCGACTGCTGCCCTGGCCAGGACATTCTCCAGATCTCTCACCAATTGAAAACGGCTGGTCAATGGTGGCCGAGCAACTGGCTCGTCACAATAGGTCAATCACTACTCTTGATGAACTGTTGTATCGTGTTGAAGCTGCATGGACAGCTGTACCTGTACACGCCATCCAAGCTCTGTCTGACTCAATGCCCATGCGTATCAAGGCCGTTATTACGGCCAAAGGTGGCTGTTCTGGGTACTGATTTCTCAGGACCTTTGCAGCCAAATTGCGTGAAAATGTAATCACATGTCAGTTCTAGTATAATATATTTGTCCAATGGATACCCATTTATCATCTGAATTTCCTCTTGGTGTAGCAATTTTAATGGCCAGTAGTGTAGATCCTCAATTACATGCCGGATGTAATCCAATCTCTGTCATTCTTTACAGTTTTTGCGCTCTACCGCTCCCACTAGTACCACGGGAGTCATTCCCTGATGGCTTAACAGACATCATATCATCCAGTCCCTGCTCCTTGTCAGTGTTTCTCACATACACCCTTTCTCTCCGATTCTCCGAAGAGCCTCCTCACATCTTACTGTTGTCAGTCCACGTAATTTTCAACATTCGTCTGTAACATCACATCTCAAATTCTTTTTTTCTCTTCTGCTCCGGTTCCCCACAGTCCATGTTTCACCACCATACATTGCTGTGCTCCAAACGTAAATTCTCAGAAATTTCTTCCTCAAATTAAGGCCTAAGTTTGATACCTTAGACTTCTCTTGGCCGGAAATGCCCTTCTTGCCAGTGCTAGTTTGGTTTTTATGTCCTTTTTGCTCCATTCGTCATTGGCTATTTTTCTGCCCAGGTAGTAGAATTCCTTAACTGCATCTACTTAATTAAGAATGACCTTTCATATTGTTTATACTTTGTCCATTAATTCTGACAGAAAACTAAATAATCTGATTATTAAATGGTTTTCAAATTTGGGAGACACTAATGTCACAAGTGCTCCCATATTCTTAACTGTCGTCAATGTGAATACGAATACAGAGTAGCAGAGCCTCACCATCAATCCTGATACTAACTTTCTCGCTGTTCTCATTTCTGCTACTTTTCATTACTTTCATCTTTCATTGATTTACTCTCAGTCCATATTCTGTAGTCAATAGACTGTTCATTCCATTTAGCATATCTTCGAACTCTTCTTCACATTCTCTGAAGACAGTGTAAGGTTGCATAATAAATGAAGATCAGATTCGCACCTAACTTAATTTGACAAATGAGCAAATGAGCAAATTTGCCTATCAGTGTGTAATGCAAAGAGGGATAACACTCAATCGACAGTAACTAACACACGGTTCCTACAATGCCTGTTTGAACAGAAGATGAAACAAGCAATGAGAGGCGTTTTAGTTTGAAATTCAGAGGGATGAAGGCTGAGGTAAGGCTGCGCTACAGGGGGTACCACAGAAAGCACTTAATGGGGTGTCCCAGGCAGAAAGTCAGTGTCCGACCAGATGACTCAGACGGGCAGAGAGAGTATAACGGCCCATCTGAGGGAGGACAGGAAAGAAAACTTTTAGAAAACTGCATTTATGAATTCCAAATAGGTACGAAATAAAACAAGTGATGCATTTTGGATCATGTGTCCAGCAAGTGGTACACACATGACGGAGTCAAAGTACACACTTAAGCATCTGGAATGGGCACAAAACGTCGGAAACGCGCTAGGAAGGAGAAAAGAGCCAAACCTTCGACGCAATTTAATTGTAGGGACCTAGCGAGAGGAGTTCCAGAAAATAAGAGAAACACTCCTATTGCTCGAAAAAATCCGTGTTGTGAAGAACAATAGAACCCGGGTGGGGAGACAGTTTGGATATGAGTAAGACAAGACGGAAATTTTCGGGGACTCTTCTTTGAACTGGCGTCAAGTGAAGAATGGAGTGCATAACGCTCTGTATACCGCAGAGGAGTAATTTGTGTGAGCACTGCATTCACAGCGGCTGATATCCAGCTAGAAATTAGCTGTGGCGTCCAACTGTGTAGAAACGAACCAGCCAATTCATTAATTGTTCTTGCGAGAACTGAGAGTGCATTATAATATGCATGCTTCTCCACCATGCGGGTGTATATCGCCACAGTCTAACACTAGGGATGAGTACATGTTCTCTCACATAACGAGAAACATAGGGCAAGTTTCCGATGGAAAATCCAGCAAAGGTGTAATTAGTTACATAAGAATTTCAGTGGAAGAGAGCATCCTAACAGACGACATTTCATCAGCTTAAGGTAAATACCGCATGCAGAGGCGTAAACTTGGACAATCTTTTGCTCAATTTGTCACAGAAATAACCATCCATCATAGACTTGATTGTGATTCTAAAAATAGTACCGAGCTTTGAACCGGAATCGGACGATTTCCGTAGTACTGACCAACATCGTAACGTAAGCGTAGGAACAAGTTTGTAAAGAAACTGCTAGTTAGACTTTAATATTGGCGATTTTAGGATAATTTAGCCATAGATGTGTTTGGGATTATTTCACTTTTTGATGCTAACGTGATATGATATCCTAGCAACTGTTTTCTGTTGTCACAGTGAAAACTGTGTAAAAGTGTATATTTTTCTGCTAATATGGCGAAATTAAACACGTCATTTCAAATTAGACAGTTGTCTTTCATCCTAGACTAAGTATACCACAAATATTGCACCTTATAACATTAACGTCATCAGCGAATCATGTCAATGATATCCTTTCCCCTTGAATTTTGATTCCACTCCTGAACCTTTCTTTTATGTCCATCATTGCATTTTCGATGTTCAGCTTAAACAGTAGGGGTGAAATACTACATACCTGCCTCACAACATTTTTAATCCAAGCAATTCGTTCTTCGTTGCCAGCTCTTCTTATTCCTTCTCGGTTCCTGTATATATTGTGTATTACCCATCTCTCCCTATAGCTTATTTCTACATTTCTCAGCATTTGGAATTTCTTGTACCAATTTACACTGTCGAACGCCTTTTCCAGGTCGGGAAATCCTATGAATGTGTACTGATTTTTGTTTAGTCTTCCTTCCATAATCAACTGCAACGTCAGAATCGCCTCTCTGGCGTCTTTACCTTTCCTGAAGCCCAACTAATTGTCATCCAACACACTTTCAATTTTTTTTTCTACTCTCCTTTGTATTACAATTGTAAGAAACTTTGGTGCATGAGCTGTTAATCTGATGGTACCATAATTCTCAATTTTGTCAACTGTTGCAGTCTTCGGGATTGTGTGGATGATATTTTTCCGAAAGTAAAATTGTGTGTCGTCAGACTACCCTACAAACCAAGGTGAATAGTCATCTTGTTGCCACCTACCCCAATGATTTTAGAAATTCTGATGATAGTTTATCTTCCTCCTCTGTTTCATCTGATTTTAAGTTCTCCAAAGCCCTCTTCAAATCTGATTCTAATACTGGATCCCCTATCTTTTCTAAATCAATCCCTGTTTTTTCTTGTATGACATTAGACAGATCTTCCACCTCATAGAGGCCTTCACTGTACGTTTCTACCTATCCGCTCTCTCCTCTGAATTTAACAGTGGAATTCCCGATGCACTTTGAATGTTTTCGCCCTTGTTTATAATTTCACCGAATGTTATTTTGACTTTCCTATTTGCTGAGTTGGGCCTTCAGATAATTTATTATTCGAGTTCTTCACATTTTTCATGCAGATGTTTCGTCTTAACTCCCTGCACTTCCTATTTATTTAATTCCCCGGAGACTTGTATTTCAGTATTCCTGAATTTCTCTCATCATTTTTGTACTTACTCCTTTCATCCATCAACTCAAGTATTTCTTCTGCTACTCATGGTTTCTTCGCAGTTACCTTCTGTGTATCTATGTTGTCCTTTCCAACTTATATAATTGTCATTTTCAGAGATGTCCATTCGTCATCAATTTAACTGCATACTGAGGCCTATCTCATCATTCCTTAGTATCTCTATGCGTATTGATTCTTCCTGACTAATCTCTTAACCCTCAGCGTATTCTTCGTCGCTACTCTATTGTGATCTGAGTCTACCCGTGCTCCTCATTTCGCCTAGCAATCCAGTATTTGATTTCTGATTCTCTGCTTTACATTGATATAATATAACTGAAATTTTCCTGTATCACCCGGCCTTTACCAAGTAGACTTCCTCCTCTTGTGGTTCTTGAACAGAGTATTCACTCTTGCTAGCTGAAATTCATTACAGAACTCAATTATTCTTTCTCCTCCCTCATTCTTTGTCCGAAGCCGATAATGTCCTAATACTTTTCCTTCTGCTCCTTCCCCTATAAAAGCATTCCAGTCCCCCAAGACTATTAGATTTTCATCTCCCTTTATGTACTGTATTACCATTTCAGTATAGTTATATTGTTTCTCTGTCTCTTCATCTTTAGCCAGCAACGTCGGCATGTGTACCTGAACTATGATTGTCAGTGTTGTCGATTCTATTAAGAACAATACTATAACTGAACTGTTTGCACTAACATACTCTCTGACCAGCCTTCCTATTCATAACGAATCTCATACCCATTATACCATTATCTGCTGCTGTTGATGTTACCCTGTTCTCATCAGATCAGAGATCCTTGTCTTCTTTCCGTTTCAGTTTATTGACTCCTACCACATCTGGATTGAGCCTCTGCGTTTCCGTTTTCAGATATTCTAGCTTCACTATCACTTTCAAACTTCTGACATTCCACGCCCCGTCTCGTAGAACTTTATCGTTTTGCTGATTTGTCAGTCTTTTTCTCATGGTCACTTCCTCCTTGGCAGTACTTTCCTGGAGATCCGAATGGTGTCTACTCCGGAATCTTTTGCCAATGGAGAAATCAGCATGATACTTTTTCAATTACAGGCCACATGTCCTGTGGATACTCGTTATGTGTCCTCAATGCAGTTGTTATCAGTCCCTTCTGCATCTCATGCCGTTGGTCACTGCCTATTTTTCCATCTTCAGGGGCAGTTTCCCACTTCAAGGACAAGAGAGTGCCGTGGACCTCTATCAACTCTTCTGCCCTCTTTGACAAGGCTATTGGCAGAACGAGGGTGACTTCCTATACCGAACCTTTACTGACATACAATTCATATAACATTGTCTATCAGAGAGCAACGTGTATTTTAATAATTGATACACACAATTTACATGGGGAATGAGCCATGGCGGCTTTAATGTCGTCAGCATGGCACTCTACTGGTGCACTAACTACCTGGGTTGGCGTTACTGATCTAATCGTGTCGCGAGCTAGGGTCTTTTGTCGAGGTGTGTTTTGTTGGTTTCATGGTACCTAGTAGGGTCAGGTAGCTGGAGGACACGTGGTTTGCAATTTGTTGTTTTAGGGTGAATCGGACTGTCCAGTACAAAGCCATGAGTGGGTAAATTGATTAGAGGCAACCTTTGCTGACTCGCTTAACGAATGGTAGCTAAGAGATGCTAGATGAACAGCGCACTTCGCGTGCAAGTCTGCAAGCTTAAATTTCACAGCACCTCGAAGATAGCCTGTATACAGGGTGTTACAAAAAGGTACGGCCAAACTTCCATGAAACATTCCTCACACACAAATAAAGAAAAGATGTTATGTGCACATGTGCCCGGAAACGCTTAATTTCCATGTTAGAGCTCATTTTAGTTTCATCAGTATGTACTGTACTTCCTCGATTCACCGCCAGTTTTCCCAATTGAAGGAAGGTAATGTTGACTTCGATGCTTGTGTTGACATGCGACTCATTGCTCTACAGTATTAGCATCAAGCACCTCAGTACTTAGCATCAACAGGTTAGTGTTCATCACGAACGTGGTTTTGCAGTCAGTGCAATGTTTACAAATGCGGAGTTGGCAGATGCCCATTTGATGTATGGATTAGCACGGGGCAATAGCCGCGGCGCGGTACGTTTGTATTGAGACAGATTTCCAGAACGAAGGTGTCCCGACAGGAAGACGTTCGAAGCAATTGATCGGCGTCTTAGGGAGCACGGAACTTTCGAGCCAATGACTCGCAACTGGGGAAGACCTAGAACGACGAGGACACCTGCAATGGACGAGGTAATTCCTCGTGCAGTTGCCGATAACCCTAATGTCAGCGACAGAGAAGTTGCTGCTGTACAAGGAAACGTTGACCACATCACTGTATGGAGAGTGCTACGGGAGAACCAGTTGTTTCCGTACCATGTGCAGCGTGTGCAAGCACTATCAGCAGCTGATTGGCCTCCACGGGTACACTTCTGCGAATGGTTCATCCAACAATGTGTCAATTCTCATTTCAGTGCAAATGTTCTCTTTACGGGTGAGGCTTCATTGCAATGTGATCAAATTGTAAATTTTCACAGTCAACATGTGTGGGCCGACGAGAATCCGCACGCAATTGTGCAATCACGTCATCAACACAGATTTTCTGAGAACGTTTGGGCAGGTATTGTTGGTGATGTCTTGATTGGGCCCCATGTTCTTCCACCTACGCTAAATGGAGCACGTTATCATGATTTCATACGGGATACTCTACCTGTGTTGCTAGAACATGTGCCTTTACAAGAACGACACAACATGTGGTTCATGCACGGTGGAGCTCCTGCACATTTCAGTCGAAGTATTCGTACGCTTCTCAACAACAGATTCGGTGACCGATGGATTGGTAGAGGCGGACCAATTCCATGGCCTCCACGCTCTCCTGACCTCAACCCTCTTGACTTTCATTTATGGGGGCATTTGAAAGCTCTTGTCTACGCAAGCCCGGTACCAAATGTAGAGACTCTTCGTGCTCGTATTGTGGACGGCTGTGATACAATATGCCATTCTCCAGGGCTGCATCAGAGCATTAGGGATTCCATGCGACGGAGGGTGGATGCATGTATCCTCGCTAACGGAGGACATTTTGAACATTTCCTGTAACAAAGTGTTTGAAGTCACGCTGGTACGTTCTGTTGCTGTGTGTTTCCATTCCATGATTAATGTGATTCGAAGTAATAAAATGAGCTCTAACATGGAAAGTAAGCGTTTCCGGACACATGTCCACATAACATATTTTCTTTCTTTGTGTGTGAGGAATGTTTCCTGAGAGTTTGGCCGTACCTTTTTGTAACACCCTATATATTGGAGGTGGTAACACCCCAGCTGGGAATCCTTCACATTTGAATGGAGTTATGTGTTGTTTTGTTATTTTTTGGGTATTTGGTGTTACAAGACAATGTCGGTGTTAATATGGAATTGCACCTGTTACATTAACGTGTCTCCAACTGCTTGTGTGTATGATCATTGATCAGTGTAAACTGTCGCAGTTTGTTGTTTGAGGTCATGTTCCGCCCAAATGTATGAGTATACTCTGTTCTAAATTGAATCGATTAAATTAAATTTGTAACATAATCTGTATCAGAGGTTAAGCACTCTTTGCAAGTTAGTATGCCTGAATCATTGTATCATAAGGTGCTGATATTTCGTCTCCTAATTTCCAAGCAGTTTTGAAGAGTGTTAAGCTTGTTAACTTGTATGTGTAGTCGTTTTCGATATAAGTTGAGGTTTCCTACATCTTAGGCATTCGCGTCCGTAGTCCTATTTGTGCAGATTACTGTTCCCTTCAGATGTTTGTTTGCAGGGTAGCTTTGGCAGTGGACGATGCATTCGTTTTCCCTGAGCCCGAATCAGAGACATGTTTGCTTCCTGCTGTGGCGGCACTTCCGTCTTCGAACGACGTCTATGTTCGCCGGCAATCCGGTGCCTCTTCTACCGGCATCGCAATGCGCCTAGTTAAGTAGAGTTGATCGTTTGATGCGTACCACGGTGGAGTGTTGCCAATTTATCTGGAACCATTAGTCTGTAGTATTTGCTGAATTCAGTAAGCTCATGAGGTTTGAAGCGTGTTCTGCTACCTCGAAGTTCCTCCTTACTATACCTGCTCATTAACTACTCATTTAAGCCTTTCACCCTCATTAGCTACTTCTGGAAACAGTTAAATTTTAAAGCATTTTAGTTATCAATTTGAACTGTTGCTTTCCCTCTGATTCACAGTCATTAGCTAACTCCACTCATTGTGAAACTTTACTGCTTTGTCCTTATTGGCTGTGACTGCAGTTTGCTGTAATTCTCAGCTTATCTTGTAATTTGGGGAATTGTTTTTTATTTAAGAGTCATTATCAATGTTTCTGCTGGTGTGTTGCCGGCCATTGTGGCCGAACGGTTCCAGGCGCTTCAGTCCGGAACCGCGGTGCTAGTTACGGTCGCAGGTTAGAATCCTGCCTCGGGTTTGGGTGTGTGTGATGCTCTTAGGTTAGTTAGGTTTAAGTAGTTCTGAGCCTAGGGGACTGATGACTTCAGATGTTAAGCTTAAAGCCATTTTAACCATTTCAGCTGGTATGTACCAGTTTGGACTCATAATGAAACTGTGTGCCTTCCCAGATTTGCCTGTATTTTGGAAGATCGTGTATTTTAAGGCTTAAGTCATTTTAATTCATTTTACTGATAAAATTGTTGGTTGAGCCCGCTTGGAGCTACACCTAGTTGATGTGTCTTCTTTCATGTATTTGGGAACTGTATACTCCAGGTTCCAAGTCCTGCTCTTAGTGGTATAAATTGTTAAAGTTTGTTATTAACAAATCGAACATGTTCTAGTTCTTTATATGATTATGAGTATTGTTATTCATTCGACAATGTCTTTTAACTGTAATTGTAATATTACTGTTAAGCAATAAAGCATATTCCTTGAAGCAACAGCCGGCCGCGGTGGTCTAGCGGTTCTGGCGCTGCAGTCCGGAACCGCGGGACTGCTACGGTCGCAGGTTCGAAACCTGCCTCGGGCCTGGGTGTGTGTGATGTCCTTAGGTTAGTTAGGTTTATGTAGTTCTAAGTTCTAGGGGACTTATGACCTAAGATGTTGAGTCCCATAGTGCTCAGAGCCATTTAGCCATGAAGCAACAAATGGCAAAATATGTGGGTCCGTCTATGTGTTTTCCTTAACCAGTCCTAGTTGTTGGGTATCAGTCGTAGGTAAATTGAAGGTGGGGAAGGAAGGAAGGAATGGAAAGAGTAGGGATCGCTGCTGTCAACTGCTCTGGGAAGGTAAAGTGCGTATCGGAAGAGCTAATATGGAGGAAATGGACATGGGCTGCGGGTAGGTGGCGCTCGATGGGAGTGTGGATCGGCCTCGAGGCGAGCCGAGGTAGCCCGTGCAGTTCCGATAATACTGTGTTCCGGAAGGCCAAGTCATTAATTCGCCTGCCTAGTAAGCAGGGGATCCCAGGTTTGAATCCAGGACCGGTACACATTTTCATTATCACCGCCGATTTCGTGTAATATCCCAATGCAGCTGACTGCAGTGATCTCTCCCCTTTCCATTTATTTCTTCCCCTCTCCGCCGTCAATTTTCCAATAATGTGTAACGGCTGCGGATTCTTCGGACATGTCCGAAAGAACAGACACCACACATTCATAGGTATCAATTGGTGCCAGAGCATGGTTAAGCTCTATCTGCCAGAGGGAGGGTGAGACTGTCTACCCTTTGTTGCCCTTTGTTGTGTCTTCTGATTATTGTGATAATATGTTTCTTATTTTAAAGGTATTGTACTTGTACGTTGTCATTGTCTTCAGGGGGCCGTTACTTATCATGGATTCTAGGAGGTGTCCCGGAATTTTGCATCTGGAAAAGGATCAATACGAAGTGAAGGCCCGTCAACCTCCAACCGCAGGTAGCATCCCGGAATTGGCGGCTAGGTTGCGTGCGGCGTTGGACAGACGAATGTCATAGTGGAGGCAAGTACCTGTCTTCATATCATCTCAGCTGCGCTGGTTGAGTTGCAGAGAAATCTTTCCTATCTGGAGGAGAGCCAACCCGCAACCGAGCAGATCCTTAGGTTTCAAGCGCTTCAGGCGCATATAGGGAATCGCTTCTTGGACTTCCGCCATGTATAATCAACGATCATGAGAGCCTGCAGGTTAAGCGGTTGAGTGACTGGGCAAGGGACTTGCAGGTTATGGTGGTGGCACCCCTGGGTTTAGAACGCGATGTTGTAGTTTCAGAGCCGGAAATTTCACACTGTAATCAACTCAGAGATGAAAAGCGCTCCAAGTCCCAGAGTCTTGGTAGTTTGTCCTACAGTCAACTTAGCTAATCTACCCAATTCGATTATCTGTTTTCTGTCCGGTATTTCAGAATTATTTATTGATTGTTGAAATCATGTGCTGCACATCTTGTGGCTGCTTGTGCGGTTTGAGTCTCATGCGGATCCTGTCCTAGCTTCACCCTTTAGTTGAGGAACATTGGGTACTCTGGTTTCGGAAACTTTGAGGTTCCGTGCAGCAGCTCTGGGATCTTATTATAGTCAGAAAGTTGGCAGCGCGTATGTGCAATGAACCTGAGCGGAATTATTATCGGCTGGTTGAAGTACCGTCGGAGACGACGAGCCAATTCAGAGAGCAAATATGCATGGCCGTTCTAGCCCTTGATATGTCCGTTATCGGGTCTGATACGATTTCTGACATCTTAGAGGGCATACGCCCTGAGAATCGATCAAGTTTGGTCTTTGTTAGCCATCCCACCAACTTCGATGATTTGCAAGAACTAGTGGATTCTAGTGAGGCCCTCACTTTTGCCGATGAGCAGTGTAGGGTAGATGTACGTTCGACACTGGTGGCTTCAGGTTCCAGGGTTGAAAAATCCTCACCCAAATCTGATTCATTCGGACATTATCGTGTGCGCGACTAGCTCATACGTGAGCAACAGTCCTTGCGAACCCTAATGCCTTACAGCTGACGCCGTGGGGGGAAGGGGGCAGTTCGTATGTGTCGGAGTAGGTCAACCCCTTGTTGTACCCGTATCAATGCTGTGACAAGATAGTGCCTCTCTCGTGTTTCTGCCCGTGACCGACAGGAACCTCCACGCGCACTGTTCTGTCGTGTTACTTGACTATAGCAGGTATTTGGAGCTCGGCCATTTGAGTAAATTATCACCCATGTGCCCCCATCCACAGAGATGTGGTCTGGCCAAAGGGCATGAGTTGCCTCTGGTTGGGGAGGTGTGCGGCAGCTCGTTGACTTCCAATTTCTCCTAACCAGTTTCTGTCCTGGTTATAAAGGACGTAGCAGTTGATATCTTGCTTGGTTGTGATTTTACTCGAAGAATCTGAATGGTTCGAAAATCAGGTAGTCGATCATTTCAACCGCATGTTTGAGGAGGAATATATCATTGATGGAGATGAAACCCATTGCTCCAATGATCCTTTTTATAGTGTTCTGAGCGATTATTGCTGACCTTAAAATGAAGCAGGACCAGATTTCGTTGTGAGCTCCGATTAGGAGGCAATTGTCTAGAACGGCGGTGCCAAGGTTTTCTTTAAATAATGACATATTGCCTAAACAAGAGGGCGAACCTGGGTAATTCCTGATTTCCTTACCTCTTTAGACTTTCCCATCCTTCATTACTTCCACACTTCTTTAGTGGGTGGGCATTTAGGCCTGTGTAAGACCAAGGTAAAGTTACAATATCATCTTATCTGGCCGTCACTGTACAGGGAAATCTTGTGTATGTTTGGTGAGTGCAACACTTGTGGAAGAGGGAAATCCAATAACAACCCGCTGAGGGGATTACTACATTCCGAGTGCAAACAGTACCGTATGGACAAAATATTTATCGATTTTGTGGGATCCTTTCCCCTTACTAAGGAAGGAAACTGGTATATCTTTGTGGTTGTCGATTGTCGATGCATTTTCACGACTTGCTTTACTCGTTCGTAGCCTAGGGGTTATCGTTGCTATTACTGCCGGACACCGGACCAACATCTGCTCTTTGTTTGGCACTCCTAAAACTCTGCTGAGCAATAACGTTCCAGGATTTGTTTTTAAGCAATGCCATCAATTACATCATTATCAAGTCAAATATCCTCAGGGGTCCTTTGCCAAAACAGTGGCCCATGATCTTAAGCCAGCCTTCATTATATACTATAATAAGCCCCCACGTAAATACGGAACTACCCTCCCTTGGCTCAACCATGAGTGAAACTCCACTCGACACAGAGAATCAAAAGCTGCTCCTGATGCTCTTATGTTGCCGTATCCCCTCAATTCTCCAGTGTCTAACTTGTAGAATATTATTGATCTTCTACCTCCATCTATCGCTCTTGATACCCTTAAAGAAAATTGGCAAGGGTTAGGAACAGTATCGAATTGGATCATCGTTGAGAAGCAAAGCGCTATAATCAGGGTAGATGTCCCTTTCATAGCAAGTTAGGGGATAAGATCTTCGTTACAGACTAGACTGGGCGAGTCCATGGTGGCAGTGGACTGCATAACTTAACCACACGCTTTACTGATCCGATTTCGAACCATTAAAGTTCTGACCAGATCAACTTACTAGTCAAGGATTTAGCTGCGGACAAGACTCACAGAGTCCACCTCAGTCGAATTAAGCCGGTTCGTCGACCTCTCGCCCTTTCTCACGAGGGTGGGAATAATTGGCTTAAGTGGGAGACATTGCGTCGTGGCGTGTTTAAACTTGGCGGCATGGCACTCTACAGGCGCAACTAACGTCTTAGGTTGCTTATACTGATCTGATGGTTTGTCGTGAGATAGGGTATTTGGCTGGAGTGTGAGTTATCCGTTTAGTGGGGCCTGGTAGGGTAATTTGGCAGGAGGGCAAGTGGCTGGCAAGTTGCTTTTTGGGGACTCGAGCTGTCCGGTACGGGCTTCAAGATGCAGTGAGTTGCTAAACTGGCCTGAGGCAAGCCTTGCTGGCTCGCTTAATGATTGGTAGGACGAGTTGCGGAAAGAGCAGCAATTATCACGTATAATCTATCAGCAAGTTCCCGCCCTAACCGGAAACTAAAATTTCATGGCACCTGTAAGACTGCCTATACGGATTAGAAGCAATGACACCTTGGCTTAGAATCTTGGAAGTCAGGGCTCCTTCTCATCTGAGTGGAGTTAAGTGTTGTTTTCTTACTTTTTCGGTACATGATACAGCAAGGCCACTTCTGTGTTATGTGGAATTGGACCCCTTATATTAAATGGCCTCCAACTGACTGTCTACATGTTCATCAGATAGCGTCACTTATCAGAGTTTATTGTTTCAGGTTATATTACGCGCAAGTGTATGAGTATTCTCTGTTATCAATCGAATCGATGAGATTAAATTTGTAATATAATCTGTGCCGGAAGCAAAGCACCCTTAAGCATTGCGTCAGCAGAAGTAGATATTTCATCTTCTAATTTACAAGTAATTTTAAAGAGTGTTGAACCTTGTAACGTCTATCTGCAGTTGCTTTCGCGATAAGTTGAGATTTCCTTAGGCATTTTCGTCTGCAGCCGTTTTTGTGCAGATTACTGTTCCCTTCAGACATGTGTTGACAGGGTAGCTTTGGTAACGGACGACACATTCCTCTTCCCTGGGCGCAGAGCAGAGACTTGTTTGCTTTCTGCTGCAGTGGCACTTCCTTCGTCTGGGTTGGCTGGCAGTCTGGTACCTATTCCAACCGCGTCGCGATGGATCAGGTTATTAAAGTTGATGGTTTGATACGTGCCAAAGCAGAGTGCCGCTGATGTACTGAGAATTCAAGAAAGTCATGATATTTGAAGCATGTGTGCAAGCCCGAAGATCCTCCTCGCTATGTCCTCTCTTTAACTACCCGTTTAAACCTCTCACCATTATTTTCTGTTTCTGGAAAAAGTTAAGTTTTAAGGCCCTTTACTTAGAAATATCAACTGTTGAACCTTTTCTTTGATCCACAGTCGTTAACTCGTCGTCATACTTGCCTACTTTTTCCTTGTTGGCTGTGATAGCCGGCTTATATTGTATTTTGGGAAAGTGTATTGACAATGTTCCAGCAGAGTGTGTACCAGTTTAGAGTCACACTTAAATTGCCTGTTCTCCCAAATTATCTTGTATTTTTGGCAATAGAATATTCATTTAAGAGTCATCTTCAATGTTTCTGCTGATGTGTACCAATTGACTGTCGCATTAAAATTGTATGCCTTCCCAGCTTTGCCTTTATTTAGGGGGAATGTGTATTATATTGTTTAACGGCTTTGCAACAGCCACAATTAGTGGCGTGATTTGTTATCCTTTCCGTACTTTGGATGGGTGGTATCCACTTGTGTAACTTGTGCAACGTGTTCCCCATACCTGGTAAGTGTTAGTACATTTAGAGGCTATCACTTTAATTCATTTTACTGATAAAGTGGTTTGTTGAACCCTCTTGCAGCCACGCTTAGTTGGTGTGACTTCTATTTGGGAGCTGAATACCCCTGGCTTTAAGCCCTTCTTTTAATTGTAAAAATTGTTAAATTGTGTTGCTAATGAATCGTGCCTGTTCAGGTTTTTCAATGATTGTGAGCGTTGTTATTCTTTTAACAAGGTCTTTTTAAATTGGGATTGTATTATTGTTGTGAATCACTAAACTATATTCCATGAAACAACCAAAGACTAAATATGCGGGTCCACCTTCCATGTGTTTTTCCTTAAAATTGTCCCAACCATAGTTATGAGGTATCATAAATATCTTTAATTTTGACGTCCTTTGTGACGATAATGTATGGTACAGCAATAGAACTTTGGTTGATGGCAACTGCTACTTAACCAATAGGTTCTTATCAGTTCTGACTGTATCTAACCTGCATATATCCTGACACACAATGTAAACAGTGTAGACGAGGAAACATATAATTTTAGGGTACACTGTATGTACAGTGCTTAACAGATTATCAGTAGTTTAACTTATATTGTTGCAAAGCTCTATTTATCGAATCTCAAATTATACTTGTGTGTAATCATCATGCATTTTGATAACTAATGTTACTTTTCAAGTATAGACTCTGACACGTTACCCTTTTATCTCTCTTGATGTTAAATCTCTGTCACCATCTTTCGTCACGTTGTGTGTCAACAAAGATAATGTTCAGCTTTTGGATTAGTGTCCATATCGTATATAGTAATCGAAGCACCTTCCGCCCGACAATGGCCTTAGACTATGTTGTGTGTGGTGTGTTTACATCATGTGATTTTATCAGATATTCTCATTTTTTACAAGTTGATTACAGGAAATATATTTTCAAAAGACCTTGGCACAATAGCTCCGTTTA
Organism: Schistocerca cancellata; assembly: GCF_023864275.1. Classification (NCBI taxonomy): domain Eukaryota; kingdom Metazoa; phylum Arthropoda; class Insecta; order Orthoptera; family Acrididae; genus Schistocerca; species Schistocerca cancellata. Next base: position 389,716,213 of record NC_064633.1, on the reverse strand, counting down.
CTAAATACTGCAGCAGTTCGTTTTTTGCTTAACGTCAAATATACCAAGTTCAAATGCAATGTCAGGCATTGATTATATTTTCTAGTGATACATTATCTTCTTTTTCTCGTTAATTCGTGGTTAAAAGCTGTGGAGATATTAGATGATGTCAGTACGTTTCATAACACAGTATGTCAGCACTTTTTACAAATTAAGTACTGTTGTCACTCTTAAAGATGTGGAGCTATTTAAATGGATGGCGCATTATGCCTTATACCAGGACTAGGCCTAAATAACTACATTCTTACAGTAATTTAGAATGTGTGTTTGTGTCTTTGTCTAGTATTTAAGCTAACGTGTATTTTCACTCCAGCCAGGAGGGGAAATATATTGAGATACTTGACATAAAAATTATACTTTGAGCATTGATGATGTAGTTTCTTGATATTTTAACACTGAATTAACATTGTAACGTTTGAAAGGCGTCATGCAGTGGATGTGGGAAATAATGAAACTGAGGATTCCATGCGTCTTACACCAAGGATGGTACGCAGAAAGATGTATGAATGTTGGTATATGTTGTAGATGACAAGCAATAGGAACATAAAGCAGAGGTTGATTTTATTTCGTATTTTGAAATTTTGCAGAATAGTAACAGAAGTAAAAGTCGTCTTAAGCTTGTAAATAATTCCAAATCATTGTTTACACCGAACAGGCAAATGCTAGTTTTCTCGTTGTGAATATAAAATACTTTATATTGATGTTTACAGATACATATGGGATAACATTTGAAACATCTGCAGCTGTGAGCTGGTCACGCAGCATTATTTTTTAATTTTATAAATTTACTTCAAAATTTTTATGGTTTTATTCCGAATATGATGTAGCCATCCTTAATTTTCATATATGTTAACGAATATAGATGCACTGTTTACTCAGTTTACTTATACATACCGAAGTTTAAACGGCTCTGAGCACTATGGGACTTAATATCTGAGCTCATCAGGCCCCTAGAACTTAGAACTAATTAAACCTAACTAACCTAAGGACATCACACACATACATACCCGAGGCAGGATTCGAACCTGTGACCGTAGCGGTCTCGTGGTTCCTGACTAGAGCGCCTAGAACCGCTCGGCCACACCGGCTCGCCATGCCGAAGTGATATGCTAATATTCCTCCTACATATTCTAAGTAAAATGATTTTTAAGGAGATGTAAGAGAAGTAAAATATCTTACACTATTTGTGCATGCATTAATTGTAGGTTTGCCAAAACATTATGATGCAGAATCGCAGAACACCTTTAAATTGCTTAGATCAAACTATAAGAGACTGACATACGATGTCCATATCACAGGATACAGGAAAGTTCACAGTTTTAACACTGTTGCGACATTGAAATATGTAGAAAGTAAATTATATAAAATTATAAGGGAATCTCAAGCGTCCAGGAGCTAACAAAAGATGTCTTTGTATCCATGTTAAACGCCAATAGAAGGCCAATTCCTTCGAGGAAATGAATTGGTACAATGATAACGAGGAAACAGCGTGTGCCCTAGTGGCTTATGTGTTGCTGAGTGGCGATTCTTTTAAGAGAAAAAGCAATGTATGCTGTTTATGATGACTGTATGCTGTCGTGTCTGTGCGAACATAAAACTGAATATCTCTCTAACGAGTGACATCTGCAATGTGTTTCCATCTATCTTAGTGTGCAATAAACAAATGAACACAAAGTAATAAGTAATTGTCGTGCAAGAAAATTATCATTGACTAGTTAATTTTTTATGAAATAATTAAGCGCTCAACTGCACTAATTAATTCAAATTATGGACACTCTGTTATTTATTTCATTGTTTGCAGAGACAATGCTAACGATATGCTCAGTGATTTGCGAAAACAACCGTTTGGCAGATTTCAGAACTTTTTCCCAATTTCAACAGCTGATTTGGAATTTTTATTCATTAGAATCGAGCCATTTATAGCAAAACGAGATACAATCGTAAGAGACAGTATTTCCATACGTGAGAGATTAGCTGTAACATTACAATGTTTTGCTATCGCGCACAGTTGTTCTTGTATGTCTTACATGTTTACACAGAGGGGACAGGAGTCATGCGAGGCTTCCCTAACATCACGGTCGGACCTCCTTCTGCCTGGCGTAGTGTTGAAACTCGAGGTGGCATGGACTCAACAAATCGTTGGAAGTCACTTGCAGAAATATTGAACTATGTTGCCTCTGCAGCTGGTCATAATTGCGGAAGTGTTGCTGGTTCATGGTTTTTTGCTACAACTAACGTCTCCATAACATCCAATAAATGTTCGATGAGTGGCCAAATTATCCACTCGAACTGTCCAGAATGATCTTCGAACCAATCGTGAACAATTTTGGCCCGGTGACTTGGCGCGTTGTCATCCATAAAAATTCCATCATGTTTTGGGAACATAAATTCCGTGAATGGCTGCAGTTGGTCTCCAAGTAGACTAACATAAACATTCCCAGTCAATTATCGGTTCAATTATACAAGATGACCCAGTCCATTCCATACAAACAATGGCCACATCATTATGGAGCCACCACCAGCTTGCACAGTGCCTCGTTGACAAATTGGGTCCACGGCTTCCTGGGGTATCCGCCACCCTCTAAAACTACCATCAGCTCTTACAACCTGAAATCTAGATTCATCTGAGCAGCCCACACTTTTCCAGTCGTCTAAGGGCCAACCAATATCTTCATGATCCCAGGACAGACGCCGCAGGCGACCTTGATCTGTCAGCAAAGGCACAAGCGTCGGTCATCTACTGCCATAGCCCATAACGCAAAATTTCGGCGCACTGTCCTGACGGATAGGTTCGCCGTACGTCCCAAATACACTCCTGGAAATTGAAATAAGAACACCGTGAAATCATTGTCCCAGGAAGGGGAAACTTTATTGACACATTCCTGGGGTCAGATACATCACATAATCACACTGACAGAACCACAGGCACATAGACACAGGCAACAGAGCATGCACAATGTCGGCACTAGTACAGTGTATATCCACCTTTCGCAGCAATGCAGGCTGCTATTCTCCCATGGAGACAATCGTAGAGATGCTGGATGTAGTCCTGTGGAACGGCTTGCCATGCCATTTCCACCTGGCGCCTCAGTTGGACCAGCGTTCGTGCTGGACGTGCAGACCGCGTGAGACGACGCTTCATCCAGTCCCAAACATGCTCAATGGGGGACAGATCCGGAGATCTTGCTGGCCAGGGTAGTTGACTTACACCTTCTAGAGCACGTTGGGTGGCACGGGATACATGCAGACGTGCATTGTCCTGTTGGAACAGCAAGTTACTATGCCAGTCTAGGAATGGTAGAACGATGGGTTCGATGACGGTTTGGATGTACCGTGCACTATTCAGTGTCCCCTCGACGATCACCAGTGGTGTACGGCCAGTGTAGGAGATCGCTCCCCACACCATGATGCCGGGTGTTGGCCCTGTGTGCCTCGGTCGTATGCAGTCCTGATTGTGGCGCTCACCTGCACGGCGCCAAACACGCATACGACCATCATTGGCACCAAGGCAGAAGCAACTCTCATCGCTGAAGACGACACGTCTCCATTCGTCCCTCCATTCACGCCTGTCGCGACACCACTGGAGGCGGGCTGCACGATGTTGGGGCGTGAGCGGAAGACGGCCTAACGGTGTGCGGGACCGTAGCCCAGCTTCATGGAGACGGTTGCGAATGGTCCTCGCCGATACCCCAGGAGCAACAGTCCCTAATTTGCTGGGAAGTGGCGGTGCCGTCCCCTACGGTACTGCGTAGGATCCTACGGTCTTGGCGTGCATCCGTGCGTCGCTGCGGTCCGGTCCCAGGTCGACGGGCACGTGCACCTTCCGCCGACCACTGGCGACAACATCAATGTACTGTGGAGACCTAACGCTCCACGTGTTGAGCAATTCGGCGGTACGTCCACCCGGCCTTCCGCATGCCCACTATACGCCCTCGCTCAAAGTCCGTCAACTGCACATACGGTTCACGTCCACGCTGTCGCGGCATGCTACCAGTGTTAAAGACTGCGATGGAGCTCCGTATGCCACGGCAAACTGGCTGACACAGACGACGGTGGTGCACAATTGCTGCGCAGCTAGCGCCATTCGACGGCCAACACCGCGGTTCCTGGTGTGTCCGCTGTGCCGTGCGTGTGATCATTGCTTGTACAGCCCTCTCGCAGTGTCCGGAGCAAGTATGGTGGGTCTGACACACCGGTGTCAATGTGTTCTTTTTTCCATTTCCAGGAGTGTATTTCTGAAGTTATTTCATTCAGCGTTGCTTGTCAGTTAGAACTAATAACTCTACGATAGTGCCGCTGCCCTCGGTTGTTAAGTAAATGCTGTCGGCCACTGCGTTGCCCGTGGTGAGAGGAAAGCCGGAACTTCGTTATTTTCGGCACATTCTTGAATACACTCAGAATACTGAATTCTCTAACGATTTCCTGAATGGAATGTGCCATGCGTCGATCTCCAACTACCACACAGCGTTTTGTAAGTCTGTTAATTCTCGTCATAATCACGTCGGACACTTTTTCACCTGAATCACCTATATAAAAAATACAGCCCACCAATGGACTGCCCCTTTATAGCTTGTATACGAGATACTACCCACATCGTATAAGAGCAAATGGCTATCCCATGAATTTTGTCATCTCAGTATTAAGTTCAGAGAGCAACCCGTCTCCAGGTGAGTTGGTGCAGAGTCGAGTGGAGGGTGTGAATCAGAGGCTCAAACGGTTATGTGACCGTGTAGGCTGCAGATTCCTTGACTTGTGCCTGCGGCTGCTGGGTTTCCGGGTTCCGCTTCATAGGTCAGGAGTCCACTACACATTGGAGGTGGCTACACGGGTAGCGGGGGCTGTGTGGAAGGGACAGTTTAGGTTAGAGGATCCCAAGGAACCACAGAAGGGACGTCCATCTAAATGTGGGAAGGTAAAACACAGTAAGGTAGTTGTAGGAACGATTGGTATTGAAGTTGTAAATTGTCGTAGCTGTGTTGGGAAGGAACCAGAACTCCAAGCCCTAATAGAAAGCACTGAAGCTAAAATAGTTGTAGGTACAGAAAGCTGGCTAAAGCCGGAAATAAGGTCAGCCGAAATTTTTTTAAAGGATCTAACAGTGTTCAGAAAGAATAGACTAAATGCAGCTGGTGGTGGGTTATTTATTACTGTCAGAGGTAGTTTGCCTTGTAGCGAAATTGAAGTAGGTAGTTCGTGTGAAATAGTATGGTTAGAGGCTATACCTGACAATCGGACTAAACTATTAATTCGGTCGTTTTACCGACCCACCCCGCTCCCCCCCCCCCCCCCCCACTCAGAAGATGTAGTTGCTGAACAGTTCAAAGAAAACTTGACTCATTTGAAATAAGTACCCCGCTCATACAATTATAGTCGGTAGTGACTTCAATCTACCATTGATATGCTGGAAAAATTATACGTTTAAACCCGGCGGCAGGCTTAAAACGTCATCCGAAATTGTACTGAATGCTTTCTCAGAAAATTGTTTTGAAAAATTAGTTCATGAGCCCACTCGAAGCGTAAATGATTCCTACAGCATACTTGACCTTTTAGCAACAAATAATCCTGGACAAATAGTGAGTATTGTGACGGATACAGGGATTAGCAACCACAAGGCAGTTGCTGCTAGGCTGAATACCGTAACACCTACAACCATCAAAAAGAAACGCAAAGTATATCTACTTAAAAAAGATTATAAAAATGCTATTAACGCCTTTTTAAGAGACAGTCTTCACGCCTTCCGATCTGATCATGTAAGTGTAGAAAATTTGTGGAACGTTTTCAAAGAAATAGTATCGACAGCAGTTGAGAGATATGTACCACATAAATTAAGAAGTGATGGTACTGATCCCCCATCGTACACAAAAGGGGTCAGATAGTTCTTGCAGAAGCAACGAAAAATGCATGCCAAATTATTAAAAAAAAAAAAACGCCAAATCCCCAAGACTGCCAAAGTCTTACAGAAGTTCGAAATATGGTTCGTTCTTCATTGTGAGATGCTTTTAATAATTTCCACAACGAAATCTCTCTCGAGAACTGGCAGATAACCCAAATAGATACTGGTCAGACATAAAGCACACCAGTGGCTAGACGCAATCAATACCTTCACTGCGCGATAAGAACGACGAAGTCACTGTGACAGTACCACTAAAGCAGAGTTATTAAACATGGTTTTCCTAAACTCCTTCACCAAAGGAGACGAAGTAAATATTCCTGTATTCCAATCAACAACAACTGCCAATATGAGAAACACAGAAGTAGATATCTTCGGTGTAACGAATCAGCTTCAATCATTTAATAAAAGCAAGGCCGCCGGTCCAAATTGTATACCAGTCAGGTTCCTCTCAGAGTATGCTAATAAAATAGGTCCATATATAGCAATTACATACAACCACTCGCCCACAGAAAGATCCGTACTTAAAGACAGGTAAATTGCTTAAGTCACACCAATACCTAAAAAGGGAAGTAGGAGTAATCCGCTGAATTACCGGCCTATATCACTAACATTGATTTCCAGTAGGGTTTTGTAACATATACTGTATTCGAACATTATGAAGTACCTCGAAGAAAACGATTTATTGACACATAGTCAGCACTGTTTCAGAAAATACCGTTCTTGTGACACACAACTAGCTCTTTATAGTCATGAAGTAATAAGTGCTATCGACAGGGGATGTCAAATTGATTCCATATTTACAGATTTCCAGAAGGCTTCCAACATCGTACCCCACAAGCGTCTTCTAACCAAACTGCGTGCCTACGGAGCATCGCCTCAGTTGTGCGACTGGATTCGTGATTTACTGTCAGAAACGTCACAGTTCGTAATAATAGACGGCAAGACATCGAGTAAAACTGAAGTAATATCCGGCGTTCTCCATGGAAGTGTTATAGGCCTTCTGATGTTGATCTATATTAACGACATAGGAGACAATGTGAGTAGCAGTCTCAGAGTGTCTGCAGATGATGCTGTCATTTACCGACTTGTAGAGTAATCGGATGGTCAAAACGACTTGCAAAATGATTTAGATATGATATCTGTATGGTGCGAATGTGGCAATTGACCTTGAATAAGGAAAAGTGTGAAGTTATTCACATGAGTACTAAAAGAAATCAACGAAATTTCGATTACGCGATAAGTCATACAAATCTGAAGGCTTTAAATTCAACTAAATACTTAGGGATTACAATTACAAATAACCTAAGTTGGAACGATCACATAGATAATATTGTGGGTAGAGCAAACCAAAGACTGCGATTCATTGGCAGACCACTTGGAAGGTGCAACAGGTCTACTTTTAGAAGGTGCAACAGGTCTACTAAAGACACCGTTCACACCACGCTTGTCCTCCATATTCTGGAGTATAGCTGTGCGGTGTGGGATCCGCATCAGGTGGGACTGACGGATGACATCGAAAAAGTACAAAGAAGGGCAGATCGTTTTGGATGATCGCGAAATAGGGGAGATAGGGTACAGACATGATACGTGAATTGGAGTGGCAATCATTAAAACAAAAGCGTTTCTCGCTGCGACGGGACCCTCTTATGAAATTTCAATCACCAGTTTTCTCCTGCGATTGCGAAAACACCCACCTACATACGGAGAAATGATCATCGCGATAAAGTATGAGAAATCTGGGCTCGCAAAGAAAAATTTAAGTGCTCCTTTTTCCCGCGTGCCTTTCGAGAGTGGAACGGTAGAGAGACAGCTTGAAGGTGGTTCATTGAACCGTCTGCCAGGCACTTTTTTGTGAATACCAGAGCAATCACGTAGATGTAGATGTAGATAATTGTATCTTGTATACTATTACACTAAAGGCCATAAATTCAAAAAGTAACAAGAATAATTTTTCAGTTAACGTTGAAAGTGTGAAGATATTCAGCTGCATTGCAACATGATACTTCAATTCGGTTTTATTTGGAACCGTACTGCAATGTAGTTGAAGCTAGAGCATTATGTCGAGACTAGACATCTGAAGAAAAAGAATTTTCAGGTCCATCAAGTGATTACACAACTAGACTCATACGATGACCATGCGCAAAAGTGTTTGTAAGAGATCCATGTTGTTGACAGTTGTGAAAATACTACAAATAGACTGTTGAATCATGCGTTTCTTAAATTAAAAATTTGTTGTTGATTTTGTGCATTCGTATTTAGCGAGTGTCTAACACTTTCAATTTCAAACACAGTAGATTATAAAGTAAAATGTTTTCATCTGTTATTAGCAACTTGTCTCAAAAAAGTTTAAGCTTCGTTCATACGCCTCTCAAAGTTTGCTGCCTACTCGGCTTTCTTTCCCTGCCTGTTGGAGATCCACCTTCATCAATTACCACTGCAGTAGCTGCAATGTCTCTACCCTTCATCTTAGCACTCAGTATTTACTTCAGAGGATTCTACTGGATCAGGTGTTGCATTGTCAGCAGTTGATGGATCATTCTGCTTATTTTCTGGCCCCTGAAAAGAATGCAAGATACACTAGTGCAAAAAAATCGCAACACCAAGAGACATTTGTGTGACATTAAGGAAACTTGGTAGGCGTGTTTCTACATCTGCAAGGTGATGAGTATTCGTATTTCTCGCCAGTCGGATAAGAGTGGCGCTAATATTACCACCTTGTGGAAAAAAATCAGGTTTGCTTTAAATACATGCTGTAACGGTCGAGAGTGTTAGTTATCTTAGACATTGGACGGGGTTAGTAGAAGTTAGTCAAGAATGCCTTTAAAGCGACAAAGACGCCGTGATGGCCGTATATTGGGTAATAGGAGGCCAGTTGAAGGCATGCAAACAACCTGTCTGCCGATTGACACACAGGACCTGAACCTGGAGTTATGATCTGGGGTGCGATTTCGTATGACAGCAGAAGCATTCTGGTGCTTATCCCAATCATCCTGACTGCAAATCTGTACGTCTGTCTCATGGTGCGACCTGTTGTGATGCCATTCACGAACAACATTCCAGGGGGTGCATTCCAACAGGATAACCCTCGTCCATTTACCACCGTTGTAGTCCATGTTCTGCAGAGTCTCTACATGTTGCCTTGGCCTGCTGGATTACCAGATCTGTCTCCAGTAGAGCAGATGGGACGTAATCAGACGACAACTCCAGTGCCATCCACAAATAGCATTAACCGTCCCTTTACTAATCGACCAAATGCAAGAGGTATGGAACTCCATCCCACAAATAGACATCCAGCACCTGCACAACAGAATTCATGTACGTTTGCATGTTTGCATTAAACATTCTGCCGGCTACATCGATTATTAAAGTACCAGAATTTCACATTTTCAGTGGGCTATCTCACACTTACAGTAAACTGTGATCTCGTAATGTAACTCACTTTAATATATTACGTAGACAAACGAATTTTCAAAAGTTCATTACTCTACAGCCATTATTTTTCAGTGTTCCAATTTTTTCCGTCAGTGTCTGTAGCCAGCCTTTTTGAAACATAGTGTCAGTTTCAGATGTACCCTTAAAAAATCATTACTTTCAAATTTCCTAAATGACAGGCGTACAGAATAACAACCATGTATTCTTTTTTTTTTCAGATGGCTATAAATTAGGTTGAGTGGCGGGGCACGGCGAAACATTAGGAAAATATTTGGAACTTTCCAAACTGCTTGGGGGTGATCATCGGCCAACACATCGTTATACATAGCGCTATGAATACATGTACGGAAATTTTCAACTACAAAGTGTGTTACTTCTATCCTAGTGGATGCCCACTGTCGTTTCACATTTGCGGACATTGGATGCAAATATAGGAAGAGTGATGAAGCAAGTTTCTAAAATTCATCTCAATTTTTTAAATTGCAGAGGGGTCAACTGAAACAACCACATGACAGGAAGCTGCCTTCATATTATAAAATATTACCATATGTCTTCGCTGGTTACGCATCTTTAGCGTCGAGTCGCCACATGATAACGCCATTCCCTAGTATTTAATAAAAAGGAAATCGTGTAAAGAGGTTTTCGGTACCTGTTATTTCGTGTGCGACGTCTTGCTGAGAATTTTGTTGGTTTAATAACATCCTTTTTCGAGATTTCAGAACAGCAGTTGTTTTAGAGATCGAGAAAGTTAGCAACTCCATCATGCGTCCTTTTGCGTAACTTAATGAGGAGAAACCCATCTTCGCAAATATTTATATCTCTCCAGATACGTTTGACACGGAAGTAGATGGTGTAACAATTCCTGGACCTTGATGGAATGATCAAAGAGCAATAACATCCTTCTTACCTTTAATGAAGTTGACTAGAAAACCAAGAGAAAGGGAAGCAAGGATTGTTTGCGACTCCTTCCCTGAGTATTTCACCACAAGTGGAATTTACCTTGGAAAGGCAAGTATTGTTAATAAACAAGTAATTATTGTGGCCAGAAGATTAAGTACGCTGACCGTCTAGGCGAATTTTCTTTACTTGCACATCCTATTTCCATTCGTTCATACAGATTTTCTCATTATAGGACAGAACTGAGAGCTAGACTTCAGCGAAAATTTAAATGATAATTGCTTAGTAAGACAAAGAAAAGTTTGAAAACATCCAACAAAATTTATTGCCGTATCGTTCCAATGGACCATCCCATAATTATTACGCACTATCAAAAACCTTAATGATTTCAAAAAAGACTTACACAAACTAACACGAAGGGGTGATCGAGACGGACTAGGACTTGTCATCCTATGATGTCGGAAGCGTTTACCGGCATTTCACGGGAAAGGCCGAGCCTCTTCGAGACATTACGTGCCATCCCGAATATTAAGGAGAAATTGTGTTCTCACGGCGTGAGATGTGACAAAAATCAAACGAGGCTCGTTAAACCACAGGCTGTGGGAAGCCACAGGTGTGACGCAGGGCCGTAAAAGTTGCGTCAGCACCGTAAATTGTACGTTTCTGAGTTTTCTTTCTTTTAGAATTCACTCAGTTTTAGTTTATCAACACGACTTCTTACATTCTCTAACGTTACTTCTATCACTTTTACTGACTAATGCTATACCTGTCTTCACCAAAGCAGTCCCCTATGTGCCCTGATTGAAAGAGTGTGGGACTGTGAGCTGCTGAGACGTTTAATTCGTTGCCTTCATGAGTCAGTCCTTTTCAGAGAAGATGTTAAAATCAGTCTCTCGCAAATTCCTTTTCAGGCACCAGCTTTAATAACATAATTAGCTGGCAAACTGAAGACTGTGAGTAAAACTAAAGCATAGTTACGAAACTTACTACAAGTGTGGTGTAGCTGTTCGTGATATTTATTGCAATAGATGTTCGCCAGCGACACATTGTGCATCATTCTTAGTTGTTCGGCGTCTGAAGTTGTATCTGAAAGGCTATGTAGAATGAACTGCAGAATAAGCCCTGGGAGGCCTGTCTATGGTTCAAATGGCTCTGAGCACTATGGGACTTAACTTATGAGGTTATCAGTCCCCTAGAACTTAGAACTACTTAAAACTAACTAACCTAAGGACATCACACACATCCATGCCCGAGGCTGGATTCGAAACTCCGACCGTAGCGGTCGCGCGGTCTGTCCATTGCACGTATTCTGTAAACATCCCGATAGCCCACTAGTTAGGTTCTCCATTCCTCCCAGATTCTTGTCTGACAAATAAACGCCGACCGGGGTGGCCGAGCGACTCTAGGCGCTACAGTTCCCATAGTGCTCAGAGCCATTTTAACCATTTTTACGAATAAACAGTGACCTAGGATGATAATAAGATTTCCTACTTGTATGCTGAATAATATATTATATGCCTCTTCACTTAAAGACGATATGCCACCTCCATTTTATTTGAATAATGAGAAAACACATTTCACACTTATACTGCTGATCCACACCCAATAATGTGGAGATAGGCTGTCTAATCACAGTTCTGAATCTTTTTTCACGAGTAATAAATTTTTTCACGCCATTGTAATCAGTGTGCGAGACACTTTCAGTACTGAAATGTACACTAAAGAGGACGGCTTACAAGCAACATACACGGCTTCCGACGGTCTGCGACTGAGAGCCACCACCCAGGCCTTATAACTAAAGACTCCCTTGCGTGCGTAAACTGTAGTTCCCCAGCGCTTGGCTGTTGGGTTGGGTTGTTTTGGGGGAAGAGACTAGACGGCGAGGTCATGGGTCTCATCGGATTACGGAAGGACGGGAAAGGAAGTCGGCCGTGCCCTATCAAAGAAACCGTCCCGGCATTTGCATGGACCGATTTAGGGAAATCACGGATAACCTGAATCAGGATGGCTGGAAGCGGGATTGAACCGTCGTCTACCCGAATGCGAGTGCTTGGCTGTTACCGCCACATTACCGCTATCCACCATACTACAGTACTAACATAATCACACAAACAGAATTGTTAGAAAGGTAAAGCTGTATGACTCTAGATCCTAGCAAGATGAGATAAAGAATTCAAAATGTTGAATATTAATTATTCCAATCGACAGACACACTCCCACCCTCCTTGCGCCAATGACTGCTGCAGCATGTTATCCATCTATCGCCCTTTGGAATGCTTTCCTATATCATTCTATGTGTCCGAGTGCTAAAATAGAACTTCGGCAGCGAAGTGGCATAAATGGCATAGAAGTATTCTCCAAGTATTCTCAGATATGCTATGTTAACTTTGCTTCAAACGTAAACAGTCTGAGAAGTCACCTAATTTCAAAGTTTCACCCACATTATTTGAGATCTGAATCGGTAATTATCACTCTAAATGTTAATGAGCATTTGCAGGAGTAAACACACCGCCATCATATGCATGTAGCCTACTCTTACGACATATCCTTAAATCTAACTAGGGTTTTGCTGAAAAATGCTTCTGAACTGAGTCAGTTTTCAAGATTCAATGGATTTTTTATCTTTAAGAAAAGAGAAGAATTTGGGGACCGTACCATGGACGCTCCTCCTGTTTTCTATGGCAATAATGTTTCTGGTCTTTCCGAAAGTTCTCCTGCTTCATCACAAATCCTATGTAAGGATAGCTCTAGGCTAAAGAATAGTTACAAAAACATTTGCATATTCACGTACTTCGCTTGATGAATAGCACGACCGACCAGTTGTTTTGGTATGTAGCGGGGGGAGGAAGAAGGTGAGGAGGATGAGGTAGAGATACAAATCCCCACTCTAAAACAAGGAGTTTACCTTTAAAAGCAACGAACAAACACAAAAAATGGTCTGAATCTGTGTTTTAGGCCATCCAAGGATTCAAACCAGAGGAGCTTTACCTGTTATCTGTTCTGCGTAACGTGCTTCTATCCTGGGTGTGAAACCAGCTCTCTCCAGAAATACGTCTACAGGGGTAAAATAACGTTAGATCGCAGTTCATAGGCCTTTTGAGCCACTACACTCAGCGAGCTATTCCAGTGTGGTGGGTAGTTGTCGGCAGTGTCTACTACACTTGTTCTCCGGCAGGCATACCGAGTGCGCGCTGACTTCTTTCCCGACGTGTCTGCTGCATCCTTGAGGTGCTCCATTAACCGCTAAACGTTGGAACTCTCAATAACTTAAGATATTCACCAACTGTGATTGTCTGGCCTTTGAAGGGAAATCTGTCTCTGGGCCAACAGACGAGTGATTGCAATCACAAAAACAGTCAGTGTCCACTTACTATGAGTGAGATGCACAGAGGAAAAATAATAACCTGAATTATTTATACCCAATCTCTACTTTACGAAAGGTAGTATGATACAGTCAATACAATCGAGAGTAGAACACCCAGACTTCAGTTACAAGGATTCACGATTATCCGGATTGTCAACCGCAAGCAAATATCTTTGCCGCACATGCATTTCCCGCTGTACCACCCGCCCGCGTGACGCGCGATCTCTGCCTCGCGCATTACTTTATTGTCTGAGTTACACTCCATGCGTTGCATTATTGTTTCGGTTAGATGGTGGTCAATCACCACGCCGGTGCTCCGTGCCATGTGGCGTCTGTGTTTAAAAGTATCAAAGTGCGAGAGAGCAGTGTTACCGCTTAAAGATAAAATAAACATTATTGAATCATTTAAAGAAAGAGAAACTGATCTTAAGTTAGCAGACGAGTATGGCCTTCGTAAAACTGACATTTGGAAGAAGCTTCATGCTGATGGCTGGAAAAAAAAAAACGATCAACTCGGTAACCTTTATGCCATCCTCCGCTCTGTGAAAAGGCTTTACAGTTAAATAAAATAATAGGTAACGATGAATAGTTTGTGTCAAATAACGGATGACTATACTGATGTAAATTTCGTCGTGGTATTGAATTAGAATTTTGTGGTAAGGTTCTGTGGGACCAAAATGCTGAGGTCATCGGTCACTAAGCTTACGCACTACTTAATCTCACTTAAAGTTACTTACGCTAAGGAGAACGCGCACAATCATGCCCGAGGGGTGAGTCGAACCTCCGACGGGAGGAACTGCACAACTGTGACAGTACTGCCCATAACTTCCCTGCCCGTACCTACTACAGTTGTCCAAATCTCCAGTTATGGACGCCATCACATGCTGTTTATACTGCCATGACGATTTATGGTGCGTCACATTGGAAAAATGACAGTACAGCATTTGCAGAAGACCTAGGCAGACAGCGAGCGCAGGGTGTTGGCATGCCAGTTAGAGCAATGGAACTGTGTGCACGTTGCGAGATAGGAGAGGTCAGGAACCGAAATCCTGACAGCAAATCGGTAAGACCAAGTTCTTATGAGACAACGAAGAAAATTCTCCACCAGCGGAGTGCAGAAATGTTGCCAACAAGGTGATTGGATGTGGTACTCTGGCGCAACAAGTCAGAAACCGTCCTCTATAAATAATCGTCAATTTCAGCAAAGATATTCACAGCCTGGTAGATCAGCTTCAACTAGGAGGAAACGCCAGGCACGGCAAGCAGCCATTATTAGCCAAGTGTGCCACCACCATCAACGAGGGGTCAACAAGCATCCACCACAGGGCCAATCGGCCGCCACTGCTGCAGCATCTCCTGGCACCAAGCTCTCATTCTTCGACTTGGTGCCACTCCACTGGTTGGCCACTTCCAGGTTAACTCCAGCAGCAGCACACCACCTGCCAAGTGGAGAAGATCGTGACCGGGTCACTACAGCTGCCCTCCCTTCTACACTTGTACTGAATTTTCCACGGGGAGGTTAACATCCTCAGTAAGTGTCCGGGAAATCTTACATGGGCTAACACTATTTACAGCCGACCACAGAACATAGAACTCGGTCGCATATTGCTAGCTGGTCTGCGTGTGTCAGCATTCTATGTAATGACCTTACTGCTGGGTGCCAGCTGATAACATGCCCATTGCGCCATGTACTAAAAGTGGTGTGGTCACCACACCGTGGCATGAGTTATAGTGGAGTGGATGACTATAAATATTGTTTTAATAAGCAACAATCGGCCTTCTCCTGGCTACCACTCTGCAGCGCCACCCAGTCCTGCGCAGAAATGGCCTATCACCCCAGGGTCAACATAGCAACTTTACTCTCAACTGCTGTGTGGGTCGTAAGTGTAACCATTTTCTGCTGACTTAGTTTCATAACGTTTAACATGGGGAACTAAGATAACTGGTGAAAAACGAAAAATTGTACTTCAAAATAAAGATACACGCAAGAAAACAGTTTCATTTAGTAAAAAAGTAAATAAAATAATATAAAAACTGAAATTCTTGTAAAATCACTGTCGACTGGACACGATTATACGAGGAGTGTTCAGTAAGTAATGTGACACATCTATTTTCGGAAAGTAGGTTGGTTTTAATCAGGATTCCAATACACCATATTATTCCCCAACCTTAGGCTGCAAAACCCTATTTTTCAACGTAATACCCACTGAATTCGACGACGCTACGCCATCTTACTGAGACGGCCTGTATGCCCACATGATACCACTCCACTGCCGACGTTGAAGCCATCGTCTTGCAGCATCAATAGCCTTCCCATTAACCAGTTGTGCGGTGAGGTGTTTCATTGTGTCCGTCGATCATCTATAACGGTGAGCGTCCGCACGTTCCAACATTGCTGGAGTCACAGCTGTGTTCGGCCGACCGGCATCCGGGAGATCGGACAGGTTTACGCGATCTTCTTGCGATAACGACTCACCGCACGTTTCTTCACTGCCATGTCTCCCTAGACATTCTTCAAGTGTCTATGAATATCTGTGATGCTCTTCACTTGGAATGCACCCCTGTTTAGAAGCCACATTGAAGTCTACGTGTAGTGCACTCACCTGTCCGGACGTCATGAAACTATAGAACCTGAAGCACAAATATTTCACGATATCCCACAAAAAAATTCCGCGTTGTTTCAACAGAAATTGGCTGGGAAAAATCTGTTGCATTAATTACTGAGTGCCACACGTACATTAAGATATAGGCCTTTCGGGGCACGAAAAATTTTGGTTCCCGTTCGGGTAACTACTGACAGTATTTAAACGTAGTACTTTTTAGGAGTACCTCCTTGTTACACAGATAGGACTCCAACAGTGTGGTAGAACGTCAGTGACGATTCAGTGTTTGGGTCAACAGAAGAGTCCGATCTTACCCGTCGGCTTTGACCCGTGACGTAAGCGTGTTGTGGTGTGTGACGTCATTACGGCGGGGAGTTTGATTTGCGATTGTGGCGTGTTTGTAGATGTCTTGTTTTTGTTTGTCGTGCTCTCTGGTGGTGTGTTCATGGTTTTCGTTTGTTTCGTTTGTTTCGTGTGGTGGGGTCAGTTTTCTGTTGCTCAGGTGTTGGATTTGAAGCGGAATTTCTATTAGTTTTTTTTTTTTGTTATTTATGTATGTTTTGTGTATTGGGTATAGGTTGGAAACATCCGATCTCACGCGTCGGCTTTGACCCGTGACGTAAGGGACCTACACATTGATCTGTAGCGTAGCCCTGAATACGAGGTTAGGTTGGGAGTTTTTTTTTGGAATGCGGCCGCGGCAGCGGCCGCCTATGATTCGAAAATATTGATTTGACACTAATGAACATGTATACGTAATATGAAGCAATTTGATGAACATATTGATCTGTAGCGTAGCCCACTTGAGGTTAGGCTGGGAGTTTTTTTTTGGAATGCGGCCGCGGCAGCGGCCGCCTATGATTCGAAAATATTGATTTGACACTAATGAAGCCTGTGGGGGGATGGGGGGGCACTGCAGACTCCCCCCCCCCCGCATAACGACACATGATGATCAAATTTTGAAAAAAAATGAAAAATTTTTTCCGTACCTGCTAAACTGCATAAGTGCCGATGTATGTAGGTGTAAGGGAAGCTTTCGTTTCTTAGTTTTCTATTGGGGGATGTGATCGGTAGGTTCTGTTGAGCTATATAGGTTAAGGGAAGTGTCCGATTATGGATAGGAATGTGTTTTTTGGTATTTGGTCAGTTTTGTGATGTTGATTTATTTCGTTGTTTTGCGTGGTTTTGAATGGCGGTCGGTGGCTACATTTCTGTATATTTAGTTTCTCCGCACCCAAAAACCCCTAATTTCCCACGCTTGTCCCGTTACAGTCATTAGGCTTTTTGTGAAACTTGTGTATTTGAGTGTTTACAATACGTATGCGATGTTTTTATATCCGCCATATTGGAATTGTTTATAGTCGTTTCCGCGGTATTTGTGACGTCATGGGTCAAAGCCGACGGGTAAGATCGGACGCTTCTGTATTTCCCAGTGTTTTAATCGATGTGCTGAATTTCAGCGTGGACTGTTCACAGAAGGCGAAAGCACAGGAACGTCCGTACCGGGGAGATTTGTTCGGTTTGCAGAACGCACATCTCCAACGTCCGCCGTCGTGCAAAGTAGGGCACGGCGCGCCACTTGAGCGCAGCTGCTGGGAGCAGACAGGGCCGCCAACATTAGCTGCGGTGACGCCGTCGACTGTGGGCGCGCTGCGTGCCCGCGCGCCACGGTGCGGTGGCCATTGTGTTCTGGCGGACAATGGGCCCCGCCGCTCCACGCCGCGCCGCGCGGGGCTTTATTCACCGGCGTCGGCGCGCTGCCCGCCGCAGATAGGCGACGACTGCAAAAACAAACGAGCCCGCCGCCAAGTCCTCGCAGCGTGTTTCCCGCCGCAGCGCGCTGGATGTCATCTGAAACGAGCAGCCAGCCGCGCAAAAGGCGGCACAACAGCTGCACCGCGACAGCCGCTGCCAAACAAATTCTGCCGCAACTACTCGTTCACGTCGTCAGCGCACTAGCTGTTATCTACCGTCCCCAGAATAGCTCTTCGCCGATAGGAGAGCAACACTGTGGAGATAGGTGCCTGAAATCGTGTAGATACCCTCTCTAGCGCGGCACGTTACGAAACGACAGCGATACCGACTCAACAAGTGGTGGTAGCGCACGATATCATCAGGATCCTCCTCTTCGTGTCCCATTTTCGACATCAACTTGCAGTTACGGTTCCATGTCCCACATGCCTCCAGTATCGATAACCAGTGGTTTGTATTTCTTCATTTTTAATGTTAATTCTCAAAGATTCTTTGTTTGCAGCTTTTTTTACCCCACTTCTCCAATTTTCTTCTAACTTTACCTCTTCTGGTTCTTCTTCACTCTCTCTTTTTGAAAATTCATTGTTTTTCCTCAGTCTTCTATTGTAACATTTTTTGTGATTTGTATTTCATTATCTTTGCTGCTAATCTTTCAGGATACATTTTTAGTGTCCTAAGTTCTGGTTTTCCTATGATTTTTGTTTCCATACATTTACTACTGATCTTTCATAATCCATGATTATTATTTTCTTCTGAATTTTCTTCTTTTTCATCTTTTACGTATATTTTATGGTCCTTTGTCCATTTTATGCTCCCTTTATCTTCTTCTGTCCTCCAGGATCTCGTTATCCCATGCTTTGTAACTTTTTATTCTTCTGGTATTCTCTCAGGATCCATTTCTGGAAGATATGCCCACAACTTTCCCACATTTTTCCTAATTTCTCTTTTCCACTGCATGTGTATACTTCTTTTCTGTTATCAACTTTTCTGATATCAACTTTTCTGATATCAACTTTTCTGATCCTCTCTTTCTACATCACTTGGGAAGAAGTGTCATTACTGTACTCTGCTTCATGTTTACCCTCTGTGATTCACTTCCACATGATTTTGCACCTGGAGCAACAGTTTTATAAAACTTCAGACACTTAGGCCTCAGACTTCATTTAGCAGATATATGTTGATTCTTCTGCTACTGTAACATTATTGACATTATTCATTTTATTTTGTGTATGTTTCTCTCAATAGTGTGCTGTATAACATTCAAGATATTTGAGGTGTTTTACTTCTTAACCTGTAGTTTAGTCATAGATACACACTGGAATATAAAAGTAATGGTTTTAGTTTTCACAAAAATTTTTCATTTTATGCTTTACCATATTTAATTAAATTTATAAATAGTTAGCTGTCCTAGAAATCAATGTAGGACTTTCAGTATATACAGGAACTTCTTATACCGACAGATCATCATTAATACCTCAGGGTTTACTATAATATAGCTTTGCTGATGAAGGTGCTGAACTGCGGACACTATAAGAAACATTCTCATCTCACTCTCGTATTTTTCTTTTCGTAGGGGTCTATCTGTCAGTTTTCTACATAAATTTCAAGAAAATGATGTGTTGTTCTACATGCTCTAAATTGTTGCTCTAAGATGAAATGTGTAACTTTTGCGCTTCATTGTTTTGCTCTAAAAACACCATAGAAGGGATTATAGAAATGTACAATTGTGAAATGTGTTTCTTGCTGATTTCTCACTGATTTCCAATGTGTGGCCAATATGTAAAAATAGCATCAGTAACAGGACTCATAAGGTAAGGAACGAACGTTTTCTCTGCAGAATTGGAGAGAACAAAATTATATGGTGAATACCGACAAAAAGAAGGGATGTAAAGATAGTACATGTGTTAAGACTGCAAGGAATAACTTCTATGCTTCTAAAGGAAGCTATAGCAGGTAGAAACCGTACAGGAAAAAAGAGGCTGGAATACATATAGCAGATAACTGAGCACATAGGATGCAAGTGCTACGCTGAGATGAAAAGGTTGGTACAGCAGAGCAATTTGTGGTGGGCTGCATCAAACCAATGAGAATACTGATGACTTGAAAATAAAGTACATACCCCTTTGTAAATCATATTTGTTCTGTAACTCATCAGGTATGTGATCCATCAAACGAACTGTTTTCTGTTTCAGAAAACTTACATTAAAATCTTACTTGAATACACCTATGCTGATAGGACTATGGAGAAATAGTGTAAAGAATTTTAATTCAAAAATGTTCCCCTGATCCTCATTCTGAGTAATCAGACTCTGAAAATCTGAGGTCAAGTGTTTTATTGGGTCTCTTTCATTGAAAACGTAGACAGAAATTCTATAAATGCTGTAATCATATATGACCATCATATAATTACAATAATTAAATCACAGCATTTTCTTCCTATTTAATAAATTTAGAGCGTAGAAAATGTTCTTATAGCCACAAGACGACATACAAATACTTGCCATGTGTAAAATAATTCAGGTTCTTCCAGAATGAGAATTTCATTCTGCAGCGGAGTGTGCGCTGATATGATACTTCCTGGCAGATTAAAATTGTGTGCCGGTCCGGCGTTTCGAACTTCATTCCAAGACAGTTCTCAATTTTCTTTCGTAGTACAGAACAGTAATTTATGAATCATTTACTAAATATTACATGAAAAGCTGGGAAACAATAGCCAACAATGCTAGTAGAAAACATAGCCATCATGACTTGTAACGGAGAAATCAATTAATGATTTGTAATATGACATGCTCGTAAATTCTGAACAGAAATATTAGATGAAGATCTGAAATGTCTCATTAAAAGTCTGTAGGTTAAAAACACAGCTTTACATAAATCGATGATTCATGGAGTATTGGAAAACTGCTACTGTAAACAGTTATGGGATAGGATAGTATTGTAGTGACCACATTAAAGGGCTGGTGAATCTGTTTCCATGAACACCACAAAGAACTTACAAGCGCAAAGACATTTAAACATGCACTACCCACAATTTTTACAGATTTAAAGATACTGAAATTTGTAAAACACAACTGCTATCAGAGTTTCCATGCAACTAGCGATCAAAAGTCTATTGCTAGCCGCCTGACAGGTCAAAAATGTTAAGGAGACAAGAAGTACCATGACTGAAATGTAAAGGAAGTGTTAATACTGAAGATATCGGAACATAAATCAACGAGATGGTCATGCTAATGTCAGTACGTAATTTTTAGACTATTAGAATAGATGACTAACAGAAATGGATAAAAACAGATGGAAAAGGAGTAGCACTAGATAAAGATTTTACCAAATGTACGTGCAGATATGTGAATAATGCCATGCTAAAAATGGGAAATCCGTACTGTAAGTAGCTAAATAAATTTCATATTTACATAACAGCATAACACACAGTTGCTGTTTTCAATTATGGAAGTGCTATACTACACAATAACGAAACGGATTGTACTAAAAGATTACTAAACAATGGCTTTGTAGCAGATTAATGTTCAGGGATGAATTTCGTTGCCTGGTCAAAAGTATCTGAACACCCTAATTAAATGCGGAATTAATCAACACTTCTCACGAAAACTGAACATGATATTGTAGAAGGATGCATGGGGTATAGTGTGGTTGGTAGAGACCCAATAACAGCGGAATTAGTGGGTCATGAGAGCTCAGTGACATCAAAGGTGGACTAGATATGCACCGTCTGCTGAGTAACAAATCCATCAAAAATATCTCAACCGAACAGTTCTGCATAAGCCTCACATTCTTCTAGTTAACTCACAGCAACGCTTGATATCGTATAAAGAGCAATGCTACAGGAGAGTGCGTATCTGGAAACTAGTGATTTCAAGACATGAGTCACGCTATGCTCTGTTGCAGTCACCATTATAAGTGTGAGTAGTGTGACATGACTAGTTTTGAACGACTTTTACCTTAAGTAGGAGGTTACAAAACTGGTGTCAGTTTGCACTCGATCTTCTGAGGGGCTGTTAGGTTGCATCTAAAGCAGTTGTTCTCTCACTTTCTTGGTCACACAATACCCATCCTGTCCCCTTCCCTCCCCTTCAATCACCAGCAGTTTGCTCTCAGCCAGTTGCCGTACTTGAAGACGCCAAAGCCAAATGCAATGTGGCTCTTGTCCAATATTCGTGGGGCCTCATAGTTTTTGAGAAATTTTCTCTCAACCAACAGGATTTTTACTAGTTCTGTGCTCTACAGAGAGAGGACAATAATTAATTCGGCCCATTTTGTGGCGCAAAATCAAGAAATGGTTAGAAAATCTATAAAATAGGGAAATTGGCAGGGTATGCTCGGCAGATTACAATATGGCCCTATCTGGATTGTGCTCAAAGGTATTCACAATACTTCTCCAAATACTGAACTGTATGCGAAATTACGATATATTTCCTTACTGACTTCCAAAAAAACTGTTTTTGGGTTGGCTCAACAAATGGTTACACTGGTAAAAACATAAATTGTTGATTCGTTCTAACTCGAGTTCCTCACCGTCATCAACAGATTTCAGAGTTTAATCCATGGACCACACTTGCCTTAAAAGACAACAGAGTCTAAAATTAATTGTTTTATACATCTTTCACGCATCTCATATGTCACAATTTTCTTTCCAGGACTAAAATGTAGCGCAAAGAGCGTGCAATATTTAATTAAGTATTATAACGTTAATTTTCACATTCACACATAGGTGCCTCATTAGTGCGTAAAACACGATTGTCAACTCTAAAGTAAGTACTCCAGTGTTATAAGCGTTCCTAATTGATTTCAAATAACGTGTAACATAATAAGTTAGACTTAAATAATCAATGTCACAAAACTAACCGCCGCCGGAGTGGCCGAGCGGTTCTAGGTGCTACAGTTTGGAACCGTGCAACCGCTGCTGTCGCAGGTTCGAATCCTGCCTCAGGCATGGATGTGTGTGATGACCTTATGTTAGTTAGGTTTAAGTAGCTCTACGTTCTAGGTGACTGATGACCTCAGAAGTTAAGTCCCATAGTGCTCAGAGCCATTTGAACCATTTTTTAAAAGTAACCTGAAAATTCTTACACTTGTAGAAAACCGTTTTATCTACTCTAAGCAGACAAGTCCACAAGCAAAGTGAAAACCTGGAGGTATTTAATTTGGCCTGCTCTTGTTGTAAGTCAGAACACACACTCAGATTACATATTTCGACATTTAAGTTGATCGTACCCACCATTTTAGCAGGGATGAAGCTTATGCTACATGGCATACACAAGAATTATATAACGGATTATACTGATTCACAATTTCTGCTATTATGGCAAGTAGCACTGACCTACCAGAAGTTATATACAGTGACAACTTCTGGCTAGTTTATAAACAAACATATTGTATGTAGGATTTCTGAAAGGTTTATGGGTTACATTTCCTATTATCAACTATTAAATAAGACAACCGTCTATCAAAAATATGTTTTGTGAAAACACACAAACAACGAAAGCAAAAACGCACAGTATTATGGGATGGAAGGAAGGAAGAGGATGTTCTTTTTTATGAAGGAAGATGTTTTCGTCAGTTTTATTGTATGAAGGACTAAGGTGTTTCATCATGACTCATCGCTGAGAAGTGCAAAGCAGCAAGCTTTGTTCTACATGGTCATGTGAGGACCAAAGAAAATAACAGAGAGAGATTTCACATCTCCAAAGGCGATGACAGAATCTATATCTAGAACATAAATGTATTTTTCGTTTATTCTAAGGTTTCACACACTTCACAAGCAAATAAAATGTTTCTAAATCTAAATTACCTCTATTATTTATTAGAAACCCCACAGTTCCCTTGTTCGCACTATTGATAAATACTTTGAATACAATACTGAGAAGAGTTCCACTCGAGTGTCGTAGCTAACTCTCTTTTAATAATAGTGATTTCTTGGTCACAATAAACGAAGTACAATTTATATGTCGTAAGTATTAGCAAATTCCGAATCTATTACAATAAAGATGCTCTAGCTGTACTTAAAGAACTCAGCACATGACAAAAATGAAATTGCACTTTTTCGCAAATAGCGATATTTCTGCTTGTAAATAGAAGCAGTCTCATATGTTTTTGGAATGAAATTTTTCGTAGGTGA
Source organism: Schistocerca cancellata (assembly GCF_023864275.1). Lineage (NCBI taxonomy): Eukaryota > Metazoa > Arthropoda > Insecta > Orthoptera > Acrididae > Schistocerca > Schistocerca cancellata. Next base: position 389,692,100 of record NC_064633.1, on the reverse strand, counting down.
ACATTATTGGTAGCGCCCTCAGACACTTCCTGTTGAGATGATGTAGCATTTTGTGCTTCCGAGTTAACAGTCTGAAGTTTCCTGAAAATTTGGAGAAGGTTAGTATCAGCTGTAACCGTCGCTGTAATTAACACGTCTTTGCTCTGACACATTGTATTTACAAAACATTCATCGTTCACAAGAATCTTAATGAAATACCTGAGAAATCATAGATCATTTTAACTCTTGTATCGTTCGAATGTTTCCTACATGATTTTGAGGTCGAATAGCATCCTAATCCCTCATTATTATTCCTATAGCGTTGAAGCCATTTTACATCTACCAGATCGGGGGGCTGTTATGTCTTCCGAATTACAGCGAATAACTGCTACACATACTGCAAATGTTCATTTATAGTCAATGGTAACTCCCAATGTAAGGGACCACAGGCAGTAGATTTAGTGTAGGGAGTATATTCATCCTCCCATGTAGGCAGTGGGTATGTGGGCGGTGGTGGCTATTTTAGAAACAAAACACTTACTTCCAAACTGGAACTGAACTATAATTTCGAAGCGTGTGGATGGGATTTATATGGAGTATGTCGAACACCTACTGATGTAATTCCTGATGAGTAACGTAGATGAACGCAGGTCCTTTGGATTTACGCAATAGTGTTTAACGATAATTATACCGTACCTTTCCTACCAGCATAATACATTCCTAGTACTATTATAGGGCTTTCCACGGGAAAATTTATATTGATGCCACTCGTTAGGAGGTCATCAACAACCAATCATCTAATGTAATGTTTTTTAACAGTAATAGTATTCAGTAAACCGCTTCTTTCGTAGGTGGATGACATTCCCTGAATATTACTGCTAAATGAATATGAGGTCACCATATTCTTCTTCTTTAGCTCCCTCCAGATGTTTACTCGCAGGTGTTTTGCAGTAGTTAAGAGTACTGATGTGGAGGATTTTTGATCTATTTATGTGCAAAAATTAAATATATTTACGTACCGCTCAAATACCAGTCCTTATTGAAACACTAACAAATGATTTCCAATAGGTCTTCCAGCATTTCGCTATTGCCTTCTTATGGACAACTGCCTCATCTGTGAACGCCCTACATATAAACAAATACCTTGCCCTGCCTCCCCACACTGAAGGAATGCAGCAGATCAGTGACATAGCAGGCTGTGATCCACTGTCCCCTTGTTGGTGGTTGGCAAGCTGCTACCCTGGACTGACAATGGCACGTAATAGTGGCGGCTCCAGGACTAAACAACTTCAGTGATGGAGCTCCAGCACAGATATGAACTGCAATAGTGGGTCAGCATCCCATATAGTGTTCAATCGACTCAGTTCCCATTTTGGTATATCTGTGATGCTGCTAGAAGTCGTTTTAGTACAAGAATAATCTTTTCATATGAATGATCTGGCCTGTGCTACACCTTTTAGCATGAACATTAACCCTGCCCACAACTTATTTCCCATAACACGCATTACCAGGTCGGGGAAGAATCTCAGGCCCACCCTAAAAATATTTTGAAAAGAAGCATAATTAATTAATTGTTGTTGACTTATATCAGCAGTATACTTTTTGAACGTATACAGATGTCTCAGTAGTGTCCCGAACATATCTTTTAGGACACTCCAAGCAACATCAATCTACCTTCAATAAACTGTACTGCCAAGGGGTGGGTCCCATTATGCCCATTTAAAATATATCATAACGCATTTTTTGTTAACTGTCGTGACACTGACTCACAAGATACATTATAAAGAGATACAGATGTTTAAGCAAGGTGTGGGGCGGCGGGTGGAAAATTAAGTTATTATTTCTATTATTTTGTTGCCATTCTAAACACAGGCTCTCTAACTGCAACGTTGGCAACCAGAAAGTGATTACAAAAAACGTGATACTTCAATTAAAGTGCACTGTGCCCACTCTGATGGAGAATTAAAGTTATTGGTTATTGAAGTTCATTACTCTGAGTATGTAGGATGATGTCTAGGATTCATAGAAAATGCAGTGTACGATAACAATTTTCACTATATTCTGCAAATCTTAAAGCGTTAATTCCAGACAAGTAATTACACATATCAGCTAATGTACTATCACAGCTGTTCAGAGTCTATTGCGCGGATCATATTATCCCTAGATAACGGAACTGTTCAGTAACCGTTATCGATGTTAATGTTCAAGGTGAATGCTCGCCAAAATTTGATGTTAACACTCATCAAACGCCACGCTAGTAATGGTAGAAAGTCTGTCCTGTGGCGACAAGTGAAACTACGACATACGCAAACTGACAATAAATCACTGAAATCATTCCACAATTATCTCTTTACCGCAATGCGAACTCATTGTTACGTGCATACCGAGTTACATAATACGGCATCCAAGGCTGTTCCTTGCAACTGCCCAAACGCGACGTGGCTTCCGACACGGAGTGGGCCCTGATACGAAGCTATAAGTGAACTGGGGCCTTACTGTAGCTCACACACTTTTATTTCTATAGCCGCGGTGTGGACCACCGAACTCGCAGCCGACAACATTTCCTTCTTGACCAGCCGCTCGTGCTAGTAAAACACCACTTCAAGTTACTGAATAATTAGTTGCTTCATTCGCTGAAGGCCAATGAAGCTCTCGATTTCATTGCGCTATCAGCACACATGTAACTATCTATAGTAAAATTTTAATGTGGCTAGGTTAAATGCTTTTGATGAGAGAATTATTTTAGTTGTACTGCAAGCAATTGATGAGCTCTGACCTTTCCCTTTGGAGAGATGCTACAGCTATACTTTTATAGCTACATTTTTGAAACTTCTCACCTCTTTGTTATTATAGTGTGTCTCCATTGTACCTAAATCTAAACATACTGGCTTTATCTAATCACTTACTTAATCTATCTTGCTCCGAACTTTCAGGACACAAAAACAGAAAATCATGATTTTCTACCTAAATATTACTTTAAGGGAGCCAGCATGCTGTTTCCATTAAATTACAACGAAAAAGGTATCCGAATATAAATTTTGAAGTCTCTAGCTCCCTCCTGTTAAGCTGATGATTTTTAGGTAAAAATCCAAGTTTCTAAAACTGTTGAATTTACTAAACTGAAACTTAACACATTATCATTTTAGCATCATTTCTGACATGCTATCGACTTTTCAGATTATTTACTATGTTTTTAAGGTATTGCGCAACATACGTGATGTCATAGTCAGTTACAGCAGACTAGGCTGGCACACAATGGAAAGTGTATGAATTCTATATGGTGTGAATAGGCTGCTTCCCTACAAAGGTCCTGAACCTGAAAATGTTGAATATTACATTCACTGTGAGAGTGACATATTACTAAGACAAAATTTTTGGATTACGTTTGACTAAAAAGTTTAAAATGTTTATGGAATCTGGTAGAAGAATTCAGTAAAGACAAAAAATATAGTTTTCATAAATTCACAGTATGAATTAACTGACTGTATTACAATATTTTCATAATGTGTGCACAAAGTAGTAGGGTCTGTCCCTCGTTCCGTGTTCTGCTTCTTGTAAATGAAAACTAAGGCTGTGCGTAGAGCAGTAAGTGATGCTGTGGAACTTACTATGACATTAATTAACGTTATTCTCTTTTGGTACTGATCCTCCTTGTATTGCTCTACATGCTGCCTTAGCATCAGCACAAAGATCTGCGCTTCCAGCCAGTTAATGAGTTTACCTGTGGAGTGCATTAAGTCTGATTCAGGATCCTTAAATTCGCGTCTGGTAGTATTTCCACAGGCTGCTCTGGCAAATACAACTGAGGCTGGAAATTCTCAGTTTTGTCAATGCTGAGACTGTTTCAGGTAGTCGGAAATTAGGATTAACTATTTCGCATGGCGTCCCATTTATCAAGAATCTATGTCTACTCGATCATAATCAGTGATTAAAGGCGTGAGGATACAGAAGGCAGTTAAAGGCACAAAATATGTGTCCCGAAACAACAGTGTTACGTGGATATTTGCCACCCAGTGCGAACCCTAAATTTCCAATATCATATTGTTACGACTGAGCAAAAAATCGTAGAGACTTCTGACAATGGGTAGCAGTATGTGGCTAAAGCTTATCAAAAGAAGATAGGGACGTTATCATTTATTTTTCCTCGATGTTGTGTGGTTTCCCTTTTTATATTGGTCTTCTGACTGGTTTGATGTGGCACGTCTCGAATTCCTCTGCCGTGACAACCTTTTCATTTCGGAGTAGCAGTTGCAACATATGTCCTCAGCTACTAACTGGACGTATTCCAGTCTCTGTCTTTCTCTGTATTTTTTATCCGCTACAGCTCCATCTGGTACCATGGAGGTCATTCCCTGATCTCGTAACAGTCGTCATACCATACCTCATCAATCCACTTAAAGTTCAACATTCTACTGTAGCAGCACATGTCCAACGATACGATTCTCCTCTGATCCTGTTTACCCACAGCCCATGATTCATTCGCATATAATGCTGAGCTCCAAACGTATAATATCAGAAATTTCTTCCTAAAATTAAGGCCAATGTTAGATGTTATTAGATTTCTCTTGGCCAGGAATTCCCTTTTTTGCCCGTGCTAGTCTGCTTCAGATATCCTTCTTGCTCCATCCGTTCTTGGTTACCGAGTGAGGTGGGGCAGTGGCGAGCACACTGGACTCGCATTCGCGAGGACTACGGTTCAATCCCGCATCCGGCCATCCTGATTTAGTTATTCCGTGATTTCCCTAAATCGCTCCAGGCAAATGCCCTGATGGTTCCTTTGAAAGGGCACTGCCAACTTCCTTCCCCTTCTTACCCTAATCCGATGAGACCGATGACCTCCCAGTCTGGTCTCCTCCCCCAAAGAACCCAACCCTTTTCTTGGTTATTTTGCTGCCTAGGTAGCACAGTTTCTTGAGTTCATCTGCTTCTTGACCATCAATACTGCTGTTAAGTTTCATCTTATTCTCAGTTCTGCTACTTCTCATTATTTTCGTCTTTCTCAACCCATATTTTTTACTCATTACACCATTCATTCCATTCAGTAGATCATGTAATTCCTGTTCACTTTCACAGAGGGTGTCAATGCCATCAGTGAACTGTATCATTGATATCCTTGCACCTTCATTTTAATTGCACGTCTGAACCTTTCTTTTATTTTCATCATTCCTTCGTCGACTTACTGATTCAACAGCAGAGACAAAAGATTACATCCAACTCTCACACTGTTTTTAATGCAAGTACTTCGTTCTTGGTCTTCCACTCTTATTATTCCGTCTTTGCTTTTGTACATATTCTATACTATCAGTCTCTCCCTATAGCTTACCCATAATGTTCTCAGAATTTCGAACATCGTGCACTATTTAACATGGGCTAAAGCTATTTCGAAGTCGACAAATCCTGTGAATGTGTCTTGATTTTCTTTAGTCTTGTTTCCATTATCAACTGCAACATCAGAATTGCCTTTCTGATGCAGTTATCTTTCCTAAAGCAGAACGTATCGTCATCTGACATGCTCTCAATTTCCTTTTCCGTTCTTCTGTATATTATTCTCGTCAAAAGCTATTAAGCTGATTGTCCGATAATTCCCGTACTAGTCTGCTTTTGCAGTCTTCAGAACTTTGTGGGTGTTATCATTCCGAAAGTCAGACGGTATATCGCCAGACTCACGTATTCTACACATCAACGTGAACAGTCCTTTTCTTCCCACATCCCCCATGATTTTCGAAATTCTGGTGGACTACTATTTACCCCTTATACCTTACTTGATCTTGCGTTATCCAAAGCTCCTTTCTCTCATCTAAATCGACTCCTGTTTCTTCTCCTAACACATGAGACAAATTTTCTATCTCTCAGAACCTTCAATATACTCTTTTCACCTATCCGCCCTCTCACCTACAGTTAACAGTGGAATCTCCGTTGCACATTTATTGTTACCACAATTGCTCTCAATTTCACGGAAGGTTGTTTTGACTTTCCTATATGTTGAACCTCACCTCCCCACCATCATTTCTATTTTGATTTATTCACGTTTTCCATGAAGCCATTTCGCCTTACCTTTCCTACACTTCCATTTACCTCATTATTCAGCATTTTTATGTCCTTATTCCTGAATTTATCTGAACAATTTTGTACTTCCTTCTGTCATCGACCAACCGATGGATTTTCTTCTTTTACCTACGCTTTCTTCGCAGTTACCTTCTTCATATTTACATTTTTCTCTCCAACGTTTGTGAATATCCTTTTCAGAGACGTACATTCCTCTTCAGCTGTACTACCTACTGAGCTACTCGTTATTGCAGCGTCTACAGCCTTAGAGAACTTCAAGCATATCGCTTAGTACCTACGTATCTCATTTCTTTGCTTGTTGGTTCTTCTTGATAACTCTCTTAAATTCAGCCTACTCTTCACCAATCATAAATTTTATATTAAACCTATATCTGGTCTTGGGTACGTGTTGAAATCCAGTGTCTCATTTTGGAATTTCTGCCCGCCCATGTTGTAATCTAACTGTAAACGCCCCGTGTCTCCTGGCCTATAGTACAAATACCACCTGCTCTTATGATTCTTGAACCGAGAATTCGATATTACTAACTGAAATTCGTTGCGTAACTCAATTAGCCTTTTCCTCTTTCATTCATAGTATGAAGCCATCATTCTTCCGTAAGTCTTTCTTCTATTCCTTCTGCAACAATCGAGTTCCTATCCCCCACGAATATTACTTTTTCATTTCCTTTTAATTACTGAACAACCCGCTCAGTATCCTCATATACTTTCTTATCTGTTCATCTCTGGCCTGTGACGACCCCAAGTATCCTGAACTGTCGTCGTCGGTGTTAGTCTGCTGTCGATTCTGATGAGAACAACCCATCCGCTGAATTGTTTAGATTAAGAGACTCTCTGCCCTACTTTCCTATTCATAACGATTCCCACTCTTGTCAAACCATTTTCTGCTGTTGTTGACATTATCCCAAGATTTATGTGTTCAGAAATTTCACTTCACTGACCCTCACTACATGTAGAAGGAGCTTTCGCATTTCCCTTTCCAGATTTCCTGGCCTCCCTACAATGTTCACGCACCTGAAATTCCACACCCAATTTCGTAGAACGTAATCCATTCGTTGATTAATCAGTTTTTTCTCATGGTCACCTCCCCCTTCTCAGTCCCCTTCTGGAGTTAAGTATGGGGGTTATTCCGGTTCCTGCCGATACACTTTACGTGTGTTAATGCAGTGGTTTGCATTGCGTTCATCATCCTCTTGCTGTTGATCATTGCTGATTCTCCAATCTAAATCTCTGTCTCCTCGTCCGCCCTCTTCTACAAGGCCATTGACCGAATGAGGGTGACTTCCTATGCCGGATGTCTTCAGCAGCCAATCCTGATTATTACTGAAAATTTATGTGGTGAATGGGCTCCAACCTGGGAACGCGGACATTTTGATTACTAATGAAAGACGCTACACCTACACCACGGGTGCAGATCCCTTATGCTGAAATATCGTTTTGAAGAATTTAATGACTTAATTATGTGAACTGTCCATAAAAGGAAAAAATTTCATATATTTAAGACAGTTTCAAAAAATAACACCTATGCACTCATACACTGACAAACAAAAATTTGTGACATACAGTTTCTGACCATGTAGGGAATGGGTTTTCATGGCAATAAATTAAGCTTTTCTGATCTACGTTTAGTGAGTACTTTTACGTGTATTAAGTCTATATTAATTCCCTGTCACTGAGAGCTCAGTTGGCATTTCCACTGCCCATTACCATCTATTATGTTTATGGACAGTCACGCTCCGTTTGTAGGTTTATAATTAGAGTGAATTTGGTTGAACCATTCCTTGTTCGGTTCATGAGAATTCCACCATTCACATGAGCTTAGCCTTCGGTACAAACTTTTCAACTTTTCGTATCTTCGGCATGAAATCGAGCAGTCATGCTAGGAAACCACACCAACGAGGATTGTACTAGGAGAAGAGGAAATTATTAGTAAAAGAGATGGGATATGAGCTAAAATTTAATTAATGTTTGTTTTAGTGATCATAATGTAATTAAGATTACTTTGCTTTATGAAATAAGAGTGCCATTCACGTCACCTGGGGCACAAGGACTAGGGTAGTGAATGTGTCAGGCAGAAGCCGCCGGCTTAGCATAGCAGCAGCAGCAGGAGGAAAGTAACCGATTTTGTAACATTTTATGAGTTTCTGACCAGGAGCGAATTGTATAGTCTTATCTGCGTGCTTCAGAAGTTTAGTTCTTCAATTTGAGCTTATTACTTTAATATTTGTTAGATACAGCTCTCGCTTCATCGTTTGTGTGCGAAGTAACCGATTTTTGAGACATTTTACAAGCTCCTACCAGGAGTGAATTACTTATTCTCACCTGAGTGCTTTGATACAGTTTTTGACTATCTGCATGTTAAGTTAACTTACTAAAAAACATTTATTGTGTTTTTGTCGGTGTTTACAGTAGAGTTCCTCAGTATGTGTCAATAGTTGTTTGTTTGTGTAGTGTGTTTTGCATCAATATGGGTAGGGGCTGCGATTTCTATGTGTAGATGCTAGCTGAGATGGGGACATTTGGCTCTTAATTCCAGGCTGTGTTGGCTTCGGTCGCACAGCCTGAGGTTGCAATGGATGGACCTCACTGATGTGGACATGTTGTGGAAAGCCAACAAACGCCCAGCACTATTCACGAGTCTGCCGAACGGTCTGCACTGGCGGCCACCGCAGTTACTGCTCGCATTCAGGTTGACCCCTCACCTGTGGTCGACTTAGAAATCGCCTCCTGGCAGATAGCTGAGCGTTAAGGCCTCACCAGTTATTCTGACAAACAGGTTCTAGGTGCTGGTGCTATCTGTGTCTGATAGTGTCCATCAGCCAGATATAATTGCTTTCCCTGTTTCAGTGGAAGCCTCTCAGCCTGGAAGATGCAGATAGTCATAGAGGATGGCATTATTGGTAGTTGCGAGCTCCAACGTTACGTGCGTTAAGGGTCCGATTGAAGACATGGCTGCCAAGGATGGGAATAAAGCCAGTGTGCACTCCATGTCAGTACTGAGAGGAGTCACTCCAGATGAGGAACGGGTCCTTCTGGATTCCATGGAAAATAGAGGGCGCCGCGAACTGGAGGTGGTGGTTCACGTCGGTACCAATGATGTGTGTCGCTTTGGATCAAAAGAGATTCTCTCTGGTTCCAGGTAGCTGTGGCTGCCACCTGTACTTGCACAACGAAAGCGAAGCTCGCCATTTGTAGCGAAGTCGTCAGGACGGATTGTGGACCCCTGCTGCAGAGCCGAGTGGAGGGTATGAATCAGAGGCTCCAGCAGTTTCTCGGCTGCATAGGCTGCAGATTCCTCGACTTGCGCCATGGGGTGGTGGGATCTCAGGTTTAAATAAACTGGTCAGGCGTCCATTACATGCAGGAGGCGGCTACATGCTTAGCGGGGAGCAGTGTGGCGTTCACAACGTGGCTCATTCGGTTAAGAGGCTTGGGGAAACACAAAAAGAGCTTCAGTCTCAAAGTGGAGGTCGAACGCAGGATGAACGTAGATCTAGGATACATCAGTGTAACAAACGTAAATAGTCGTAGTAGTGTTGGGAAAGTACTAGAGCTCTAACGGACAAAAGAGAGCAATGATGTTAAAATCGTTACAGGTGCTGAGAGCTGACTAAAGCCGGTGATAAGTTCAGCCGAAATTTTTGCGTAGGATTTAACGGTGTTCATAAAGGATAAGCTAAATACAGTTGACGGTGGCGAGCTTGTTGCTGTTAGATGTAGTTTATTTTGTAACGATATTCAAGTAGATATTTTCTGTGAATATGGACATGGCTACCGGAACAAAACATTTATTTTATTCTTTTATCGAACTCGCTACTCAGTTGATTAAGCTGCTGAAACGTTACAAAAACTTGAACCTAAAATCAAACAAATGTCTGACTTACACAATTTTAGTTCATGGTACTTCATTTTAACCTCGATATGTTGGCGTAAATACATTTATAGATCCGTAGGTACGCATAAAACACCATCCGAAAATGTGCTGAAGGCATTCTCTGAAAATTACTTCAGAAACACACACGAACGTGAAGTGTTGGGACAACTCACTTGACCCTTTGGTAACAAACAATCCTGAGCTAATAACGAACATCGTGACGGATACAGGCATTAGAGAACACAGGATTGTCTTTGCGATATTGAATAGCGTAACTCCCAAATTCACCAAAAATAAACGTTAAATGTATCTATTCAATAAAGCAGATAAAAATTTGCTTTATGACTTCCTGAGAGACAGTCTCCTCACCTTCCAAATTAACAACGTAAGCGCAGAGCACATGTGGCTTAAATCAGAGAAATAGTATCTGAATCACGTTAATACCCTGGAAATAAACAGAAGACGGAGCTGATCCCCCGTGGTGCATAGAAAAGGTCAGAACGTTGTGTAGAAAACAACGAAAAACTTTGTGAAATACAAACTAACGCATAATCACGAAGATTGGCGATATTTTGCAGAAGCTCAAAATTTAGCTCTGATTTCATTGCGCAATGAGTATAATAATTTCCACTACGATACTTCGTCCCGTAATCTCGCACAAAATTAAAATTATTTCTGGTTCTAGGTAAAGTATGCAAGCGGCAAGTCACAATCAGTCTTTTCAGCGCGATAATTATGGAAATACTAACGATGACGGAGCTGCTAAGGCAAACTTACTGAACGCAGTCTTCCAAAGTTCCTTCACCAAAGAGGACGAAGTAAATATTTCAGAATTCGAGTCAGGGACAGCTGCTGACATGTGTGACGTAGAAACTGAAATCCTTGGGGTAATGAAGCAAATTAAATCACTTAATTAAAACAAGTCCACCGCTCGTGGTCTCGCGGTAGCGTTCTCGCTTCCCGAGCACGGGGTCCCGCGTACGATTCCCGACGGTGTCGGCCCCGAGATGACTGGGTGTTGTTGTGCCGTCTTAATCATCATCATTCATCCCCATTACGTTCGGAGGAAGGCAACGGCAAACCACTTCCACTAGGACTTTGCCTAGTACGACAGGAAAGCTGTACAGGTCACACCAATATTTTATAAAGGCAACAGGACCAATCTACTAAATTACAGGCCCATATCATTAACGTAGATATATAATAGGATTTTGAAACATATATTGTGTTCGAAGATTATGAGTTACCTTGATGGGAACGTTCTGTTGACACACAGTCAACACGGATTTAAGAAACATCGTTCTTGTGAAACAAAACTTGCTCTTTACTTATATGAAGTGTTGAATGGTACAGACAAGGGATTTCAAGTTCATTCCATATTTCTAGACTGTCAGAAAGCTTTTAGCACCGTACCTCACAAGCGGGTTTTAGTCAAATTGCAACAGGACTGACGATTTGCTGCCAGGGAGGTCACTGCCCTAAGTAACTGTCAGAAAGTCATGGAGCAAATCAGAAGTGATATCTGGCGTTCCCCAGGGTGCGTCATACACCCTACGCTATTCCTTATCTGCATAAATGATTTAGGAGACAAGCTCAGCAGTCGTATTAGATTGTTTGCAGATAATGCTGTCGTTAATGGTCTAGTAAGGTTATCATTAGATCAAAACCAACTGCAAAACGATTTAGATAAGATGTCTACATGGTAAGAAAATTGGCAATTGGCTCTAAATTTAAAAAAAAAGTAAATGTAAACTGATCCACATGACTGCTAAAAGGAATCAGTCAAACTTCTGTTACACGACAAATTAATCAAATCTAAAGGCTGTAAATTCATAAAAATACCTAGGAATTTTAGTAACGGGAACTTGTGTTGGAAAGAACACACAAAAAATGTGAATGAGATGAAACAAAGACTGCTTTAGGCAGCAGAACACCAACAAGATGCAACAGACCTAATAAAGGGAGCTCCTACACTACGCTTGTCCGTCCTCTTCTGGAGTACTGCTGGACGAAATGGGATCCTTACCAGATAATATTAACGGAGAACATCAAGATAATTTAAGGGACAGTGCGGTTTGTATTTCCAAAAACTAGGGGAGAGAATGACACGAACATGTTACAGGATTTGGGTAAGAAATCATTAAAGCAAAGGCGTGTTTCGTTCCGATGGGATCTTCTCAAGAAATATCAGTGACCAAATTTTTCCTCCGAATGTGAAAATGCGTTGTTGATGCCGACCTACAAATGGAGCAATGATCATCATAATAAAATAAGGGATATCAGAACTCATACGAAAGATGTAGGTGTTCATTTTCTTCGTGCGCTGTTCGAGATTGGCATAATAGAGAATTACTGTGAAGGGGGTTCGATAAACCCTTAGGCAGACATCTAAGTGTAACTTGCAGAGTAGTCACGTAGATATAGAAGTTCTCACGGACATCGCTTGAACAGGAGAAGGAGCGATACAACTTCACTACATTTTGGATTAGATAGCGTCTAATGTCCTGGGTAAAGTGTCAAACACAGAACTTGGAATTCAGTACAGCTGAGCCATTCGCGTCAGAATTAATAAAGCTGAATTTATACGCAAAGAATGAAATCGTTCCATTGTTTGTAACATATTTATGCTTTATATAAAGAATCTGTTTGGGCCACTCACACACACATCAGCGATACTGCTTGCAATCGATCGCTTCTCTCGTCCCTGTCACATACGAGCGTCTTGAAGTTTTGCCATTTAAAATGAAGTCCTGTGCTTAGGAGGGGTGGCGCGGTCACCGTAGATTGACTAATATACGCAAAAAGTAAAAAATAGCCAGAATGAAATCTTCAACTTGTTTTGGAATGGTTTTACAGACAACCGTAGGCTGTCTTGAAGAAACACTACATCTTTCAATTACGTCAAGTGAGTTGTGTCCATCTTTCTAGCGCACGGAGTATATTTCGCAAATAAGAAAAAAAGACACACCAAGAAGGAATTAAAGGAACGGGACGGAAATCGGTAAACGTGATGTACATGTACATAAAAGCAATTGCTTACAACTTCAGATAAACTGATGTAAGAGAAAGTGTTTCACAGATTGAGCAAGTCAACAACGCGTTGGTCCACCTCTGGCCCTTACGCAAGCAGTTATTCGGCATGACAATGATTGACAGAGTTGTCGGATATCCTCCTACGGGATATCGTGCCAAATTCTGTCCGAATAATGCGCTTTAAGTACCATTCTGATAATTTTATTCCATTTTTTTTCTTGGTCTGCATTTTAGTCTGAAACTTTCCTAGTACCGTTTGAACTAAACTGAATTCACAATTAACATCACCTAAGTGAAAATGCGGTGAAAAATTCTCTTTTTTAGACAAAAATTTGATCCCAGATTGAATATTAATGCGATCTAATTTCGATTTAATTGAAATGGGAAGTGTTATCATAGCGCAATGAAAAATTTAAGAGGAGCTTTTACATGTATTTATCTGAATACAACATATATTTATACCTTTTTAATTTCCTAGCAAAATCTGTTAGTGTCTTAGTGTTCTCTCTTATAGAGCGGACTTGTGATTGTAGGGTATAAGACCTCACTTTGTAAACACTGGAGTCAACCTGAAATACGATAATCACCTCAAACATATTAAGGATCAGCGTGAAGTTTAGAGGTTCACGGAAGTCGTAACGACTGTAAAATGCGTGCGAATAATCAAAAAGCAAAATAATATGTAACTTTCTGCACTATTTCAAGTGGGTTCAGAATAAAACATCTTTCTTAAACTGAAATTATGCTCTGCGTGTTTATTGCAATGCAGACTCTTTAACATATTCGTGAATCTCAATTTTTCCGTTTGTTTGATTGCCATATTAGCTACATTTGTTAATCCGAACGAAGACATTGTTGATGTTAAATTACTGTTTTGTCAGTTTAAACTTAGAGAAGCTTCTGTCACAAATGGCATTACTTTTGGCAGCTATGAGGAATATTCCCACTGGGCTCATAAACAGAATTTAATACACACAGTACACCAGAATCAATAAGTGGTTTCTTACGGTCTGTTGTAGCTACGAATGCTTAAAGTCTTGTCTGTCAGTATCTTGAAGAGGTTAATCAAGGTTGTATTCCTCATCATCGACACCCATTATTGTTGCAGACCTTGAGAAGGCCTATTTTTCGACCAAATTCTGAAGCTGCTGCAAGCTTTTTCGTATTTTAGCAGTTATTTTATCTAATCAAGAAAACAGTTTTCAAGTTAAATCGCATTCTTGCGATAATCCGGCATCTCTACTTCTATCACCACAAATGAGCCTCCTCATAAGTCAACTCGAAGTCCAACGGAAACCCAAAGATCTACTCAACTAGCTTTAAACGTAACTCGTCTACGAATTCCTCTCGTTTATCTCCCAATATCACCTGCAAGATGGTTATTTTATGAACACATTGATATACGTCAAGCTCTTCCGTTTGCAAATGATTCTGCGTATTATTCACTTCACGCCATACCGATTGGCAGAGATCCAAGATACGTAGACACACGACCGACGAAGTTCCTGCGTCCGTCCTTGTGTTCAGGCTTTCTTCTGCTGCTGTTAGCTGCTCCAGCATTGTAAAATTTCCCTTTAATGATTTCGTATCATGTTTACTGCAAAGCCTCTAGCGCCTCAAAGTGTGTCCTGAATCGTCTTTAAACTCTTGCCTGTAACACCAAACAGAAATTCCAATCGCTGAGTGGACAGAAAAACGGAAGCATAACTGTGCCGAAGGAAGTTACTGAAATCACCTGCACTGAAGCAGCATGTATGCAAACTAGTTTAAGTGAGTTGTTTGACCACAGCGTAAATTTGTGTGTCAGTAAAGGGAATATACGACGTCCCCCAAATTATTTCTAGTGTAAGTTCAGGTCAGTTAATTCATTTGAAGTTTCGGAATGTAGTAAGTTATGGTTTCTTACTGGAACATTCTAGCAAGTACGTCATGAATATTAAGTGGTGGTTGGTTTTGGGGAAGGAGACCAGATACCGAGGGCATCGGTCTCATCGGATTAGGGAAGGAAGTCGGCCGTGCCCTTTCAAAGGAACCATCCCGGCATTTGCCTGGAGCGATTTAGGGAAATCACGGAAAACCTAAATCAGGATGGCCGAACGCGGGATTGAACTGTCGTCCTCCCGAATGCGAATCCAGTGTCTAACCACTGCGCCACCTCGCTCGAATATTAAGTCATTGGCAGACAAGCTAGGTGATGATATTCGAAAAGTACGAAATACCTTGGAAATTTCGTTGCAGATATGTCAATGACAAAGTAACTACTGGTTGTATGATGCGCTACGGTCGCAGGTTCGAATCCTGCCTCGGGCATGGATGTGTGTGGTGTCCTTAGGTTAGTTAGGTTTAAGTAGTTCTAAATTCTAGGGGACTGATGACCTCAGAAGTTAAGTCCCATAGTGCTCAGAGCCTTTTGAAACATTTTTTGTCTGTATGATGGGTATCAGCAAACTGAAGAAGAAAGCATCCGCTTAAATTTCTAACTGACAGTACTACTGTATAGAATATTTATGTCACCAGCAATAATTATATGCTATTAATTCGATTCGAGACTTGGGAGAGCCATTTCCTAGCAGACAAACCCACCTACTTTAGATTCGTAGACGACAAATACCAGATACTTTCTGTTAAGAGATTTGACCACTATGAAAATTATTCGTTGTGTGTAGCACGGGAGGTGATAAATCGAAGCGTATGTTTGCCTCTTCTCCACCTCTCTTCAGTTACATCTGTCGTGTTTTCGAAACATGTAGCCGCCTGGATTTACCGAACTTGTGGGAATACTTAGTCTGAGCCAGGCCCCGACAGATTTATTACATAGATGTCTACGTCTTGAAATTATGACAGAACTCGTCGAGATGAGACTGCACAGATGATACATTTGTGTGTAAATTCTGGAGTTTCGTATGTTAAGGAGAAAAGTTCGTGAGGGTGCAGCTGCTATTCATCGACTGAGGATCAGCGCTCGCATAGGAATAATTAACATCGAAGCACATTGAGGCAGCAGCTGCGGTGTCTGAACGTTAATGCGGCAGATACCTGTAGCGAGGAGAAAGACGTTGTGGCCGAGGCCAGAGGGCCCTGCAGCGGTCGTTATACAGCCGACCGGTGACAGCAAAAGGAATTTACAAAACGGAACCACTATTATATACGCAAAACAGTATTCAAAACAACATAAATTGAAAACAGAGGATACTGTAAATGAAACAGATTATTAGTAACTACTAAAAAATGATAATAAATTGCTAAATAAAAGTGGAAATAAGACTAAGTTCGTACACTAATAGAAAAAGTAAATAAGGAACAATAAAAAACATGAATTGATAATGAAGTAAAACAAAACAGTTAACACATTAGTTAAGTTACGGTTAACTAAAATCTACAATTACAAAGCTGACACACAGAGATGCAGCAGCTAGAGTTGACATGTCCTTTGCTCCTAAAGCACAGGCTTCTCAGTTCATTTGCGCTGCTGACTGATTCTTTGTAGTTTCGCTCTTTACCATTATTCTCCCAGCATTATTCCATAAGTTTTGCAGACCAAATCTCGGAAGTGCATTGTTCAAAAAGTTTAACCTTCCAGAGACGAGTTTCTCTCGTACTGTCAGACCTGACTTCACGAGTTCCCTCTCTGAATATTTCTGATATTTTACTGTCAGACACTTGGTCTAGGTTTTGTAACTCCAGGCGTCCTGCGTCCCATATATGACTTCTGCCGCTATCATTCTGAGTCAGCTGCAGACCTATCTAACTAGACTGTATTTTCTTTGCTTTTCTTTGGCATCCTGAGCTGTCTAAGATTATTGTATATCTGATGTTCAAGTTCGTCAGACCTCTCGACCAGCTTCTGGCATGACGACAAATACTGCGGCCCATGGTATAATACTTTGCTCAATAATCCCAACCCTTAGCTGCCTGCTGATTAATGAACTCCAGCAGTTTGGACTTTAAATACCTCGGTACTCTGTATGGTTTGGGGTACACCAGTGATTTGTAGGTATCAAGTGCGATGTAATATGCGTCGCAGGCAATGGCATCCTCGCGAAAAGCAAATCCTTAAACTGCGGCAGTAGCTCCTTCTTACCATTCCCATTGATATGTTTAACTTTTCTTTTTGGTGCAGTTGCAGTGTTGTCTGGTGATGCCCTGTTGTCTACACCCCTCTGGACCCACTCTTCCTTCTCACAATCGCATCACAGTCGTCACTTACGTGTGCCACAGCTTCTGCACATTGACTGAACAGAACCACTCCGAAGCAAAAATCTATATTCACTGACTCCTATGGCCTGAAATCACTATTCCTCGCTGTACGGAATCTATACCGTGGTAGGTTCCTCTGTTTCTCCATCACAAATCCCTACAGGTAACCGAGGCATGCACCCATGTGTCCCATTACTTCCTGCAAATTTTCTCTCCTCTTACTCCTTCCATAGCAAAGTCCACTTCTGCATACACTTCAAATTAAGGTCTAATTTTACTAGGAAAGCCCGTAGGCGGGTCTCAGGTTCGCTATGACGTTTAACGGCAGTTTTTCCCTGTCCACTACTCTCGAAACTTCTGCTATAGTAATTATATTGACCTCTAACTTTACTTCCACTGTTTTGTGCCTGACGACACTGCCTCCGCGAGTTCTGTCTGCCCACACCCATAACACCTTATATTAGTAGAAAATCAACCCCCCCCCCCGCCCATTTCATTTCTAACGTGGACGACATATCGATATCCTCACATCCTACGGCCAACCTAACAGCTGTGAGCAAATCAATCAGAACTCCTGTTTGCACTTGGCAGTCCTCAAAGTAGCCTCCTTAAAAATATGTCGTGTGCATTTTGCTCAGCATCCAGCAATATCTCTCTGATCACTGTAACGTCCTGTCCCAACCCACAGGTACAACCAGTAATGTTACTTACTCTGTCAGCAAATTATTCGACATTATCCCAAGGCCTCTTCACCACCATACCTAACGCTAGTGGGAACGCCTGCCACTGCACCGGTTTCTATACCTTCATACCAACACCTCCTGAACCTCCTCAAATGCCTCTCCTCCATTAAGAGCATCCATATGGCTCATATAAGACTTCTCTCCTCTCGTTAACCTTGACTTTATCACTCTTAAAATCTCCACTTCAACCTTCCACCTCCAGCCAATGCTTGCACGTATCAGAAAAAAGGAGCAGCTAGCTCCATCACTGACAACTCTGCATTTCCCGTTCCTCTTGTAGATCATGCGACCGCAGATCATCTGCTGTTAATTGTGACATCTTTTCCAACAATATACAGATTGCCTGCGATTTGACACTCACTGTGTCCCTAACTCTACCACATCGTAACTTTTCTCCTTACTCATTTTGGAACAGCAGTAAATTATAAAACAACATAACGAAACACACTTAATCCCTACATGAACCCTCTAATCACATTCACTACTAACAATCACTTACAACGATATCTTAACACTTGCATCTAAATCATACAATTGCTACTGTCCCTGTAAGTGATTCTGAAAACCAAGCAAATTACACAGCATACGTCTGACAGTCACTAACGAATCCCGTTTTCCATCGCCTCTAAGGCCTGATACATCCACAGATTCCTTACTCTTACCATAAATAACTTTCCACATAGCACTGTAGTGTAGGTTCCATTGCTTGACAAATATTCTCTCCACAATAAACAATCGAGTCTCTTGAATCACAACACTGTAGGCTGCAGATTTGGACGTTGTGCTGAAAAGATAACACCAACAACTCTGAAAACTTTTCTTCAGGTCACTGACCTCTAGCTGCTCCTTGTAGATGCCGCCTTGGAGTATTGGTAGCTGGGTGTGGGTCTGGTGGCACCCGAGAAACTGTGTGCAAATACTCAATGCCCTTTATTATTTCGTCTTGCCACGGCACACTACAGGATATCGGTGACTTGATGGAGGAAATCTACTGCCTTGGGTGCTGCTGGTGCCCAGGATTCTGACGGAGTGTCTGATAGTGGAGACCATCATGATACTACCTCACCCGCCAGCGGCTCTTCTCCAAGCTCTGTGGCCCCTACAAGGCTCTTCTGCTGTGGCGGAACGGCGTTCGTCCAACCTCCCCACCCAACCAGTCGGAAGGTGCTTGAGTGCTGATGTAATGTCGTGTGACCAATAGCCTCATGACAGAAGCCAGCGAGATTCTATCCTGAGGCAGCGTTGGCCTCCTGAAGCAGTGGCTCCAGGACAGATTAGAACCGCAGTACTTGATCAGCATCTCATATGCTGACCGGGTGGTAGACCTGTAGTGCTGACAGAAGTAGTTTTAGTGTCACTGACTTGGGTACATACAGTTTTCTGATCTCTACTCCGCTTTTTGGCAAATAAATTATACACTTCTGCAGCTGCCTTTGTGGAAATGTTTGTGACACATCGTTGCTTCAGCACTGCTGTGTTAACTTTTTCAATACAGTACCAGGCTGGTCTTCCTCGCAAAATTGTGGTGGCTGTTACATTTTTCAAAGCACAACGGCACTCGCCTCTGGCTGGTGCTGCTGCAATCACCTTTTGACTTGACGCACTTGTATCCAAATACTTTGTCTGTGCTACAGTATTAGCAGTGCTTTTTATGTGACAAAGCATTGTGTAACAACATAATGTAAGAGCTGAAACTAAATGAAAAGAAATAAATCGAAATTGGTATCATTATTATGTTTCCTTGGGATTGGATGTAACTAAACAGAGCTTAACATCATACTCTTTAGTCAGGAACATATGTGTAAGAGTATGTTCCATTCCATGAGATGAGTACTCCAACCCAAATCCTTAACGTACCCAAAGCATCATGTATAGTATTAGGTACTGCCATGTGTCACACTGACACCATACCGTTTAGCATATGATATGTTGACTCTGCTAAAGGTTACAGACGTAACGATGCTTATGTATTTTTATACCTGGAGAGTGTAAAAGAGACAGGCTTTATTCTGTTCCACACCATAATTATTTTTCTTAAGACCTAATAAAAGCAGTGCTTTTAGTAGTCAGTCGTAATTGGGCAATAACCTTATTGACGATATTCTATTGAAAAACATGTCTCTCCTGTTCCATTAATTTAACACTTTCATATCACTAGGGTTTTATACATATATATAGCCCTTTGCAGGATCAGACTCAAACACTTCATTCTACTGTTATGTTCCTCCATGGAGGAAATCGTACTTGCATTCTAACTTTTCAAACAAATATAATTTATTACATTCTTTTGGGTGCACAGACTTAAAAGGCATCCTCACTTTTTTCTCCATCAAAATCGCTAGCTTTGCAACAAAATTTTTATTGAATCATTGTGTTTTATATTTGTTGAATTTACCAAATGTGGAATCTTGCCCACAGCAACTATGAAATCTTCCAGCTCAGGACCCACAGACAGGTAATGTTGCATTCACACAGAAAACGTTGTATCATACTTTTCACAGTGTCACCGAACATATTTTTCACGTTTCTCTTACTCGGCGTACACAGTCAGTAGCAAGGCCTGTTAAAACATATAACTCCTGGATGCTTGGCACTCTTATTGCGCTATACATCGTCACCCAACCTTGTAGTCCAAGTGCTGTTCTGCCAAACATATGCTCTAGGATGGCTGCTGCTGCTGCTGCTACTGCTTTGTTGGTGCTGACACTGCTGCTGATGCACAAAAATAGGGCTTTTATTTGGTCTGGCTCTTATTCAATGCCTAATAGGTTCTCGATGTATGATAGTCTATCACTCAAATGCTTCTTCTCTATTTGAATGAACTGAACAACTCTGTGGTGGCCTAGATAACAGATGATGATACAGAACTGTGAATGTATAGACTTGAATTGCTTATCAATTCTATGACTTTTTAACCATATGGGCGACAACATAACGATATTATCCACCAAACAGACTTTTAACAAACTGAAGTCAGGATACCACATATAACACATTTAGGCCTCTACTAAACAGTTCTTTATCATCATCTACTAACAAGCGTTTTGTGATGTGAGATTGGTACAACATACTTATTGTCTTTCAAGTCAGTAGTTATGCAACTCACGCTGAAGAGATTAAACAACTGACGTTTTTACCTATGGAGCCATCTGTTGGTGACACTAAGCAACTTACGACAAGAAGAAATCTTCATCAGTGCAGCCACACCTTGGTGAAAGTAAGCAACAGTTGATTTCATGTCGAATTTTCACGGTTTATGGAGTGTTATTCAATGTAAAACTTATGTTGGAGAGGTACGTAATAGGGGACTGATGACCACAGATGTTAAGTCCCATAGTGCTCAGAGCCATTTTAACCAGGTACGTAATACCAATTCTTTAGTTATATTTTATAAGCAAACCCATAAGTCGTAGCAAATCATGCAATGCTTCAAATGAAATTTACTGATGTGGTTGGTAAATCAGACCACAAACGAGCTTTTGGCAGTGAGTAATGCAAAAACAGTTTGACATTTTTCATGCAGTTCAGACACTTTAACATATTTTTATGATTATTCTGGATACATTTCAGCACAGCTCACCAATTTCCAGACAGTTTTACGGGCATTCGGCCAATTTGCCAATCACACATCCTATCCCACAAATTTACGGTATGGTGCCACACAATGGTTCAAATTTATTACTGCCATCTCACTACAGACCACAGAACTCGAATGATTCCTACCGGCTGACAGCAATTTACTGGAGAGCAGCGGCGCCCCATGGCTAATGGCTGAGAGTATGAGCACATGATCATGTTGGCACTGTTTTGTAATTCAGTTGGCTGTGATAGAACTGAAGAGGGGGGGGGGGGGGAGGAGGGAGCGTTTGTAAGATAGTGAGAGAAGAAGAATTGCAGATGATAAACGGGTATTCATTGGACAAATATATTATACTAGAACTGACATGTCATTACATTTTCACACAATTTGGGTGCATAGATCCTGAGAAATCAGTACCCAGAACAACCACCTCTTGCCATAACAACGGCCTTGATACGCCTGTACACTGAATCAAACAAAGCTCGGATGGCGTGTACAGGTACAGCTTCCCATGCGGCTTCAACACGATACCACAGTTCATCAAGAGTAGTGAGTGGCGTATGGTGACGAGCCAGTAGCTCGGCCACTATTGACGAGACGTTTTCAGTTGGTGAGAGATCTGGAGAATGTGCTGGTCAAGGCAGCAGTCGAACGTTTTCTGTATCCAGAAAGGCACGTACAGGACCTCCAACATGCGGTCGTGCGTTATCTTGCTGAATTGTAGGGTTTCGCACGGATCGAATGAAGGATAGAGCCGCGGACCGTAACACATCTGAAATGTAACGTCCACTGTTCAAAGTGCTGTCAATGCGAACAAGAGGTGACCGAGACGTCTAACCAATGGCTCCCCATAAAATCACGCCAGGTGATACGCCAGTACGGTGAGGACGAATACATGCTTCCAATGTGCGTCCACCGCGATGTCGCCAAACACGGTTGCGACCATCATGATGCTGTAAACAGAACCTGGACTTATCCGAAGAAATAACGTTTTGCCATTCGTGCAACCAGGTTCGTCTTTGCGTACACCATCACAGGCGCTGCCGTCTATGATGCAGCGTCAAGGGTAACCGCAGCCATGGTCTCCGAGCTGATAGTCCATGCTGCTGCAAACGTCGTCGATCTGTTCGGGCAGATGGTTATTGTCTTGCAAACGTCCCCATCTGTTGACTCAACGATGGAGACGTGGCTGCACGATCCATTACAGACATGCGGATAAGATGCCTGTCGTCTCGACTGCTAGTGATAAAAGGCCATTTGTGTAATTCAGAGGAACTGCTGTTGCTGTATTGTGGTGTCTTTGGTGGTTAGGATGTGGTACCCCTTCTGTGCTTATGGTATCATTTTGTGCAAAAGGATAACTACACATTTTACTGTACTGCATACTGCGCATCGTCGAGGAACGTTCAGAGAAGATGACTGCATAAGCCTGACAGTGCTATAAAGAAGCATCTGTGAGAAAATGGCTTGTGTGAGATAATAGTGGAATGTATAGAGTTCTGGCCTGATCAAAGTGGAACACATTCCGAATGAACTAAAACGTCGATATCGCTCCAAACCCAAATGTACAGCGTCACAACCTTTTCTGTTTTGAGTTCTTGATGAAAAGTGGTCTGCCATTCCCCCACAGGCATTCAGACACATCAGTGAAACTGCCCCTAGTGGAAAAGCCATTATGGCGAATGGCGGACACACAACATATAAATGCCCGTCAGTAAGTGATCAGATATAGTGCAGTACCTTTTCATATGCGTGAGTATGCCTTGTGTCATCTTGTGGGGATGTAGTTTTTCCTATTTGCCTTTTTGCTAAGAAAACTGGATAAGGAATTCCACCTCATGCAAGAGTTTTGTTTTGCTCGGACATGTTTCAACAATTCAGTGGGTTACCT
Organism: Schistocerca cancellata; assembly: GCF_023864275.1. Classification (NCBI taxonomy): domain Eukaryota; kingdom Metazoa; phylum Arthropoda; class Insecta; order Orthoptera; family Acrididae; genus Schistocerca; species Schistocerca cancellata. The sequence goes on along the minus strand of NC_064633.1, from coordinate 389,668,740 downwards.
CATTGACTTGCCATAATATTGTTACTGCATGTTAACGTTTAGTGAAAAATATTTGACACAAAATATTTACATTTGTGAATGGAATGATTTTTGTCAAGCATCATACATGGTTCTGATATAGTTCACAGTTGAGATATGTATTACTGAGCTGATGCATTGTTTGTTGTTTATTACAATGTATGTTAAGTTCTGGTTTTATAGCTCATTTGAGAGAAAGTGGATGTTTGCATTAGTTTACATATCTTACATGAAGCTACTGAATGTTTGTTGTTGATAACTGTAGGTGTGCTACACAGTCTAGAACTTCTCATCTACAAACAGCAAAATGTAAGTTATATCTTTGTTTACTATGTATTTAGGAACGACAATGAGTATGTATAACGTTAGTTTACATGTTACTTACGGTTCTCACGTTGCGATTGTAACCTCCCAAGAAAAATATTAATAGAAATATTTAAATGTTAATGCGAATAAAGCCAAAGTGTAACCTCCCCACAAAAAAATGAGTCAATTTAATAAGAAATGAATGAAATCTCAGTGACAATGAAAACACAAATAGACCGAAATGTCGATCTTTAGGCCCTGATTAAACTCAAATTCTTACCTCAATAAAACTGCATCTGCTCTTATTTTTCACCATAGCTTGGAGGAAATGCATCGCAAATATATTTTTTTTTAATTTAAGGGAAACTTTTCTTTAAGGAAGTGCAAGGGAAATATTATTTCAAAAAGTATTGTTTGTCAAAATGGTTGTTTTAACAACAAAATTATTATTGGGGCGATTCTTGAACAAATTAATTACACTTAAGATCCATTACATTGTCAGATGAGCGCAAAGCTGCTTCATTACCTTATTTAAAAACATACCTTGTCCTGAATCTCGACCAGAGTCATGTCGACGCCCGCCGACTCCTCACACACAACAGCTAACTCGCAACTGTACCTACCGACTCGCTACATGCAACTGCTACATCTCGCAACAGAACGGAACTGTCGCGCGCTATTACTCTCTCGCAACTGAGCTGACTACATGCTCTCTGGTCAAGGATTGTTATGGCTCACCACCGCTGCGTACGCGTTTCATAACCCTCCACTGGGGTGGCAAAAATTTAGCAGCGATGGTGAGTCATTTGGACTTGCCAATCGCGGCAAAATTTTTTCTTAACTAATTAATTTTACAATTACAAAGAAAATACAGATATAGAACATGAAATATATATGGTGCACATGCACCGAGTACAAAATATTTCAGACAAGGGCAAAATATATACAAGGAGTACAAAACATATTCACAAATGGCATAAGTACAGAATATCTCACTAAATGACGAAATATATATACAATGAATAACACATGACATAAGTGCATACGCACTGAAGGATTGAACATATCAGGAAATCACAAAATGTATACAGATCATATTGAAAAATGAGAAAAGTGCACAGGCACTGAAGTAGTGAACACATCAGGAAATCACAAAGAAAATGTATATACAATAAGTACAAATCATGTTTACAAATGACAAGAGTGCAGATGCACTGAAAAATTCTTCAAAGTTTTCACAACAAATCTCATTGACAAATGACATAGGTGCAAATGTACTGTAGTTTAGAACATATTAGCAAACGATAAAATGAATATACGATAAGGAGAAATCATGTTACAAAATGACAAAAGTGCACACGCACTGTAGGACTCCTAGTGTTTTTCTACAACAAACAAATAAATCAAGGAGTGTAATAAAGTGCACATGCACTGTAGAAGTTTTTAGTAATTTCAGGATAACTGATCTCATTAACAAAAGAAAAGAAGTGCACACGCACTGTAAATGACTTTTTCATTTTACAATAATTAGGATAGGAATAGGAAGGATTGCGTCATGGTTGTAGCACTTAGGTTGCACGCAGCTGCACCGAAAGTCCATATCTTTCCACAGAAATACAACACCAAGTGAGACAATCTGCAGTTCTTTTCCCAGAAGTATTTATCAGCGTATCCAAGACACTAAAATGTCGTAGTAATATTCCCAGTTATCATTTTAGCAGTACATCAGGTACACCCAACAGTGGGACCATAATAACGTCTCCATCGCTCAAGGTGGTGGACAGCATGTCGTGTCAACACCACGCTCTCACAAAGCACACCAACGTAGAATTAGTGCAAAAACCAAATATAGTGCTCCATGATCATGAGGATGGACAGGACAAATGGATATTACAGTAATTCAGGGTAGTTAGCTCAGAAGGTGAAGGACATTAAGTCACATACAAGTCGTCATTAGTAATTACATTAGTAGTTTGCGGCATTCATAGCCCAACTATTGAACATTTCTGTACCATGAACGTAGTATTACAGAAAAATGTTCATAAAATTAAATTACTGGCATCATGGATAATCGTATTACAATAAACAGTGGCAGTCCTTGGCCAGTTACAAAGCATATTTAGCATGACAGAATAACGTTCATCAGAAGTCATCATTGAAAAGGAGAGTCAATTATTGGCATAATCATCATTGAAAACAGGAGCTAATTAATGGCATAATTACTAACAATTCAATTAGTTACATTAATTATTGGCACTCAGTGGCCAGCAAGTATTAAATAGTACAAGACATTTATCATCATTCAGTATTATCATGAGAAGTCATCATTGAAAACAGGAGCTAATTAATGGCATAATTGCTAACAATTCATTTAGTTACATTAATTATTGGCACTCAGTGGCCAGCAAGTATTTAATAGTACAAAACATTTTTCATCATTCAGTATTAATCAGAACTCTCTTAAATGAGTAGAATTATTTGAGACTGGTGATATAAACCTCCTCTTTTTTATGTGTCATTAAGAAGTCATTATTAAAAATCAGTTAATTACAGTCATAGCATTAATAATCATACACATTATAAGTAGTCTCATTACAATAAACAGTGCAGTTATTAGCCAGTTACAAAACACAATTTTAAGAAGTCATTACTGAAGTGACATACTATTCAGAGCTAATCAGTATTATTCAGAATTCTCTTAAACTAGTAGCATTATTCGGGACTGGTAATACAATTTTTTTCTTTTTTTGTGCTAGCAATGCATTGCGTTGCGATCGATAATTAATTGCTGAGGCATAACAATATTTGCTTTTGACCTATTGCTGCAAATGAGGATAGGTAACGTCATTCGTCATGAGTCAGCTGTAGCAAGGTTATGAAACAAGGCAGTATATGTGATCACATTTATAAATGATAGACACAAATGGGTAAAAAAATGTAAGTGCTAGTACAGGTATAATAAGTAACAGGTTTAGTAAGTATCATGAAAAGTTTCTGCTGGAAAAAAATACAAAATGGATTATTGAGCTGAAAGAAGAAACGTATGCTATGCTGAAAAGTAGTGAACTTCGAATTAACAGGTAGTGAAATGTGTATAAAAAAAAATGTTCCATAGCTGTCCTTTCCAAAACCTTCATTCATCCTACTATGCAATATAACACCTGCTGTTAGAGCAAACTGCAACAAATACTTAAATAACTACATAGCATAAATACATAAACTTCAACATCATCCTCATCTGTAAAGAAAAAACTTCATTATCCATCACTTCATTATCCATAACTCCATCATTATCATCACCTGTAAAGAAAAACTTCATTATCCGTATTATCATATTCTTCATCATTATTCATCATCACTCATTATCATCTGCAAAAAAAAATATCACTTCATTATTCATTATACAATTATTCCTTATTTCTATCATATTTCATCACTAAAACTAAGATGTGTAGTTCTGTCTGACAGCCTACATCAATCGCCTCGTATTCTGAAAGAAAAAATTAGTTAAGACTGCTATTCTGCGATGTGTATTGTATATTCTTGTTAATGCTTGTTAATTCTGATCCATTTACTCTTCTTCATAAGGTTTTTGTATCCTCTCTCGTCTATTCCGTAGTTGAAATTCCCAATTCCGTTTAATTTATTTCATTTACGTATCATTTCTTTCTGAAATTGATGAACAAAGATTAATGCCTTGCATTTACATCATATACCCACTAAATAATGACTGATTTATAGTAACATAATTAAGCATACAGCATAACATGACAGAAAACGTAATATGTCAAAAGCATAGACAGTGTTCAAAGGCAAAAATGTACAGAGGATATCACAATGCAGCAGCAAAAAAAAGAAAAATGTAAAATAGTCACGATGTTGAGATATCATAGGGCAAAAAATGTCAAAGTCAACTGGAGTGTTATACCTTAACTATTTCACAGTGCATACAAACGAAACAGGAAAATAATCATACATACATAAAAAAATGAAAAATGTGCACGGTCTGATGTGTAACGACAAGAAGAGCGACCTGCTAACCTTACCTTGCCGGGCACTTGCCAAAAAAAAATACGATAATCATCAGTAATTAGTCATGTGAATGTAATTGCAAAAGTGGTCATAAAAATTAGGAAATGGCATTACTGTGCGATAAATCATAAAGTATGTTCATTCAGCAAAGGGTTTGATGTTGGAGACGTGATGATTGCCTTTACTTTTTTTCGTTCTCAAAGTTTCGACGTGTACAACATTGGGGTGAGGAATGCTGCGAATCCGATATGGACCTGCGCATAGAAGTTCAAATTTACTGCACTTACCTTTTATTCTGCTGGATAAATAGTGTGTACGTACTAATATCTTCTGTCCAACGTGAAAGTCACGGCGTGTACAAACCTGTTTTTGCTGTCTTCTCCGGCGCTCTGCGGCACGTTTGATGTTGTTCAGCGCAATGTCTATTATTTCATGGTGTCGTAGTCGACGAGATGTAGGAAAGTTTACTAATTCTTTAATCTTGTTTGGCGGTTCAACGTTTTTCAGTATAACAGACGGAGATAGCATAGGGGATTCATTTGGAATGGAATTAATTACATCTTGGAATGAGAATATATGTGAATCCCAGTCAATATGTCTTTTGTGGCAGTAAATTCTACACAGTTTACCAATTTCTTTCATTAATCGTTCACAAGGTTGCGATGAAGCATGGTACTTGGATATATAGATCGGAGAAATGTTTCTAGCTCGTAACATGCGTGTCCATATAGCAGAACGAAATTGTGATCCATTGTCAGAAATTACTTTCATCACATGCCCTACATGAAATAGAAAATGCTTTACAAATGCTTTCGAAACAGTTTTGGCAGTAGCTTTACGTAACGGAGTGAAAGTAACAAATTTTGAAGTGAGTTCAACAGCGACAAATATGTAGCAAAAACCTCTATTAGTTCTCGGAATTGGACCAAAAATGTCTACTGCGGCCATATGTCTTAATTTAACAAGTATAATGGGATATAATGGAGGAATATGTGAAGTGCTGTCTGACTTAGCTTTCTGGCAAATTTTACATGACGCTAAAACTCGTCGAATACGTTTCTCCATGTTCGTAAAATAACAGTTCTGTCTCAGTATAAGAAAACATTTTCTGGCTCCGTAATGTGCATAACTTAAATGAGTGTACCAGATCAATTTGTTAGCCAGTTCGTCGGGAATGCATAATAACCAATTGTTGCTGTCTGGATGAGAGCGGCGAAACAGAATGTTATTGCGTACAATGTAATGGTGTCTAATCGTAACATTATTCTTATCTTGCCAAAGCTGTTTAATTTCTTTCCATACGCTGTCTTTATTTTGCTCTTGTGCTATGTCCTGTAATGACGACGAAATGAAATTTTCAAATGCAACTTGTTGGATGTACATGACGCTGGAATTTGTTTGGCAGAAGTTGGTTGCGACGTCTTGCTGATTGTTGCTGAGAGAACGAGATAGTGCGTCTGCTATAACATTTTGTGTGCCGGGAATGTGAACTATTGTAAAATTAAATTCCTGTAAATAAAGTTTCCATCTACTTAATCTGTCGTGAGTAAATTTAGCTGAAAGTAAAAATTGTATCGCTCTGTGATCTGTGTAAACGGTGGTATGTCTTCCATAAAGAAAATGCCTAAATCTCGTGAGAGCCCAAACAACACATAATGTTTCAAGTTCAGTAACGGAATAATTACGTTCAGCAGGTGATAAAATGCGGCTTGCAAATGCGATGTTTTTGATTACTGTACAACCATCTTCTTCAATTTCCTGAAAAATATGTATGCCTAAAGCGGTGTTAGAACTGTCGGTGGCAATGGAAAAATTTCTGGTAAGATCTGGGTGCGATAAAAGTGGTGCATTCAACAAAGCATGTTTCAGGTTCACAAATTCAGAATGTGCTTGCTTATCCCAAGACCAAATACTTTTTTTACCTGTCAATTGACGTAATCTAGGTGTGTCTAAAGCAGAGTGATGAATAAATTTACGAAAAAAGTTAATTAAACCCAAAAAGCTGCGTAATTGTTTCTTTGTCGTAGGAACAGTAATGTCACGTAAAGCTTGAAGTTTTTCCGGATCAGGCGCAATGCCTTCTGCTGAAATTACGTGTCCAAGAAATTTTATAGAAGTTTTACCAAAGTGCGATTTACTGAGGTTAACTGTGAGTCCTTGCGCATGAAAAGTTTGCAACAGTCGTTCTAGAATCAGATTGTGGTCAGTCCAGTTAGCTTCTGCGATAAGAATGTCATCTACGTACGTGGTAATTCTGTCCTTAAGTTCTGTCGGAAGTATTGTGTTCAAACCGCGAATAAAAGCTGCAGAAGAAATAGTTAAGCCGAATGGTAATTTGCAAAATTGATAACAGTCACCAAAACAGAGAAAAGCTGTGTACTTTCTGCAATTCTGATGAAGTTGAATTTGCCAAAATCCCGATTTCAAATCTAATGTAGAATAAATAGCAGTACCGTGAAATTTCTGTAGAAGTTCCTCTAGTGTCTGTGGTCGATCTGTTTCATTAACAATTATGTCATTAATGTGACGCGAATCAAGTACAAGGCGAAGTGAGCCATCTTTTTTCTTAACAATATGCAGCGGGTTTATGTACGGACTAACTGCTGGTTCTATAATTCCTTAATCAAGCATATCCTGCAATTCTTTCTTAACTTGTTCTCTGTGGATATATGGAATGGGATAATGCTTTGATTTAAATGTATCATGCGGTTTGACTTGAAATTCATACATAAAACCGGACATAGTACCAGGAATGTTGTCAAAAACTGGAGCTTGCTGTAAAAGAGTTTTGTGTAGTTGCGTGCGTTCGTCGTCTGTATTTGCACAACTCTGTTTAACCTTATCAGAAATCATCTGCATTACATCATAGTCAACTTCGTCTGGAGTATTACAGTTATGCACATACGTATCTGTGAACAATGTGGAATTATTGTCTATGTTTCGTGATACGGAAATGACCTCTGTGCGATTAATTGTCTGTTCTTCCGCAGATAAAGAGTGCTGAAATTCTAAAGCCAATTGTACATCTTCATCCTTTAGCATTAAATAGGAATTTTGAAAATCAACCACTGCGTCGTGTTGTACGAGAAAATTAGTGCCTAAAATAACGTCTGTTGTCAATAAAGGAACAATCCAAAAATTTGAGTGAAATGTGTGACCTGCAATACAAAATGATAAATGTGTCTGTAATTTAACATCTACTCCTTTACTCGATACTGCTCCTTTCACTTTCAGTTTGCCTAATGGTAATGTAGGATACTTATTCTCTTTGTTACACTCGTTAAAAGTTTCTTCATTTATTACTGACATAGGTGATCCGGAATCGATTACTGCTGAAAATTTCGATGAACCAATTTTAATTTCGATGACAGGGTGTGAAATAGTTTTTTGAACAACTGGTCTTTCCTGTAAAAGAGTGTCTCTGATGTCGTCAAAAGTAATTACATTTTGGTGAACAACATTCTGCGTGTCTAAAGTTGTGTCTGTGTTATTGGAAGATGCGACCTGTACAGTATCTAGTCAGATTCTATCTGACGTGTTATTATTCTCAGGACGATTCTGTGGCATTTCGACTATTTGAACTGTTCTATTATTTCTTCCAGACGTATTACGCTCTGGATGAAATCTACTGTCGGGTTCATTCATGAGAATATGTTCTTGCGGATGATTTTGCTGTTCGTAAGACCGACTGTTATTATATGTACGCTGATAATTGTGCTCATCGTTTTTACGTCTGTCGTAATAGTCATTCCTATACGGTACATTGCGATAGGAATTGAAATACTGTGTTTTCTGTACACAGTTGTTCCTTTGCTGCCGTGCGTTACTATTTGTTGGATCTGGGACTATACGTGCACGCGGCGAAACATTAAAGCCTGGTTGACCTTGTGCATTCCATTGTTGGTAAGGTATGCTAACCGGCTGATTTTCATGCTGTTGTGGTGGAAAACGTCTATTGTTACTAAAATGTGGTTCTTCTTGCTGATAATTCTCTCGATACTGATAATAAAGATTTTGTCTGCTATTAAAGTTCTGGTAGTTGTCGTTCCTAAAGCGTCTGTTACGTTTGCTATTGAAATTACGTGGTTGACCATAATTACTGTATGTTTGTTGACCTTGGTTATTATGTGAAAAGTTTTTGTTTAAGAGAGAATAATCAGATTGTAGTACTTCCAAGAGCTGTAACAGATCTCTGAACGCTGAAATATTTTCCTTTTGCTGGCCCGTTAAAAGTGACACTCTTAATGACCGTGGTAATTTAGAAATGCATAATTGTATAAGTGCAGATTCACTGTATGGTTCACTTAAGTACTGGTTTTGTTGTACCATATGCTCAAAAAATTGCGTCACACTGGGAAAATTGGAGTTCTCATAATTTGGCAAACTAATTAGTTGATCCTTAATTCCGCGCTGTGTCGTCTTCGACCAATAAGCTGACAAAAAAGCATTCTTAAATTCTTCTACTGAATAACATTGTCTCGCGATCGGTCTCATACGAGTTGCCAGTTCGCCTTCCAAAAAACTGCAAATAAATTCAAGTTTATGCGTAACGGGCCAAGTCGGTGGAAAAGCAAAGCTAAATTGTTGTATCCAATCTAGTGGGTGAATCTGTGTTCTGTCATTTCGAAACACTTTAAATTTTCTCACTGATAGAGAATGTTTGTAATCAAAACTATCATCTCTGTATGACGGAACAGGTTCAGGATTGTATGGGAATCTGTTTGACTGTGGCTATTCTGATTCTAAGTCCCGTACTCTCTGTACATTACCTAAATTATACGCGCTGTGTGAGTCTGAAAAATGTTCGCAAAGTGGCGTCTGCTGTGATGTGTTACTGACTGAAATATTTTTTATCTGTTACCTCTTGCTGTAAACTTGACAATTTTCTACGCAACGTGTTATTAGACGAATCGATCTCATTAATTGTCTGCTGTAAATTTTGGAATTCAGGTGTTTGGTTAAATGAAATCGGTGCAGTGTCGTCCGATTTGTTGTCATTATTACTTTCAATAACGTCAATACGACTGGCCAATTCATCATATTTTTCAGTCAGCAATTTTGCCTGATCATCGATTTTACTGTCAGAAGCATTAATCTGTTTTTGCGATTTACTTGTAGTTTCGTTCAGTTTTTTAACATCAGCTTTGACGACATCGGAATCCTGTGTTAGTTCTAATTGTTTGAGTCTGTCGGTCACTGTTTGAAAATCTGTTGTGTATATGTCTGTTTTTAATTTAAGATCAGAAATTTGGTCACGCAATTCTGTTTTCGACTGTTTGATGGTATTAATTTCGTCGGACACTGTAGCAATATTGTTGTCTACGTATGTCTTCGCTTTCGCGAACAATTTACGTTTGTCTTCCTGTCTCTGTGCAGTGATTGTTTCCATTACCTGACGTTTTACTTTATTTTGATCCTGAATAAATTTGCGGAAATGCGTATTACTGTTTTCTATGCGAAGATTAAAACGTTCGTCAATTTGAGTGTTCTGTTGTTCGAATTTCACGTCTATCTTTGCGTCCATTGTGCGCGAAAGTTCTGTTGTCATTGATTTAAACTCTTCGCGTAATTGTGTAGCTTTTTCAGAGCATTGTTTACCGACTGCATTAATTTCGTCTCTGAGTGTTTCTGTTGCAGCAGTTTGCATATCCCTTAATTCTTGAGCAACAGATCTAATTTCCTCACTACTTTTCCTTGAACAAGCCTCAATTTCCTCGCGTAACTGTTCCTTAGTATCATGACACTGCGCGGCAACGGCTGTAATCTGCTCGCTTAACTGTCTGGAATTGTTGTCTAATTTTTCATTTAACTGTCTTGAATTGTTGTCTAATTTTTCATTAAACTGTTCGTTCTGTTCTCTAAGTTGTCTGAAATCTTCACTCTGTTGTCTGACCTGTTCACTAAGTTCTTTGTGATTTTTATCCTGTCATTCATTCTGTTGTTTGAATTCTTCCCTAAATTGTAGCAGTATTGCCAAAATTGGATCCGAGCCAAAATTAGCATTTCTATTATCTGTGTTGTTTGATAGTTTACCTGCAATTGTCACGTTTTCTGTAACCATTTGGTTATTTTGTGATTCCTGAAAATGTGTGCTGATCAGATGTGCACTATTAGACACTACCTCGAAATTAAATACATATGTCGTGTTTTGAGTATCCTGTTCTCTTTCATTAGAAAAATTTATCTGTTCATCACGTAAATTCAGCAAACCGGGTGTGTTAATCTGGGCAGCACTCATTGCAACAGAGCGCCCCGCATCATCAATTGTCGTCAAATTAACAGAGGACGCAATTGAGTTCGGTTGTTCATCATTAGGATGATTGTCAGTAAACGGTGAATTGTCATCATTATTTTGCATGTCGCAAGTACTATCGGTGAAGTTATTTAATTCGGTTATTTCACTCACTATACCTCGCGATGCACTATTAATAGTCTTTCGCGGCATTTTTATACAAGTCACAATTATTCACAAATGAAACAAAGACAATACAAAAGGCAACAAACAAAATACAACAGAGCAACGAATTGCCGATGATCTGAAGAAAGAAAGTCACAAAATTAGTAAAAGCGTTGCGCCAAATGCTAATTATATTAAGTAAATAAGAGCGGATTTCTGACTACTTTTCAGAAGATTCTCAACGAAATACGATCCTGGACCGGATGTCGCCAAGTGTAACCTCCCAAGAAAAATATTAATAGAAATATTTAAATGTTAATGCGAATAAAACCAAAGTGTAACCTCCCCACAAAAAAATTAGTCAATTTAATAAGAAATGAATGAAATCTCAGTGACAATGAAAACACAAATAGACCGAAATGTCGATCTTTAGGCCCTGATTAAACTCAAATTCTTCCCTCAATAAAACTGCATCTGCTCTTATTTTTCGCCATAGCTTGGAGGAAATGCATCGCAAATATATATATATATATATATTTTAATTTAAGGGAAACTTTTCTTTAAGGAAATGCAAGGGAAATATTATTTCAAAAAGTATTGTTTGTCAAAATGGTTGTATTAACAACAAAATTATTATTGGGGCAATTCTTGAACAAATTAATTACACTTAAGATCCATTACATTGTCAGATGAGCGCAAAGCTGCTTCATTACCTTATTTAAAAATATACCTTGTCCTGAATCTCGACCAGAGTCATGTCGACGCCCGCCGACTCCTCACACACAACAGCTAACTCGCAACTGTACCTACCGACTCGCTACATGCAACTGCTACATCTCGCAACAGAACGGAACTGTCGCGCGCTATTACTCTCTCGCAACTGAGATGACTACATGCTCTCTGGTCAAGGATTGTTATGGCTCACCACCGCTGCGTACGCGTTTCACGATGTTTGTCTCCTTTGTTTGCAAGTTAATGGGTAAACAACACACTGCCTGTATTTGTCAGTGTTAGTGGTATTTCTTCCATGTCTTTTGTATTGTGTTGATGGTTCTGTACGCTATGACGCTTTGTATATCTCTTGTATCTGTAGTGTAATGATCACTCCGTGTGTGACTTTGTTGCTGTAAGTCGTTATGTGCCATTTGCTGCTGATTTGTTGTATGTTGTGTTGTGTATGTATGTCTCATGATAATGTGTTGCCTGTTTGTTCACAATTGTTCAAATGGCTCTGATCACTATGGGACTTAACTGCTAAGGTCATCAGTCCCCTAGAATTTAGAACTACTTAAACCTAACTACCCTAAGGACATCACACACATCTGTGCCCGAGGCCGGATTCGAACCTGCGACCGTAGCGGTCGCGCGGTTCCAGACTGAAGCGCCTAGAACCGCTCCGCCACTCCGGCTGGCTGCCTATTTGTATTTTGTGCTTTATTTTATTTTATTTTATTTTATCTTCTCTCTATGTATCATATCCATCCACTTGAGTAAAATGCTTTTTTGTATTCTGTATATGTGGGTCCAACATGTAGGAATTTCTGAACAAAGTACACAGAACGTTTCAGAGCACTGGAAAAGAGTAGCTCACACTGAACATTCGTAGTTCGTTTGATAGCACAGAATCACCACGTTGTAATGGACTCAAACGTTCATAAAGCTAGTAAAAGCCTATACCAAAAATTAATAATAAAAGAAAACTATCACATTAAAAAATCAGTACCCGAAACAAAAAATACACCAAATGAAATAACATCAATCTATGGTTAAACTCTCTTTCCCACAACTGAAGAACTATTTAAATAATAGTCACATCAAAACTTCACATGGTATGTCTTCAGAACAAAATTCCCCTCTCCTGTATACTGTGCAACATCCACTCTAGATGCATTTTTATAACAACCTCCCTCTCTCTCCCTCCCTCCCCCTCCCTCGCAGCCCTGAAGCCCTGAACACACACACACACACACACACACACACACACACACACACACACAAGCGCGCGTGCAAATTCAAAAACATAAAACCCAACAGTACTTCAAATCTGCGTGCCTCATCAAGCCAAAGCTGCCATAACACAAATTAATACCAAACTGCCACAACAATACGTTATCGTGGCGAAAACACTGTGCAAGTTCGAAAAATCGAAGAAAACCCCTGTGAAACGACGGAAGTGGTAGAAATCAGCGTGTTACCACACCACAAACAGAGGGGCCAAACACCACAAAATGAAAGCCGTAAGTACCACGCAAAATAACGCGATACATAATAATTATCGCTCGTAAATGCATAGTAAAATAAAATTACGTTTCGCTGTTTGCAGATGATAAGAGGCAGACGGTGTAGGAGACTTACAGTTACCAACAAAAATGTTCAATAGCTTCATGTAAGGTATGTGAACTAATGCACAGATCCACCTTTTTTCAAAGAAGTTATAAAACCAGAACTTCAGACATATTGTAATAAACCATGTAAAATGCATCAGCCCTGTAAAACATATCTCACCTGTGAACTGTAAAGGAACCGTGTATAATATGTGGCAACAATCACTTCATTCAGATATGTAAATATTTTGTATCATAAGTTTTCTCTAAACGTTAATGTGCAGTAACAATATTACAAAGAGAGAAAAAGTAGCCCACTGAAGATAGCTAAAAATGTGCTGAAATGTGTCTGGGTAAAACAAAACTTCTTGCATAAGGCGGAATTCCTCATCTAGTGTCTCGTGTCTCGTGCAACACAAGAGCTATAAAAATTACATTGAGTGAAAATGAAATTATACTTTACACGATACAAGAAGCTGAGTGTTGTCAGGAGAGCAAATTTTCTAGTCCAGATATTAAAGACATTAGCCTGAAAGGTTAATCATAGTTTCAACTGACTTGGCATACAACCCAGTCCTTCATATGGAATTATAAACGTGTGGAACCGAAGAGATATTATTTACATTGTGTTTACTTATGAAACTATAATCAGAAAATCGGTTTGAACCTCATGGCGCGGGGTTCTTCCAGGTGTATGGCGTCGAGGTCTTGTATCCGTTCAATCAACTTAAGCAGTGACCAAATAAAGCCTCTTTACGACATGTTAACGTCCTCGCCACTAATGGTTATGTGGTATATTCCTAGATTCCTCATTTATCAATGTTTCTGAAACTTTGAAAGTGGGTGGGTGAGGGGAAAGAGTAGATGCTCGCTGGATACTTAACGAACTTTTTCAAATGTACACCAGGTCAGATTTTCAGCATTTCGCTGAAGCTTCCTCTGGGTGATGGACACTGTTGTGACGACTCATATTAACCTTCAATGTTTACGTTTAATAATCTTTGTCACTTCTGTTTGGTATGGGCCTCTCGCACTTGAGCAGTACTCTGAAATGGATCTCACGAGAAGCCTGTTTTGTAGTGTGACTACATTTTAGTAGAGAGACTACATTTTCGTAGTATCATGCCACTAAACAGATGTCTGCCAACTGCGTGACGTATGTGGTTATTTCGAGTCATATACCCGCAAACCGCTGCACCCAGATTTTAATACACTCCTGGAAATTGAAATAAGAACACAGTGAATTCATTGTCCCAGGAAGGGGAAACTTTATTGACACATTCCTGGGGTCAGATACATCACATGATCACACTGACAGAACCACAGGCACATAGACACAGGCAACAGAGCATGCACAATGTCGGCACTAGTACAGTGTATATCCACCTTTCGCAGCAATGCAGGCTGCTATTCACCCATGGAGACGATCGTAGAGATGCTGGATGTAGTCCTGTGGAACGGCTTGCCATGCCATTTCCACCTGGCGCCTTAGTTGGACCAGCGTTCGTGCTGGACGTGCAGACCGCGTGAGACGACGCTTCATCCAGTCCCAAACATGCTCAATGGGGGACAGATCCGGAGATCTTGCTGGCCAGGGTAGTTGACTTACACCTTCTAGAGCACGTTGGGTGGCAAGGGATACATGCGGACGTGCATTGTCCTGTTGGAACAGCAAGTTCCCTTGCCGGTCTAGGAATGGTAGAACGATGGGTTCGATGACGGTTTGGATGTACCGTGCACTATTCAGTGTCCCCTCGACGATCACCAGTGGTGTACGGCCAGTGTAGGAGATCGCTCCCCACACCATGATGCCGGGTGTTGGCCCTGTGTGCCTCGGTCGTATGCAGTCCTGATTGTGGCGCTCACCTGCACGGCGCCAAACACGCATACGACCATCATTGGCACCAAGGCAGAAGCGACTCTCATCGCTGAAGACGACACGTCTCCATTCGTCCCTCCATTCACGCCTGTCGCGACACCATTGGAGGCGGGCTGCACGATGTTGGGGCGTGAGCGGAAGACGGCCTAACGGTGTGCGGGACCGTAGCCCAGCTTCATGGAGACGGTTGCGAATGGTCCTCGCCGATACCCCAGGAGCAACAGTGTCCCTAATATGCTGGGAAGTGGCGGTGCGGTTCCCTACGGCACTGCGTAGGATCCTACGGTCTTGGCGTGCATCCGTGCGTCGCTGCGGTCCGGTCCCAGGTCGACGGGCACGTGCACCTTCCGCCGACCACTGGCGACAACATCGATGTACTGTGGAGACCTCACGCCCCACGTGTTGAGCAATTCGGCGGTACGTCCACCCGGCCTCCCGCATGCCCACTATACGCCCTCGCTCAAAGTCCGTCAACTGCACATACGGTTCACGTCCACGCTGTCGCGGCATGCTACCAGTGTTAAAGACTGCGATGGAGCTCCGTATGCCACGGCAAACTGGCTGACACTGACGGCGGCGGTGCACAAATGCTGCGCAGCTAGCGCCATTCGACGGCCAACACCGCGGTTCCTGGTGTGTCCGCTGTGCCGTGCGTGTGATCATTGCTTGTACAGCCCTCTCGCAGTGTCCGGAGCAAGTATGGTGGGTCTGACACACCGGTGTCAATGTGTTCTTTTTTCCATTTCCAGGAGTGTATTTACTGACTATTTCTAATCGTGACAGACTAACGGTAGTCATAAGATACTATGCGTTCACGGTTTTATGTTTCTGATTATTTAATATGAGTTACTTGCTTTTCTGTCAGTTCTATCAAGAAACACTGACTATTTGTACATATTTCATCAGATAATACTTCATTAAACTAAGTTGATCAACTGATTCATGTACAGAATTAACAGAAACACTTCTGAACTATCTTATGGGGAATGTCTGAATTAACTATCTCTTCTGTCGACCGTTAACAGAACTGATGTCATTAAAATAAAGATTCGCCACACATTTCCTTGGGGCATTCCTGAAGATTCTTGTTCATCTGTATACACTGAAGAGCCGAAGAAATTGGTACTCATGCCTAATATCATGTAGGGTCGCCGCGAGCACTCAGAAGTACGGCAACAAGACGTGGCATGGACTCGACTGATGTCTGAAGTAGTGCTGAAGGGAATAGACACAGTTAATCTTGCAGGGGTTTCCATATATCCGTAAGCGTACGGGCTTACGTACGTGTCATCTGTCAGGGGTCGCATATCATTCCAAATGCCCACGCCCACACCATTACAATGCCACCACCAGCTTGAACTGCATCCTGCTGTCGTGAAGGGTCCATGGATTAATGAGGTTGTCTCCATACCCGTGCACGTCCATCCGCTCCACACAATTTCAAACGACACTCGTCCAACCAGGCAACATGTTTCCATTCATGAACAGCCCAATGTCAGTGTTTCCGGGCCAGGTGAGGCGTAAAGCATTGTGTCGTGCAGTCATCAAGGGACCATACTGGTGAGGTTTCATTGAATGGTTCGCACATACACATTTGTTGATGGGCTAGCGCTGAAATCTGTAGCAATTTGTGGAAGGGTTGCACTTCTGTCACGTTGAACGATTCTCTTCAGTCGTCCTTTGTCCCGTTCTTGTAGGATCTTTTTTCCGTCCGCAGCGAGGTCGAAGATTCGATGTTTTAATGGACCTCTGATCTTTACGGTTCACTTGTGAATTGGTCGTGCAGGAAAATCCCCCCTTCATCGCTACCTTGGAGATGCTGTGTCCCATCGCTCGTGCACCGGCAATAACACCACGTGCAAACCTCCTTAAATCTTGATAATCTGCCGTTGTAACAGCAATAACCGATCTAATAAGTTCGCCAGACACTTGTCTTATTTAGGCGTTTGCCGACCAAAGCGCCGCATTCTGCCTATTTACATATCTCTGTATTTGAATTCGCATGGCTATAGCTGTTTCTTTGGCGATTCAGAGTATGGCTCTCCGATAAATTGGCAAGCTCCATCCTGCCATTAATGAACTCCTCAGCTCATTTAAATAATTCGCTTCTGGTTCGTATGGCCGTATTTCCATTAGCACAGATTGTCGTGGTACTTCCTCATTTTTTTCCTTCATCCGTATGATTGCAACGATCCACTGCTCGAAATATGTCATGTGAGGCATGTGGCAACTGGGTTTTAGTATGACCCATGTTTTCGGAATCCATATTGGTCAATAGGGAAGAGTCAACCAATTCGAAGTACATCATTACGTTTTGGGTGACAAGAATAATAGAGTGTATATCATAGCCCCGACCTGCGAATCTGGCCTGAGAGATACGTGCTTTATTGTTTTACTTAGTGGTCCTGGCTGTTGGCCCCAATCCTGAGAAAAAGTTGAGGGAATATTAGAAATGGTTCACGTCTCATTATGCTGACTGGTGGACTGCTGTTCTTCTACTTTATTCACCCCCATGAACACATCACGAAGTCCTTTAGGTATTCATCTCTGGAGAAGGTTAGTTTCACAAGCGAAAAATTAATGCATTATATTAGGCAAAAATGGATCGCCTTTTCTTCCGTTAATGAAGGTATTAACAAGCTACACCTCCAAGATGTCGAAATGTATTTTCCGTACTCAAAATCTCGACACGCATTTACTATACGCCAGCGCTCTCACAGTGACTATTCGCATCAGGACTCCCTCTGACATCGGCTCTTCCTATGATGTTCCCGTGGATCTTGCAATGTTCATAGTGAGTCTAGAAGCATATTCAAGGGAATTAATCAGAAGTTTAAGGACCGGAGTCGCAATTTAAGAACATACTTCCAATCATGGTACAATTAAGATGTTTCTAAACACAAAATTAGAGATGGTTCAACTGGCTCTAAGCACTATGGGATTTAACATCTGAGGTCATCTGTCCCACAAACCTAGAACTACTTAAACCCAACTAACCTAGGGACATCACATACATCCATGTCCGAGGCAGCATTCGAATCTGCGACCGTAGCCGCTGCGCGGTTCCGGATTGAAGCTCCTAGAATCGCTCAGCCACAGCGGCCGGCACTAAACTAAATATTGCAGGTGAACACTGTTGGACTTGACGATTACTGACCTTTCGTCAGCATATCACAACCCAATAAATTCGCAGACTACACGATTTCTGTGACCAAATTAGGAACACATTCAAGAATGAGTAACCATATTCAATCACATCACGGATCAGCCATCTCAGTTAGGTGAAGAACCACAAATGCTTGGTCCGAAGTATGAAAAGTAAACTTAAGATCTGAGTCTCACTATAAGTAATTTCATCCTATCCATCCTTCGTTTCTTATCCCTTATTATACCGAACCGAGCAAGTAATGACTTGCCCTGGCCCGTAGAACGTCAGGTATGTTTTCCTGAAGGCAATATCATCCTGTTTGCGCCAGGATATGCAGATGGGGAACGATTACAATATGGTTAAAACATGCAGTAGTGCTTCGTGTCCTTGGAAATAATAAGTACTGAAATTTCCCCTTGGTTTCAGTTATTCGCAGTGCCATTGCCAATGTTAATTTGTTGATACTGCAAACCCATTTTCTCACTCACACACGATGCTGCTGTTACAACAACTGGAAAGTCTGCTCGTCTACAGGAGTCACATGTCAGTCTGGCTGCGCGTATTACCCCTGCAAAGTGGTTCATTTACAGTAAAGCCACCTCTACTTTGTTGGTGGGATGGTGGAACGTAAAGGAGTGGTACCACTGTAAGGTCTAGTTGTTAATGCTCTCCGGAGTTTTTATTCCTACAGTATAATCCAAACTCAATAGCGTAATAGTACAGCCAACCGGTTACATGTAACTGTGAAGTACATTAACTAGGTTTCGACGCCTCTAAGGATGTCTTCAGCAGAACGAAAATTTAAAAATAATAAAGATACTTTGCGACAAGGCAGTAGTCAAAGATTACAGAATACATACTCAAGACAAAACCTGAAAATTAAAAACGTTCCAGTCTTTGGTACGCACACCTTTCAAGGTGTACATACTGGTTAGCTGTGTTATTTCTCTTTTGAACTTATGGATGCTGAAAGACACCCATATTCAGAACTGTAAAATCCCATCTCCTATTTCTTGGTTTTTCTCACCTGTTGAGTAATACCACTGTATTACACGCAGGGCAGTTTTTGAAAATAAGTTTGAAGAAGTAACTGATTTCTAAGAGAATGTTCAACCCCAAAGCGTTTACAGACTACATAAGATGAAAAGCTTTTCTCGAAACGCATAAGGTGTTTCACTATTTATGAACTATAAATAAAGTTCAGGTGCTCCGTAACGTAACTCGCTGACTGAGAGTTCCCATGATGGGTTGCTACAGGAAACAATATGGATCTCTGTTAGAAAATTATCTACGATAAGAAGCCAAATACATACAAAATTCAGCCATCAGCATACATAAACTGCCAGTAATAAAAACAGTTTTTAAAAATTTTGCTGAAAAGCACAGGAAGGCTATAATTGGTGGAAAATTCAAACATACTCCTCTTCAGAAATTTACTCATTGACATTCAGTTTATCTCCATTTTTTATCTAGCAATAAACACTGACTATAAAACAAGAAATGAAATTAATGGACGCGAAAGTAGCATCTACTTAATAATACAAAGCTAGAGATCCGGGAATTGTTAAATGCAGTTGATTATTAGGCTGCCGATCAAATAGTGATGTTTTATTGAAAGCAATCTAATGTAATTAAATTTAAAATTGCTGAAGATACTGCCGAAGGTATATTGAGCTGCACTACTCGTTTCTCTCGAGCCCATAATATTGTCGGATAAACGCTGCAATGAGTCGTGTAATTTATCTTTCCGAAATTTATCTATAAAACATTAAATAATGAAGGATGATAATCTGCGGTACTGCTTGTTAAATTGTCCCCCAGGGTGTGTCAGATACTTAGTGTGGCGATTCACGTGGCTGGTTAATGAAATGAATCCCGAGAGTGCTATTAATAACGTTGCCTCCATAACAGAGCATAATCTGCCAGCTTATGACAAAAGTGATACATTACTGTTGGTAATTGTTAGCATGCAGAGATGAAAAGCATAGCCCATGGTTGCAAGAGGCTTTTGATGATAATATACTAGATGCAAATACTTTGAATACAGAAATATGTTGACCTTATTACAAACACTCTTACTGTAGTCTACTTATTCCAACAAGTTTGAACAACTTGATACGCTTGGTAAACATTTCAAGGACAAGGAAATTTATAAGCAGGAAACAGAGACAGTACCTCCTGACTAATGAAACTTACGTTCCAGACTGGAGCTTGAACCGTGAAAATTGGCTTTCCGCGGTATTACGCTTACCAGTGCAGTACCCAGACAACGAATATAGAGGGTACTTTTCCAGGTTCGAGTTCAGTGTGACAAGAAATTTATATACAGCCCACGATCGGTTGAAGAATGAATGATTCATTCTATTCACTGTGAGAACTAGATTTTAGCCGCAGTAAAGGGGACGCGGCTTAACAGCTGACTTTTGAAGGAAAAGTGAAATTGGATGCTCTATTTTGGAAATTTAAAATAAAAAAGCCGTGCTGGAAAACATTCGTGCTACTCCGATTCTACAAGAAGAATGATACAGTTGAATAAAACCCGAGTTATTAATGATAATGTTATTTAAGAAGAACTGTAAAATTAAAACATATAATGAACTTAGTTAACGGCTCGACACTGCACCTGGAAGAACTTGTCTTCTTACATTATGTCAGCTATGAAGATGGGAACATGATTCAGAGTTCTGTAATGAGGAGGCATTGAAGCGAAACCAATTACCCCGATTGATGGGATTTCTGGAGACTATTACGTAAGCATGAGCCCTCTATTGCGTGCACACAAGTTAATGTTGTCAGACCTTGTTGAGTCCCATTCAGTTAATTGCCGCAGCTTGCGTATAATGGAGACACTTATCCTACTGACTATCGTAGCAGTAATTCTAAATGGAGATAATATTTTTTGTTATTAATGCAACGTATGAAACTGCACTTATATGAAGCGAAAAAACAGGTAGTATATACTAGATAATATAATTTTAATTCATATTTACCGAACAGGGTGGAAATACAAAGTCTAAAACACTGCTCAATGAATTAACATTACCAGGTTGATGAAATCTGTTATCGTCTTGATTCATTAAGCTGGTACTGCGCAGAGCAACATGCAAAAATTGCCTGTGCAGTGCATGTGTCCTCACCTCTGCTACAAACACCGTTCATGTGACCCTGTCCATTTTACGCAGACCTTCTTATGTACCTATAAAATATCTCTCCCCCCCCCCTCTCCCCTCGCCAAAAGAAGCAACCCTTTAAACCATTGTACGAGAACAGTTATTTACTGGCGCTGGCTACTTTTCCCTTCGTTTAGGCTTGGACCCTAAATCTCTTTTCTCTCAGATCTGATTCAGTACATATTTATTGATTACTCATTCTGCCCACCCATTGTATGGCATTATTCTGCAAGACCCCATTTCTTCTCTACTCGCCACATTTGTGCTCATCGTCATCCACGTTTCCCTCCAGATAAGGTTACACTTCAGAGAATATTTTTAGAACAAAGTACCTACTATTTAAATTTATATTCGATGTTGACATATATATCGCTTCTTTCAGAAACGATTTTCTTACTTGTGTCATTCTACAGTTTTCCATTCTCTTCGCTTGTGTAAAATGTCAGTTATTTTGCTACCAGAATGCCAAAAGATGTTTACTGGTTTCCATGTCCCACTTTGTAACATAATTCCCAACGTCACGTACCCCAATTCGCTTACACTAAAGTGCATTTGCTTAGGTCTGTATGATGTTGGTTTTATAGCTATTTTGATCACACTTTATATTCTGTTTACCACCTCAACAGCGTTGGCAGTATCATCGTAGAAATGAGACGTATATAATGCTCATCATTGAATTTTAGTGCCAATAATAAATGTCTCTCATATGTCCTTTACTGCATGCACTGGTCTTAGGCACAATCTTGTCATGCTCCTTCCTCAGCAACTACCCCATTACATGTTCTGTTCTTCTTAAGTATACAACTCGTTTCCAAATAAGCTGTAACATTTGGTACTTGTATCTTTCCCCACAACTTCAAACCATTAATTTAGTTTGATCTGAAATGGCCTCTGTACATGTATCAAACTTTTGAGACAAATATATATTGCATTTACGTAAAATGTACAGCAACAACAAAGTGAAATTAAAAAATTATTTTTTTAACACTTAATTTCTCTCATGTAAGTTTATTTAATATTGAGCAGTCCAAAGTTAAGATTGCAGATTCCTTTTACTAAATATGATGAATTTTTAAACACATTTGCATCTTTTATAACTTAATAACTCAGGAAGAATCAACTATTTCTTTTCCACTTCTCGTTCTGGATGCTCCGTTCATTTTCTCGCGAAGTTTATTTCATGTGTTAGCATGGAAGTTTCTATTGATAGCAACAAGAATCCCACAGTGCGATATTCCTGTGCTACTCACGGCTAGATGACTGGCGTTTTCTCGTCATCTGCAAGCTCACTTGCCAGAATACTGGAAGAAATATAATTCACACAGTGTTGAGACCTTAAAGTAACTCACAGATAACTTTACACTATGGTGCTGAATAATGAAAACGAGCTTTATTTTCACTTGATTAGAACCAGTAAGCATTTTCTTAACAAAGGAGAGATAAAAATCCTACGATTGTGTGGTGTTGCACTATGTAAATAACAAAGTATTTGTATTTATTCTTTCAATCTAATTTATTCTGACAAGATATAGTTCCCTCCCATTTTACATTGCAAGGGAAGAAAGAAACTTTCCTCAGATGTACAAATTCAGCAAATGGAGTTTTGCCCTTAGTTTAAGCTATCTACAGTGTCCCTTTGGCACCACCCTCAGAGACTCAACATTTATTTGCTGGGTACGGGTTGGTGACCCCGGAGTTCCTGAGCGTGGGACTGGTAATCAACGCCCCCAGTTCCATGTCACCATAAGCAATGGGTATGCTTGAGTGACTACCGTGCGGCGTGGCGCTGGAACGTTGTGTGTCTCAGGGAACGAGGATCTTGGCGTGACCGCCTGGAAAGTGAAGACGGAATAAAACTTTATAAAAAACCTGAATCTCAAGGTGTGCTCCGCGCTCATGGGATTCATGGTTGTTGAGGCAACCTCTGGGGAATCTGCCGCACATCAGTTATATGAGTCTTATTCAGGCACGTGGGGCTCTGTCTGAATGGACCCTTACTTCCCTAGCTACTCGTGGGACCGAAATGGATCCTTCAAAATTTTCTTTATCCCTTCCCAGTGGAAAGGGTAGGCCGCTGAACGCTACCAACACCCAGTCTAACAAGAGGGCACGTGTAGCCACTTTTTTGTCCTTACTTTGAACAGCAGCAAACTATTACAGTATGTCAAGGCAGATATCCTAAGTGTACGACCTTATTACCCAAATCAAACGCAATGTTTTAAATGCCAGCACTTTGAGCACACCCTACTCTTGGCTATAAAGGAGAAGACACAACTATGGGAAATGTGGTAAAGCCGTCCATGCCGGAGGTGGATGCTCCTACGAAGTGTGTCAACTGCTCTTGGGATCACCCTGTGTGGAGCAGGACTGCTGAATTTTCGCTGGGGAACGGAGATCCAGGAGATCAAAACGAAAAAGCGCATCCCATATGGTTAAGCCAAGAAGCTATACAAGTCCATGCAGTCGTCTATGTTCACAGCCTCCGTTTCTTCCGTTCTGAAAAAGCCAGTCCTGAAAATTGATGCCGCTACACACATAAGGGTGAGCATAAACTCTTGACTTGATTGTAACAATTTATTACAGAATAACCGTTTGAAATAATAAATTACATTTGATGTCGTTTCAAAGATTAGTGTTACTAGTTTTTTTTTTTTTTTAAGACCACTTACGTTAGTAGACCTCAATACGTGTTCCCTTGGTATCGAGGCGGTATTCCAGTTCCCCATAGGCGGTTTGTACCGTTTGTTCTGTCACAGTACCCACAACAGCTAGTATCATAGCCTTCAGTTCGTCGACGTCAGCAACTGGTGTGACGAAGGCTTTGTCCTTGATACAGCCCCAGAAAAGAATGTCAAGGGCCTTAATGTCTGGAGAGAGGAGTAATGTCCGGATTGGTGGATTGGAAGGGACGGTCCTACACCCACCCCCTCTCCAGACATTACGCCCCTTGACTTCTTTTTCTGGGTCACACCAGTTGCTGACGTCGACGAAGTTAAGGCTAGGATACAAGCTGCTGCGGGTATGTGACAGAACACATGTTACAAAACACCTGGCGGGGCTGGAATACTGCCTCGACATTCTCCGAGCTACCGAGGGAGCACAGGTTGAGGATCTCTAACGTAAGGGGTCTTAAAAAATCTAGTAACACTAACCTCTCTAAAGGCATCCAATATAACTTATTATGCTAAACGGCTACTCTGTCATAAATTTTTACAATCAGGCAAAACTTCGTGCTCACCCTGTGCAGTGGAACATTAATGGATTCAGGAGAGATGTGGAGGAACTGAAACTCCTACCACAGCGCCGCCCCCTGTGCATGTGTTTGTAGGAAACACATTTTAAATCACCTGTTTCTCCTGTACTATGGGGCTATATGCTGTATTGCACGGATGACCTGACTGTGGAAAGGGCCTACGGAGGATTTGCCATTTTTGACAATAATGCACACCAATCCTTTGTTCTCCTCTTGGGTACTGACCTGCAGGCAGTTGCAGTTGAAATTCATGCGCGTCAGAGGATTACAGTTTTTCTCTCTGCATGCACCTGTAGACTCTGAAGCTCTCACAGGTTTTATGGAACAACTCCTCCGACTATTTCTCCTCTTGAAAGACTTCAATATCCATCGTGTCTTGTGGGGCTCGACGACTTCTTGCCCTTGAGACACGTTTCGGAGAGCCGTCTGACATCTCACGATCTGTGCATCCTAAACACCGGTACTCCACATACTTTTGTGCTGCAACTGGGTCACCTCTCACCCTTGCCGACACTGTTCACTTGGAGGTCATTGACGACATTCATTCCAGTGAGGTCTTCCCAATCCACATTCATCCACTGAATGGTGGGTTGTTGGAACAGAAGCCACCAACATGGATGAATGGCAAGGCTAGCTGGGCGCTGTTCAGCAAGTTTGCTGTGTTTGAACACCGTGAAAGGATCCAGGAATAAGTGTACCACACCAAGCGAGTGGTCCATCGTGCCACTGACCTATCTATACCACAGCCTTTCGGTCCTCTTAGGAAACGACCTACACTTTGGTGGACAGAAGACTGCCGTTCAGCCGTCCGGGCCAGGTGTACTGCTCTTTGACGATTTAAATGGCGACAGCAGACAACCTCAGTCTTTCAAGTAGCGAGAGCCAAGGCTCGACGCGTCATTAATGAGAGCAGAACCGGTCATGGCTAGCGTTCCTGGACTGCATCAACCGTTGCACTTGTTCTACAAAAGTATGGGAAGCCATCAGGGGGACTTCCGGTAAACACAGCGGTTTACCAATAGCAGCAGTGCTGAAACAACGCCCAGACACTGTCCGAACATTTTGCAAAAGCTAAAGCCGATGGAAGCCAGGATCCGGCATTTCGTCACTACTACACAACTGTAGAGAGGGGTAAGCTGGATTTCAGATCAAACTAATCTGAGGCCTGCAACTCTCCTTTCTCCATGTGGGAGATCGAAATCGCATGGGAGCTCGAAGTGGTACAGTCTGAGACTCGTGATACTGCACCTGATCACGACCAAACCCAATACTGCTTGCTTCGTCAACTGCCAGAGGCTTCGAAGAAAATCCTCCTTATATATTATATGGCAGACACGCAACTTCCCAACTCGTGGATTAAAACGGTTCTGTTACCTCTCCTGAAACTGGTAAAGGACCATACATCTCCCAGTAGTTAGAGGAGTATCGCCTTCACGAGCTGCGTAGGAAAGACACTCGAGCAAATGGTGAACTGTCTTCTGGTCTGGTTGTTAGATACTAGACAACTCCTTAGCCTCTTCAGTGTGGATTCTGGAGATTTCGACATATCACCGACTACCTGACTTCGACGTCAGTAAGGCCTACAATACTACTTGGAGACGCTGTATTCTAGCACAACCACATCAATGGGGCCACCTTCCCACCTTCATAAGATCTTTCCTGTTTCAACGGTCTTTCCGGATAAGAGTTGGTGCCTCACTGTCAGACCGTTTTGGGAAGGAGACAGGTGTCGCTCTTGGAAGTGTTTTAAGTGTTACATTATTTGCCCTACTCAAAAACAGTATCACGTCTACGGTAAGGAATCCTGTACAGTTCTTCTTATTTGTGGATGATTTTTCTGTTTTGGGTTCCTTCTCCAGCACTGCAACAGCAAGCCATCAGCTTGCAATGTACATTGGAGGTTACAGGAGCGTGGCGCAAACACATCTTTGTGCTCGTTTTAATCGTTCTCATCGTATTTTTAATTTGCCTGTATTGCATATAGGGGGTAGTATCCTACACTTTAGAGCGTCAGTGCTTTTTCTGGGCCTCATTTTTAACTAGAAATTGTCTTGGTGGCCACGCCTGAGATACCTGAAAACCAGAACCCTGAAAGCATTTAATCTATAAAATCGCCTAAGCCACAGATCTTAGTGAGCGGAGAGAGCACGTCTCCTCTAACTTTATAAGGCTTTCATGCTGTCACGGCTGTGGGTGCACGGTGTATGGATCAGCGAGATCCTGTTTGAAGATCATAGACAGTGTCCGCCATGACGGGAATCAGCTTGCCACAGGTGCTTATAGGACCAGTCCCCTACCCAGCCTCCGTACCGAGGCCGAGGAAGTGCCACCTACCATCCAGCGGTAGGTCCTCATGGTGTGCATCAGGCATGTAAGATCCTTGAAGTTCCGGATTTCACGTGCACACCATAGTGTTGCTCGTCCGCTTATGGAACGCCTTTTCATCAACAGTCCACGATCCACAATGCCGTTTGGGATCGGGGTGCAGTGTGTGCTGAAGTCAGTGGATGTGGAGGAAGTATAATCCCAAATCAATGGTTTTTACCATATACCACCATGGTTACTGCAGAGGCCCAGCGTCATTTAAATTCAGTGCGATACAGCAGAAAATGCACTCCTGTTTCAATTTTTAATTCGATATTTACAGACATTTTATAAGACCACCGCAATGACTTAACATTCTTTACAGACGGGTGTAAGTAGGTGGACTCTATTGGTAGCTCTGTCGTTTTCGAGAATCGGGTCAAGTCCGACTGCCTCAAGAATTTACTATCTTCGACCCAGAATTATATGTGGTCTTGCGGAGACTAGAAGTTTAGACGTTCTTCTGGTGCTAAATTTCTTGCCCGTTTCGATTCTGTGAGAGCCCTTTACTCTCTATAACGTTTATACGCAGCAGGTAGAGTCATCCAGAATATCCAGGATGTCCTCCAACTACAGCGACTGGGGAAGTAGGTGTTGTTCTGCTGGGAACCTGGGCACATGGGAGCTGCAGGCGACGAAAGCGCGAATCGCGCAGCCAAGGAGGCGTCTTGTCATCCTCAGTTATTTCAGTGTGCCATCCTCCTGTATGCTATCACCTTTTTTTTTGAGTCATGCGAAAAGACTAGTGGCTGGAAGTGACTGACAACAAGCGCCGCTTGGTAAAACCCACAACTCGGTTGTGCTGTACTTTTTCCCAGCCATGTCGATGGAACGAGGTCCTTCTTACTCGTTCACGCCAGAGCCACAGGCCTATGATACATGGATCCTTACTCCGACGAGGACCCTACAATGTGTGGTGCTTGTGATGCGGATATCACTGTAAACCATATTTCACTGGACTGCGTTTTATTTGCCGACCAGTGGTCTGTGGCGGATTTTCGACATATCAGCCCTGTATTTTAAGCAAACTTCAAACGAATGAGGTCGAAGTTTTAAAGTTTTTGATTTATGCAACATTTTTGACTTGATTTTCGCTAGATGTTTTTAACGTGTCCACAGATCGATTGGCTCATCCAAGTTTTTTGTAAGTGGTCAACCAATCACATTTTTCTGTCCTTTTCTTTCAGCTTTCTGTGTTTTATTTTCTCTGTGTTTTCATTTCATGTATACCTGCTTTCTCTTGTAATTGATTTGAGTGCATGTGAGATAGATTGACTGTGTGGTCTTTCTGAGTGCATGCCTATACAACAATTTTAGTTTATCTCCACATGCGTTTGTTTTGATAAGTGCAAGGTCGCTTATGACCTCAACTTTGGCGTCAGTTTGATGCAAAAACATAGGGACACACACACACACACACACACACACACACACACACACACACACATATATATATATATATATATATATATATATATATATATATATATATATATATATATAATCTTTGGTGCCAGCTGAGTGGGCCTATGAAGTAAATCACAGGGAAGATATTTATATCCTTACCTGAAGTAACAAATTCAGTTCACTGAATAAATATGATGATTACATTTTATTGTTATGCTAAATATCGTTTTTTATTATGGAAAGCTTTCGTGATCCGTCGAACAAATGCTGCATGGACGTTCAAAACGTAGCCATCTTTCTCATAAAATGGGAAATGGAGATGCTTGTGTTTTGCAGGAAAATATATCTGCATGCAGAAATTTGCTCAAGTTAGTGGAAAGACATAAAAATTAAATTTTTTTATGTAACTGAATTTCTGTTCATCAGTGTGCATAATCTCACAATAAATAAATTTTATATGAGACACTGGAAACTTCTTACATCCCAGAGAATTATCACACAGGCGAACAATTGAAAACTTTTTAGCTGAACATACCTTTTTCCTACGTTTTTTAGAGTGGTAAAACCAAATATGATACTTAAAAACTGTACCACCCACCATTTCTTCACATTTTACAGTTAAATTTATTACATTAAGCGAATTTTTTATAGAATTTAACAGCTTATATATAGTTAACATTATTTAAAAAGGAGGTGCAATGAATACAGATGACGTTGATAGCACTGCTGAAAACATTTGCAGGCAAAAGAGGGTCGATTCTTTTTTTGTGTTAACAGATGGTGTTTTCTTCACTGTCAACCTAACCTCACTTTCTCATTTGATGCACAAGTGCTTAGTTTAATCGTGGTTGTAAAAACTCTGCTGAGAGTTTTTTTTAATATTTGTGTTTAATAAACACCAAAGAAACATTACAGGATTTGTGATAAAAGGTTTATGTGCCATACTTTGGATCTAAACTTGGTGATCAAGGTAATTCTTGGGCGCTGCATGAGGTAGATTACATGTGTGTTGAAGATCTGAGAAAATGGTCCAAAAAGGAGGAAAAAGACTTTAGATTTGCTGCTCCTATGATATGGAGGGGGCGAAGATCATTCTGATGATTTCCACTTTTGCGTTGTTGATATTACTTGTCATAATTCGAAAAACAAGAGGTAATAAGCTACCCTAACCGTCCATCCACCATCCGATTAGTGGGGCATCATGTAGATTTTCAGGTTCCTGAACCCGAAGATCATTTAAAATCTATTCCAACAGAAGTATTCAGTGATGTACAGTATGATTTACATGAACCAGATGATGATGAATTTCAATGTAATACAGAACGTCAGGAGCCCAAATTGCTTACTCAGACCGAGCTTAACGATTTGGTTAGGAATCTGGGCTTAACGAAAGAAACAGCTGAATTTCTTTGCTCTAGATTAAAAGAAAAGATCTTATTGGCAGTTGGAACCAGCATACACTTGTATAGAAAGAGAGAGCAGCAATTTTCCAAGTTTTTTCAACAAGAAGTCGATTTAGTGCACTGCTCAGACATTCCGAGTCTGGTGAATGAGTTTGGTATCGAACACAAAAGGGAAGGATTACAAAAAGGTTCGATGATATGTGACTATTTAAGAGTAAAATCCATGCTCCTTGGTCAGCAAGGTGGCTTTACCAAATATCCATTTTTCTTGTGTGAATGGGACAGTACGGTTAGGGATCAACACTGGTGCAGAAAGAACTGGCTTGTGAGGCAGTCTTTAACCTAGTGAGAAGAACATTCTACGCAAGAACCTTGTAGATCCAAAACACATACTGCTACCACCTCTACGTATAAATTTAGGCCTAATGAAACAGTTTGTAAAGGCTTTGACTAAAGATGGACAATGTTTTAAGTATCTTTTCCAAAAGTTTCCACATCTTACAGAAGCAAAACTAAAAGAAGGAGTCTTTGTCGGACCTGACATTAGAATATTGATGTTTTATGTTAACTTTGAATCCACAGTGACCTTAAATGAGAAAGAAGCATGTGTATCATTCAGGCAAGTCGTTACAAAGTTGTTAGGACGTGAAAAAGACCCAGAATATGTTTCTACTATAGCTACAATGTTAAAGAAGTTAAAATTTTAGGAATCTGAAAGTTCACTTTTTGAACAGTCACCTTGAATACTTCCCAGACAATATGGGAGATGTTAGTGAGGAGCAAGGAGAGCATTTTCACCAGGACATTAAAGTGATGGAAAAATGCTGCAAAGGCCGCTGGAACACCAACTTGTGAGGGACTATTGTTCACATCAGCGAGGAGTTCAGCTAGTGACTCATCGTAGAAAAAGCTACACAAAAAACTACAAAGAAGAAAGAGAAAGGAATGCAAACCAATTCCACCTGACAAGTGAAACATCTATTATCATATATCACTGTTTTAAGTAGCTTACTGTAAATACAAATCCTGCTTTAGTTGTAACAAAGCATTTCATTAATTTCGCCATTTACCTTACGGCATAGGAATTTAAACTATATGCTAAAAATCATATTGCTCAAGAACTATGTGTAATACTAGAAAACTAAGGCTAGATTTGGATTCAGCTCACAAAAAATCTATAAATATCAGCTATCAAAGTAAAACAAAAAGATTTTAAAAAAATTTCGTTGGCCTGTGTTTTTATCATTCTATTCCTGACATTTCTGTCACATATAACTACACAATATTATTTTGTTTGGTATGTTGTCAATTATTACTTTGGGGCAATCTTATAACAAGTGATAAAATCACAGTTTCGTGACGGACATGTTCTTTTTTGCATAGCATCTTCAGTGGCCTGGAATAAGTAAATATTTCTGTTTACACTATTCAGTTTACATTTAGGACGTTGTATATATAGGTTATAAACAGTTTTTTGCTACTTTTTGCTTTTCTACATGTGAAGTTCAATGGTAAGTCCAAGATATTTTGCTGTATTAGCTAACTGGATGTGATGGTCATAAATGGTAAAGTAGAAGTAATGGAGGCGGAGGGTGCTGGTGGTTCATTCTTCAATTATTGCCTCGGGTTTTGGATCCTTTTGATTTCGTGGATCCTTTTGTTATACCAAAATGTAAACTAACTGAGTTAGAAAAATCTCCTGGAGTTCCAGAGTGTAGGGCAGAGAGCGAAAGAGCAATGACATCAGCGTACTGAAAGAGGAGGTCTAGCAAAAGTGGTTTAGGCATATTGGCAGTGTAAAGGAAATAAAGGAGAGGAGAGAGGATGCAGTCTTGGGGCACATCTGCTGTAGGATGGGAAGTATAGGAATTGGTATTGTTAATTGTAACAGAGGACGGGTGATTAGATAGAGAGGGTTCAATAATGTGGACATAAATAACATGAAGTGTGTTAGTCTGGAGTTTGAAATGGAGACCGGAATACCATACATTGTCATAGGAGTCTTTTACGTCGGAGGTGAAAAAAATAGTGGATTTACCGTTGCTGAGCTGGAGCAACAGGAAACGAATGAGACATAGAAGGTGGTCATCAGAGGACAAGTTGGGAGGGAAGAAGAATTGGTGAATGGGAATTAAGTAGTGTTGGTTCAGGTGTTCATGGATGCATCAGGGAGGATGAATAGGCAGAACTCTATTTACTAAAATTCTCCCAATAAACAGAAGTTGACCTTCCTTACTACAGGCCTTACTTGCTCATTCCATTTCATACATCTTTGCAACGTTAAGCCTAGGTATTTAATCCAGGTGACTGTGTCATGCAGCACATTACTAGTACAGTACTGAAAAGTTATAGGTCTGTTCATCCACTAATCTGTATGATCTTACATTTATCTACATTTAGAGCTAGCTGCCATTCCTCACACCAACCAGAACTTCCGTATACGTCGTCTTGTGTCCTCGTACAGTCACTCAGCGACGACAGCTTCCCATTAACCACAGCGTCGTCAGGAAACAGCCGCAGACCGTTGCTTACCCTGCCGACCAGATATTTGTGTGTACAGAAATTAACAACGGACTTATCACACTTACCTGGGGCACTCCTGAAGACATTCTTGTTTAATGAGCATTTGCAGTTGAGGACAATGTACTGTCTTTTGTTACTTATGAAGTCTTCGAGCTACTCACACATCTGGGAACCTATTTTGTACACTAGTATCTTCATTTACAGTCATCAGTGTAGAACTTGCCATATGATTTACTTATATATAGGACTGTGCGAACCGCCTGTTGCCCTACATCCATGGTCCACAGGATCTTATTTGAGACAACGGCAAGCTGAGTTTCGCACGGGCTTCCTTATAAAATCGTGCCGACTTGTGGACGGAAATTTTCAAGTGATATGCAGGAAAGCGATGATAGAGATGCTGGTGTTTGTGGGTCAGATTTTTAGCCTTCTTATGTACAGAAGTCAGCTTCGCTTCTTTCCAGTCGCTTGGGACTTTGCACCGGGAGAGAGATTCACAATTAGTAGAGTAGTCTTTGTATATCCGAATCAGGATTCCATCAGGACCTGGCGGCTTTTTTCCTTTCAGCTCTTACAGTTGTTCTCTTCGCCAGGGATATTTATTACTATATCTTCCAACGGGAGTCTGTGAAATGGGCAAAAGACGGTATGTTTTTACAGTTCTCCTGAGTGAACAATTTCTTGAGCATGAAATTGAAAACATCGGCTTTCCGTTGGCTGTCTACTACTGTTGCACCAGATTGCTTAAAGAGTGACTGGGTAGAGGCTCAGTCCTGGCGGCTTCCTTCTTTAAATCTCCCACAGTGCTCACCTGATAACTGGCAAATTTTTCGTCACAGAGAGCAGTTCCGAACTAGGGGTCGCGCCTGTGCCGGTGGCCGTCAGCAGCTGAGCGGTTGCTGTCAGCGGTAGAGTGGATCTCGGCATCGAGTCGGACTCGACTCGAGTGGGAGTGACGAACCATGTGTGGCCCGCGTTTGGTGACGTTGGCCGTTAGGGTATGGTACCAGCCCTGTTGACGTGGCGGTTCTCCGACGCCATGCTGAGTGAGCATTATTGTGAGCGGTTTTACCCTGTGCGTTCCCTAAGCGTCATAATCTATTTCATTTGTACATGCAAGTCTTTATCCTTGTGTTTGAAAATTCATTTTGTATAAAGTAATGTACCGAAAGTCTCGTGTTTTGAAGAGTCTGATTCATTAGTTCCTGTGACCTTTGGATTATGGGGTTACTGCGTTGTCCGCCAGCTCTTTGGGCATGGAGCTGCTCAAGCACGGTAAACGGGCTAAGTCAGGAGAAACCAATATAGATGGTGCCTGAGTTTGTTTCTTGTCCCGGTATCTCACCTGACGGAGATGGGCACAATGAATGGGCTCCAATGCCTGAGATGTGGTTAGTAAAGGTATTTTTTGTTCTCAAGCTCAGCAGTAAATGTGACAGGGTAGCAATATTTAAAACTTTGTAAATGGTTGGTGACTTCATGGGCGGAGAACTGTTGACTTTTGCGGCTGTGGTAGCTGCTAAAGGAATCTTTCCCTGACTGAACACCCAATCACGGGACATTGTCAAAGGGGCTAGTGGTGCCGCAACTTCGACGCTCGCTTAGTTTGCCCTAGTATTACGGCTTTGTGACACTCGCAGTAGAGAGAACTCCGAACGTGTTGATCGCACCGTTCTCTTGTGGACCGCACGCTTGCGCGGATAGGCTATCGACATCGTCCTTGCTGAGCCTGTTACCCCTCATGCCACAGAGAAGTAAGTTACGTAACTTTGTTACGGACTCCTTCCGCAGTAATTACTGTAACTTTGCTTTATTTTCCTTTCTTTAAAAGAGAAATTGTCCTCTTTCGTATTTTAGTTAACGACAGTTTAAGAATTTCGCTCTGTTGGGTTAATATTTTGCACTGCCATGGACGGTCGTTGTCCAGGTTTTTTCATTTCCTGAAATATTATTGTCTGATACAGGGCAGGTTTAAATTTCAGAAGAGTAATGATTGGCGTTTGAAACGTCCCCTTAGAACAATTATACATGACTGTGCTTAAACTGACATACAATATTTTTTTAGCGCAACTCAATCTGACTTTCAATAATCCCTACAAAAGAATGGCCCTGACAAACATTAACTTATACCTTTCACAAATCACTTACCTCACAAAAATCTTCGTTACTCGAACTACAGCAATACAGCGAGAGCCACTACTGCCAGCTAAATAAAAGATTCAAACTACTGAAGGCACTAACTACTGATAGGCATAGTTAGCAAATGAAAGATTTTGGTAGAGAACAAACAATGTATTTACCTCAATAGTGTTCAAAAGTCATAATGTATATAGCAGTTCATGATATCCAGTATTACAAATTTCAAAACTCCGCCATCTCTCTCCCCACATCCACCACTGCTGGCGGCTCACCTCCAACTGCGCAACGCAACGCGCTGTTAACATCCAGCTGCCCAACACTACAATGGCAGACAACAATGCAAACTAGCCACAGACTGCACACAGAACAGCCAGAGATTTTCATACAGATCGCTACGTGGCGTTACCAATGAGAAAACCTAAACAGCCTACTTACACCTTTTCTTAAGTTGTTCATTTTTGTCTAAGTTTTATTATCTGGCAGTGGCCAAGTTTTCTTAATTGAAAGGGCTTTTATGTGCTCAAGCAGTTTTTTAATAGGAATCCTTACCACTTACCTATTCCTCACAGGACGAGAATTTTCTCGGAAGGACAATTACTTAATTGTCCTTATTGCCCATCAGGTTCCTGGTTTCATAGCCTTCAGGATCCTATTTGCACATTTGATAAGATTGTACAGTTCAGTTGGCCCTCTTTATCCCGTCTGTTGACGCTGACAGTTTTCTCCTTTTTCCCTAAACGTGCAAAATCAGAATTAGAGTAAATCCCGTTATTTATTGTTCATTTTTTATTTATATGCTGCTTCTGAAATTGTTGAAATTTTTTTTTTAGATTTCACCTATTTTACATTTATTAGGCAGCAATAAATGTTGGGTGTATTCAGAAAGTTTGCCTATCGTAAATTGGATCTTTGCACTTTATAATCGGTTATAATAAATGTTTTAAAAATGGTGAATGATGTCTACAAGCACACTGGTCCAATACTTCCACGTAATTCATCCTGAGCACTTGGGAGCCATTATGGAAGCCTTTTACCACTTACCTATTCTTCACAGGACCAGAATTTTCTCAGAATCACGAAAAAATCCATTGTTAAGATGTGACTGCTTGCAGTTGTCATAAACTTCGCGCATCTATCTTTTTACAGAAGCACGAATTTCTGTTAACTTTCACCTGTTGTCATTTGCGTGTTGTGAGCTCTTTTTTCAGCCTTACCAAACTTGTAGTACTCTCACAACACTGCACAATTAGGCCTTACGACCCCAATAACAACTGCAGACATTATACACACACACTCGCTAAAAAGTGAAACACAGCGCACACTTGTGATACAATTACGTATTACTACCTCAAGGATTGTTCCAGAGTCTATGACAAAATCTATCTTCTAAAATACCACCCTCCACATAGACCACACCCGAAGTTGTGGAAAACATTCGAAGTCCTGCTCTTACTAAAACCTAATTAACGACCGTCCCAGATAGGCTAAGGACCTATTAGCTTTACGCCAGTTTTCAGCAAAGTCCTTGAAACCACCCTTACTCACCGAAGCCATCAGCCCCTTGCAACTCACCTACCCAGCGTAAACGCCCAACGTGGCTTTTATCCACGCTGTTCCATCGACGACAAAGTTCTTTACCTTAACCGCCTTGTCTCCTAACAATCAAATAAGAAGAAATCCGCCATATTTTCCTCCATTCATATCCAAAAAGCCATTGACTGGGTCAGACATCACGGACTGCTGCTCAAACTACAAATCTATGCTCTCCCACTTAGCTACACTAATGGCCATTAAAAATGTTACACCAAGAAGAAATGCAGATGATAAACGGGTATTCACTGGACAAATATATTATACTAGAACTGACATGTGATTACATTTTCACCCAATTTGGGTGCATAGATCCTGAGAAATCAGTACCCAGAACCACCATCTCTGGCCGTAATAACGGCCTTCTACATCTACAGCTACATCTACAGGATTACTCTACTATTCACATTTAAGTGCTTGGCAGAGGGTTCAGCGAACCACAATCATACTATCTCCCTACCATTCCACACCCGAACAGCGCGCGGCAAAAAACGAACACCTAAACCTTTCTGTTCGAGCTCTGATTTCTCTTATTTTATTTTGATGATCATTCCTACCTATGTAGGTTGGGCTCAACAAAATATTTTCGCATTCGGAAGAGAAAGTTGCTGACTGAAATTTCGCAAATAGATCTCGCCGCGACGAAAAACGTCTTTGCTTTAATGACTTCCATCCCAACTCGCGTATCATATCTGCCTCACACTCTCCCCTACTACGCGATAATACAAAATGAGCTGCCTTTTTTTGCACCCTTTCGATGTCCTCGGTCAATCCCACCTGGTAAGGATCCCACACCGCGCAGCAATATTCTAACAGAGGACGAACGAGTGTAGTGTAAGCTGTCTCTTTAGTGGACTTGTTGCATCTTCTAAGTGTCCTGCCAATGAAACGCAACCTTTGGCTCGCCTTCCCCACAATATTATCTATGTGGTCTTTCCAACTGAAGTTATTTGTAATTTTAACGCCCAGGTACTTAGTTGAATTGACACCCTTGAGAATTGTACTATTTATCGAGTAATCGAATTTCAACGGATTTCTTTTGGAACTCATGTGGATCACCTCACACTTATCGTTATTTAACGTCAACTGCCACCTGCCACACCATACAGCAACATTTTCTAAATCGCTTTGCAACTGATACTGGTCTTCGGATGACCTTACTAGACGGTAAATTACAGCATCATCTGCGAACAACCTAAGAGAACTGCTCAGATTGTCACCCAGGTTATTTATATAGATCAGGAACAGCAGAGGTCCCAGGACGCTTCCCTGGAGAACACCTGATATCACTTCAGTTTTACTCGACGATTTGCCGTCTATTACTACGAACTGAGACCTTCCT
Organism: Schistocerca cancellata; assembly: GCF_023864275.1. Classification (NCBI taxonomy): domain Eukaryota; kingdom Metazoa; phylum Arthropoda; class Insecta; order Orthoptera; family Acrididae; genus Schistocerca; species Schistocerca cancellata. The sequence continues at coordinate 389,631,445 of NC_064633.1, read as the reverse complement.
GACAGGAAATCACGAATCCAGTCGCACAACTGAGACGATACCCCATAGGCCCGCAGCTTGATTAGAAGTCGCTTGTGAGGAACGGTGTCAAAAGCTTTCTGGAAATATAGAAATACGGAATCAACTTGAGATCCCCTGTCGATAGCGGCCATTACTTCGTGCGAATAAAGAACTAGCTGCGTTGCACAAGAACGATGTTTTCTGAAACCATGCTGATTACGTATCAATAGATCGTTGCCCTCAAGGTGATTCATTATGTTTGAAAACAGTATATGCTCCAAAACCCTACTGCAAACCGACGACAATGATATAGATCTCTAGTTGGATGGATTACTCCTACTACCCTGCTTAAACACTGGTGCGACCTGCGCAATTTTCCAATCTGTAGGTAAAGATCTATCGGTGAGCGAGCGGTTGTATATGATTGCTAAGTAGCGAGCTATTGTATCAGCGTAATCTGAAACGAACCTAATCGGTATACAATCTGGACCTGAAGACTTGCCCGTATCAAGCGATTTGAGTTGCTTCGCAACCCCTAAGATATCTACTTCTAAGAAACTCATGCTAGCAGCTGTTCGTGTTTCAAATTCTGGAATATTCCAATCGTCTTCCCCGGTGAAGGAATTTCGGAAAACTGCGTTCAATAACTCCGCTTTAGCGGCACAATCGTCGGTAACAGTACCATCGGCACTGCGCAGCGAAGGTATTGACTGCGGCTTGCAGCATGTGTATTTTACATACGACTAGAATTTCTTCGGATTTTCTACCAAATTTCGAGACAATGTTTCGTTGTGGAACCTATTAAAGGCATCTCGCATTGAAGTCCGTGCCAAATTACGCGCGTCTGTAAATTTTAGCCAATCTACGGGGTTTCGCGTTCTTCTGAACTTCGCATGCTTTTTCCGTTGTCTCTGCAGCAGCGTTCAGACCTGTTTTGTGTACCATGGGGGATCAGTTCCATCTCTTACCAGTTTATGAGGTATGAATCTCTCAATTGTTGTTGCTACTATATCTTTGAATTTGATCCACATCGCGTCTACATTTGCATAGTCAGTTCGGAAGCAATGGAGATTCTCTCTTAGGAAAGCTTCTAGTGACACTTTATCCAGTTTTTTAAATAACATTATTTTGCGTTTGTTTCTGGTGGATTTAGAAGAAACGGTATTGAGCCTAGCTACAACGACCTTGTGATCACTAATTCCTGTATCAATCATGATGCTCTATATTAGCTCTGGATTCTTTGTGGCTAAGAGGTCAAGTGTGTTTTCGTAACCATTTACAATTCCCGTGGTTTCGTGGACTAACTGCTCGAAATATTTTTCGGAGAAAGCATTTAGGACAATCTCGGAAGATGTTTTCTGCCTACCACCGGTTTTGAACAAGTATTTTTGCCAACATATCGAGGGAAGGTTGAAGTCCCCACCAACTATAACCGTTTGAGTGGGGTATTTATTTGTTACGAGACTCAAATATTCTCTGAACTGTTCAGCACCTATATCATCGGAGTCTGGGGGTTGGTAGAAGGAGCCAATTATTAACTTAGTTCGGCTGTTAAGTATAACCTCCACCCATACCAATTAGCTCGGAGTATCTACTTCGACTTCACTACAAGATAAACCAATACTGACAGACACAAACACTCCATCACCAATTCCGCCTAATCTATCTTTCCTGAACACCGTCTGAGACTTCGTAAAAATTTCTGCAGAACTTATTTCAGGCTTTAGTCAGCTTTCTGTACTTATAACTATTTCAGCTTCTGTGCTTTCTATTAGCGCTTGAAGCTCAGGGACTTTCCCAGCACAACTACAACATTTTACAACTACAATTCCGACTGTTCCTTGATCCAAACACGTCCTGTATTTGCCCTGCACCTTTTGAGATTGCAGCCCATCCCGTACTTTCCCGAGACCTTCTAACCTAAAAAACCGCCCAGTCCACGCCACACAGCCTGCGCTACCCGTGTAGCCGCCAGCTGAGTGTGGTGAACTCCGGACCTATTCAGCGGAGCCCGAAACCCCACCACCCTATGGCGCAAGTCAAGGAATCTGCAGCCAACACGGTCGCAAAACCGTTTGAGCATCTCATTCAGACCTACCACCCGGCTCTGCACCAAAGATCCGCATTCGGTTCTGTCAACGATGCTGCAGATGGTGAGCTCTGCCTTCATCTCGTAAGCAAGACCGGCAGCCTTCACCAAATCAGATAGCCGCTGGAATCCAGAGAGAATTTCCTCAGATCCAAAACGACACACGTCATTAGTGCCGACATGTGCCAGAACCTGCAGCTGGCTGCACCCTGTACTCTTCATGGCATCCGGAAGGACCCTTTCCACATCAGGAATGATTCCACCCGGAATGCACACGGGATGCACACTGGATTTCTTCCCCTCCTTAGCCGCCATATCCCTAAAGGGCCCCATTACGCGCCTAACATTGGAGCTCCCAACTACCAATAACGCATTTGCATTGAGTCAAAGAGAGCTAGGATGGCATGTACAGGTACAGCTGCCCATGCAGCTTCAACATGATACCACGGTCCATCAAGAGTAGTGACTGGCATATTGTGACAAGCCAGTTGTTCGGCCACCATTGACCAGATGTTTTCAATTGGTGAGAGGTCTAGAGAATGAGTCGGCCAGAGCAGTAGTCGAACATTTTCTGTATCCAGAAAGGCCCGTACAGGACCTCCAACATGCGGTAGTGCATTGTCCTGCTGAAAAGTAGAGTTTCGCAGGGATCGAATGAAGGGTAGAGCTACGATTCGTAACACATCTGAAATGTAACGTCCACTGTTCAAAGTGCCGTCGATGCGAACAAGAGGTGACCGAGACGTCTAACCAATGGCATCCCATACCATCACGCCGGGTCATACGCAGTGTGGCGATGACGATTGGTCGCTTCCAATGTGCGTTCGCCGCGATGTCGCCAAACACGGATGCGACCATCATGAAGCTGTAAACAGAACCTGGATTCATCCGAAAAAATGACGTTTTGCCATTCGCGCACCCAGGTTCGTCGTTGAGTGCACCATCGCAGGCGCTCCTCTCTGTGAGGCAGCGTCAGTGGGTAACCGCAGCCATGGTCTCCGAGCTGATAGTCCATGCTGCTGCAAACGTCGTCGAAGTGTTCGTGCAGATGGTTGTTGTCTTGCAAACGTCCCCATGTGTTGACTCAGGGATCGAGACGTGGCTACACGATCCGTTACAGCCATGCGGATAAGATGCCTGTCATCGTGACTGCTAGTGATACGAAGCCGTAGGGATCCAGCACGGCGTTCCGTATTACCCTCCTAAACCCACCGATTGCATATTCTGCTAACAGTCATTGGATCTCGACCAACGCGAGCAGCAGTGTCGCGATACGATATACCGCAATCGTGATAGGCTACAGTCTGACCTTTATCAAAGTCCTCCTTACGCGAGGCATCACGACAAAGTTTCACCAGGGAACGCCGGTCAACTGCTATTTGTGTATGAGGAATCGGTTGGAAACTTTCCTCATGTCAGCACGTTGTAGGTGTTGCCACCGGCACCAACCTTGTGTGCATGCTCAGGAAAGCTAATCATTTGCATATCACAGCATCTTCTTCCTGTTGGTTACATTTAGCGTCTGTAGCACGTCATCGTCGTGGTGTAGAAATTTTAATGGTCAGTAGTCTACGTCCAGTTTATATCATCGCTCCTTAACTACCCTTTCAATCAGCCATAACTGCTCCACATACTTTACCCCACTGTAGGTGTGGCTCAAGACTGTCTCCTTCCCGTGTCAGTTACGTGCTTTACACTCAATACATCCCCAAAACACCTACCCCTGCCTACATCCTGCAATATGCTGATGACAGGGATTACCTAGCTACCCCAACTTCACTTGAATCACGTGACTGAGTGGTGTAAAACGTGGAAACTTCTAATAAATTCAGAGAAACGACAAGCCAACAGCTTGGGTGCATCACTTGGTGCCTGGATGACGCACCAATTGGCGTTTGCGTCATCCAGACTTCCATCTCCCCGTCTACAACCAAACCATTTCACTAAATCTCAGAGAGAAACTATGTGAGACTAATTTAATGCCATATTGACCAATAATCGACAGCGACTGTTTCAAGAATACGAAAAGGCTTCTCAGAAATTGTTACTAGTCACAAAATTTGTTCACGCATTAAATTATTTAATCAACCTGCATGTATAGAGGCACAAGACCTTATATTCAGGCTACATTGACAATATAAAATGAAACTAACGAAATACAGATCGGTATTAAAGTTCTTCTTTACAGCCTCCGTGTGCTGTGTGGTAATGCAAAGGAAAAAAAAGGAAATATAACATTTGAGGATATCCAGTTCGTTTGTTTGTCCATTCCTCGTATAAAGAAGATTAAATAATCACTTGCTTTGATCATATGATATGGTTGTCTTCGTGTGGTGTGTTGTTGCCAGTATTAGTATGGATAATTAGATCTTGTTAACTACTGTTCATAAACTTCCAAGCAATATTTAAAGCATGTTATCACAATATTCTTCACCGTGTAGAAGAAAAAAGATGGCTGTTAAAACAACGCTAGGTTCGATTTAACTGAGGATAAGTCGATAATGGTGTTATCTGTCACTTGCAATACCTTCTGCACATCTTGTTGGTCACCAAACTACAAGAGAGACAGTGACAAACTGATGCTAATTATGATATAATAAAATTTAAGGTCTTCCTAAAATTTTGTCACTGGAACACAATTTCTTACATCTTTTCAATCTTCATATATTCTATATTACGACAGTTATAAAGTTGCTGAATGAATGTGGGGTTTTCCAATCTATAATTTCATATAGGATATCGTATTCGGCTTTTCAATGAGGATGAATATTTCCACTTACATTTTGTTCAAGATATACATTTGACAGGTCATCTCTGAAGTATGCCGTATTTTAACGTCATTGTGTATTGAAACACTGTGAACTGTTTCCTCTAAATGCTTCGCTATAGCTGAATCAATAGCTTTATTAAGCCGGGAACCGTCAGGATGTTCTTAACAAAATGTTTTAAATTTCTGCCGGGGTGGCCAATGTACTGTTTGTTGCAATAGCTTCACGTCACTTTTTATGTGACCGATATTCTCAGTTTTTCAAATGGATAGTGGGGCCTGAAAAGTCACGCACAACATTCTTCCTTAATTAGTTAGTGGAGGCAAAAGCGATTCTCATGTTTGTGTAGCATTACTATATGCTTCAGTTTTTGTGTGTTGTTGTGGGTCGTGGTCTTCTCAGTTTGTTTGCCTTACATTTTGTTATGCTTTGTGAAAACGTATCAGTGACATGTTCATGCTCGCCAATGTTATGTGCCATGGATTGGACTATTTTCATTTCGGTCTCATAGCCGGCAGCTGTAGGTGGGAATTTCTGTGCTCTCCATAATTAAACTCCGAATGCAGCTTATTTATGTGATTAGGTTGAGTGGAGAACTGGTAAGTAACAGTGCATGTATTTATCGGTTTTCCAAGTACATTAATGTTTTGTTTCAGTTTTCTATTTTATATAGTCATGTCAAAAAATTTATTTTGTTATTTTTGTTTTGTCCGTGTTGAAGTGGATGCTAGATAAGACACTCAATCGCATTTTATAAAGGACTGCAGGCGCATTTTCCCCGGTGTTTCGAGAGATGTTTGTAATTTCGTTTTAACAATGTATAACTGGAGTTTGGCCAGACCAATACTGGTCATCAAGTCTCGCATGCACGCCCAGGGCCGACTAAAAGCGTTGATTTCTTTCTCGTTAAGAATAAAATTATTTTCAAAGCAGAATTTTATTTGCACATTGGATTTAATGATCCCAAATTGGTATAGTGCCATGTTGGTTTTATCTAGAACTACTGACCGAGACAGTAATGCACGAACAATAAATAGTACTCCAGCAGCGACTGAACAGCCCTGCAGCATCTCAACTGCAGTCAGCACGAGCCTTTGCCGTGCCCTCACTGCTTGGCTACTCGCTATTCACGTGTTCTACTGCTCCTGTCAATGGATATCGATGAAACGAATACACCACTACACTAATTTGAGGCTGCCCAATCGAATGGGCACATATAATTGTGCTCTAAAAATCGTTCTATTCTGAATGGGAAAAATGTATTGCACGAAAGAACTGTTGTGAAGTATCTGAATTATTTGTTTCGACTGACCCCAGTTACACGTAGCCAAAATTAAATTGCAAATATCTGCCGAAACACCAGATAAAATTCACCTGACAACCCAGGGGAGAGACACCCTGTAAATCATCAGCATGTAATGTATGTACGTATTTGAAGTTGTTCACAATTTTCTGCGTGATGTTTTCTTTCTTAATTTAAAGTTTATTTTGAAAACGATTAATGAAACTTTTTTGCAGATATCGCACTGAATGGACAGCCATTGCCATGCCTGCATCCTGTTTATACATTTTACCATAGAATATGGAACTGTTAAGGGAGAAAATCAGATCCATTAACCCTAATAGTTGAATTATTTCGGCTATGTACATTGATTGGAATTGTAATATATTGTATTTAATGTTGTCTATGTACTTCTATAGGTATGCTGTTCTGTAAATTACTGTAGGGGACCGAGCGAGGTGGCACAGTGGTTAGCACACTGGACTCGCATTCGGGAGGACGACGGTTCAATCCCGCGTCCGGCCTTCCCGAATCCGATGAGACCGATGACCTCGCTGTTTGGTCTCTTCTCCCAACCAATCCAATCCTATACTGTAGGGGAATAAACTTGGCATTCTCTGGAATAAGACTTTCGTTGATGTCTTGAATTTCTTAATATCTGTTTCCCATTGAAAAAGAAATGTAATATTTAGACTTGTTTTGCAAACTTTAATGAACCTTTCCAGTGACTACGTAGCTTGGATGGTTCTTAGCGTTTACAGTGGGCGTGATGGAGACGTTAGTCTTATGGAAGCCTAATATCCTTAGTGTCTCTGCCATAAGCTGCGACACACCAAACTGATCCAAGCCATCCTAAACGACCTGAACAACACACAGGTATCCCTACAAAATGCCTTACTCTACCTCCCTACAAGCCATCACTAGCAACTACAGCAACAGCAAGACACTACCAAACCACCAAATCTCTGGTACTGGTTCCAGATTCTGTACATGCCACACGTTTTCCACTTGCAACATCCTGCAATACAGACCCAAAATTCCTCAAACGTAGGCCTATCTCCATCAACCTTTAAAAATACCTACATAACCTCCATATAAAACAGATCATCCTGAGGAAAGTATTAGTGCTATTAAGGTTTCACAGTATCATTATCAATACTCATCTCCACTGCAAAATCCCAGACAAGCAACCCAGATCTCCTGCTACCCAGCTACACTCAGAGCTGTCATCACAGAGTTCTACTGCTGGATCGAACATAAAACAGCGGAATCTCCAATGAACTCCCACTCAGCAGTCGAAAAGACATGCCCAATGGCCTCCCTAAACTGAACTCCCAGCCTGATACAAAAATAAAAAAGACCTCTGCATCAAAAATGACATCGGCAGACACTCTGTGTGACCGCTGAATCTGCCTTCCTAATAGATCATCTCCTAGAAGAGGGACACTTATGCCACTGTCTCAACAGAGCAGAACCTTCGGAATTCCATCTTCAGTCGCATCATTCGACAAAACGTATCTATGGTACAATGATCACCTCACAACTGATTGCAATTGTCCACCCTCCTGTTCACGCTATCAAGCATTTAATATTTTTAAACAATACTTAAACCGTCTTCTTCTCCACCTTCAAAACCCACGTCGACTCCCATCACAACCTGGTCTGTCACAGTCCGTCCCATCGATAATCGTATTCATCCCAAAATTTACATCTACCAGTCTCCGACTGCAGAAGCTACTATAACATTCGTTATGATCATACTCCAAAACAATTAATCATTTCAACGACGACAGATCCTTCCTGCAACAATATATAACCTGATATGACAATGTAGCTAACTAAATGTAACGTGCAATATTTACATAAATGAAAGGCTGTGAACGCATATGCAACGTTACCTAGCATCCTGGTTCTGATTCCCTCTTAGCCACTGTCTGTTCACACGATATATTATTAATGGTTGGTATTGTGTTGTAGTAAAACAGGAAATTCGTATACTAAATACTGTATAATGCTGCACAAGTTCGTATCTTTTCGCCCATTCTCAAAGCGGTACTCTACAGTCTGTTCCGTGACTTTATTACTGATTTCAATATGAGATGTATCTGTCTGTGATGTATGCTAGTCATAAACTTGCCCTTCCACAATTAAAATATTGTAAGATTAACTATCGTATAAAACAACCACGTGCAGCTAATGATGCCATTTTAAAATTACATGTTGTTGTTGTCCTCAGACCTGAGACTGGTTTGATGCAGCTCTCCATGCTACTCTAACCTGTGCAAGCTTCTTCATCTCCCAGTACTTACCACAACCTACATCCTTCTGAATCTGCTTAGTGTATTCATCTCTTGGTCTCCCTCTACGATTTTTACCCTCCACGCTGCCCTCCAATGCAAAATTTGTGATCCCTTGAAGCCTCAGAACTTGTCCTACCAACCGGTCCCTTCTTCTTGACAAGTTGTGCCACAAACTCCTCTTCTCCCCAATTCTATTAAATACCTCCTCATTAGTTATGTGATCTACCCATCTAATGGTCAGCATTCTTCTGTATCACCACATTTCGAAGCTTCTATTCTCTTATTTTCCAAACTATTTGTAGTCCATGTTTCACTTCCATACATGGCTACACTCCATACGAATACTTTCAGAAACGATTTCCTGACACTTAAATCTATACTCGATGTTAACAAATTTCTCTTCTTCAGAAACGCTTTCTTGCCATTACCAGTCTACATTTTATATCCTCTCTACTTCGACCATCATCAGTTATTTTGCACCACAAATAACAAAACGCCTTTACTACTTTAAGTCTCTGATTTCCTAATCTAATTCCCTCACCATCACCCGACTTAATTCGACTACATTCCATTATCCTCGTTCTGCTTTTGTTGATGTTCATTTTATATCCTCCTTTCAAGACACTGTCCATTCCGTTCAACTGCTCTTCCAAGTCCTTTACTGTCTCTGACAGAATTACAATGTCATCGGCGAACCTCAACGTTTTTATTTCTTCTCCATGGACTTTAGTACTCACTCTGAATTTTTATTTTGGTTCCTTTACTGCTTGCTCAATATACAGATTGAATAACATCGGGGACAGGCTGCAACCCTGTCTCACTCCCTTCCCAACCGCCGCTTCCATTTCATGCCCCTGGACTCTTATAACTGCCATCTTGTTTCTGTAGAAACTGTAAGTAGCTTTTCGCTCCCTGTATTTTACCCCTGCCACCTTTAGAATTTGAAAGAGAGTATTCCTCTCAACATTGTCAAAAGCTTTCTCTAACTCTACAAATGCTAGAAATGTAGGTTACTTTTTCCTTAATCTATTTTCTATGATACGCCATAAGGTCAGTATTACCTCACGTGTTCCAATATTTCTACAGAATCTGAACTGATCTGGACCGTGGTAGGCTTCTACCAGTTTTTCCATTCGTCTGTAAATAATTCGCGTTAGTATTTTGCAGCTCTGACCTATAAAACTGATTGTTCGGTAATTTTCACATCTGTCAACACCTGCTTCTTTTGTGATTGGAATTATTATATTGTTCTTCAAGCCTGAGGGTATGTCGCCTGTCTCATATAACTTGCTCACCAGATGGTAGAGTTTTGTCAGGACTGGCTCTCCCAAGGCCGTCAGTATTTCTAATGGAATGTTGTCTACTCCCGGGGCCTTGTTTCGACTTAGGACGTTCAGTGCTCTGTCAACTCTTCACGCAGCATCATATCTCCCATTTCATCTTCATGTACATCCTCTTCCATTTCCATAATATTGTCCTCAAGTACATCGCCCTTCTATAGACCCTCTATATACTCCTTCAACCTTTCTGCTTTCCCTTCTTTGCTTAGAACTGGGTTTCCATCTGAGCTCTTAATTTTCATACAAGTGGCTCTCTTTACTCCAAAGATCTCTTTAATTTTCCTGTCGGCAGTATCGATCTTACCCCCAGTGAGATAAGCCTCTACATCCTTACATTTGTCCTCTAGCCATCCCTGCTTAGCCATTTAGCACTTCCTGTCGATCTCATTTTTCAGACGTTTGTATTCCCTTTTGCCTGCTTCATTTACTGCGTTTTATATTTTTTCCTTTCATCAATTTAATTCAGTATCTCTTCTGTTCCCCAAGGATTTCTACCAGATTTCGTCTTTTAACCTACTTGATCCTCTGCTGCCTTCACTAACTCATCCCTCAGAGCTACCCATTCTTCTTCTACTGTATTTCTGTCCCCCATTCCTGTCAATTGTTCCCTTATGCTCTCCCTGAAACTCTGTACAACCTCTGGTTCTTTCAGTTTATCCAGGTCCCATCTCCTTAAATTCCCACCTTTTTGCAGTTTCTTCAGTTTTAATCTACAGGTCATAACCAATAGATTGTGGTCAGAGTCCACATCTGCCCCTGGAAATGTCTTACAATTTAAAACCTGGTTCCTTAATCTCTGTCTTACCATTATATAATCTATCTGATACCTTCTAGTATCACCAGGATACTTCCATGTATACAACTTTCATTTATGATTCTTGAACCAAGTGTTTGCTATGACTAAGTTATGCTCTGTGCAAAATTCTACCAGACGGCATCCTGTTTCATTTCTCTCCCCCAATCCATAATCACCCACCATGTTTCCTTCTCTCCCTTTTCCTACTCTCGAATCCCAGTCACCCATGACTATTAAATATTCGTCTCCCTTCACTACCAGAATAATTTCTTTTATCTCATCATACATTTCATCAATTTCTTCATCATCTGCAGAGCTAGTTGTCATATAAATTTGTTCTACTGTAGTAGGCATTTGCTTCGTGTCTATCTTGGCCACAACAATGCGTTCACTATGCTGTTGGCAGTAGCTTACCTGTACTCCTATTTTTTTATTCATTATTAAACCTACTCCAGCATTACCCCTATTTGATTTTGTATTTATAACCCTGAATCCATTTCCTTTTTTAAATTTTCTAACCTACCTGCCCGATTAAGGGATCTGACATTCCACGCTCCGATCCGTAGAACGCCAGTTTTCTTTCTCCTGATAACGACATCCTCTTGAGTAGTTCCCGCCCGAAGATCCGAATGGGGGACTATTTTACCTCCGGAATATTTTACCCAAGAGGACGCCATCATCATTTAACCATACAGTAAAGCTGCATGCCCTCGGGAAAAATTACGGCTGTTGTTTCCCCTTGCTTTCAGCCGTTCCCAGTACCGGTGCAGCAAGGCCGTTTTGGTTAGTGTTGCAAGGCCAGATCGGTCAATCATCCAGACTGTTGCCCCTGCAACTACTGAAAAGGCTGCTGCCCCTCTTCAGGAACCACACGTTTGTCTGGCCTCTCAACAGATACCCCTCCGTTGTGGTTGCACCTACGGTACGGCCATATGTATCGCTGAGGCACGCAAGCATCCCCACCAACGGCAAGGTCCATGGTTCATGGGGGTGAAGTATCATGGTAGGTAAAACATCATTGATCCCTAAAAAAACCAAACAATAGTTCTTCTTAGCTGTCACGTCGCGCCTTTACATCGCAATGGCACATCTGCTCCACTTTGCAGTATCGGGCATACCGCCGCAAGGTAGCACCAAGAATTATGCTAGAAATATTGGTGTAACCTCCAGAAACTATCTGAAGGTGAACCTGGAAAGGTTCGAAAACTGGTTTGTGGAATAAGACATAATTATTCAAAGAAGTTACTGGTTGCAGTTTATGTAACTTATTTACGCTAACTTAACAGTCACGGGCTCTTAAACATCTGTAATGGATAAGCTTAAAACCCATTCAAATTCTGGTATATTAACTGCCTTAAAACATACATCGTACCCTTGAGATGGCTTTCTAGGCAAATATTTGCTAAACATAAATGTAGTCTTCATGTAACAACTTCCGAAATGAATTATCTGCCTTGAGCATATCTCACAAATGTTAAAGATAGCAGAATATTCAGAAGTCTGTTGTCTCAGTGTATACACACATGGAGAGATAACATCACAGAAGTAAGTCTGCACATTATGACCACCAACAAAATAATATAGCAGTTTGGCTGCCCAGTATGAAGCAGGTGACGTCATCCATAGCTAAAATTAACTATGATTGGCAAAGAGATTTAATGCAGACATTTGTTCCACTAAAGAACAGCCTACAACATATACCCCAAAAACTATAGCCACTTCTCATCATCCACGCACCTTACAGGGTCTATAAGCAGCCAAATGTATTAACGAGTGGTTAACAATGTGCTTAGAAATTGAATACATGTAGAAATACGAATAACTGTTGATAATTAAAATGAAGAAAAATGTGCAAATAAAGATATAAATATCCTTGAGGAATGTGTAATTTGACACTATAATCACCTACTAAAATTTCTGAAAGACAAAAATTACTTATTTTCTGAACTTAATTTTAGATGGACAAAAAGATGCATACAACACATCCTAAAAGGTTACAAAGTAGAACATGCTGAATAGTGATAAGATTAATTTAATGCACTAAAGCGTCGATAGTTAACCACGATGCAAGCTAGTGAAATCGACATGGTACGAAATTTTCAGTGTGATTTTCCAGCAAATGAAATCTCATTTCTGATAATAGAATGGTACGTCTAGAACTGTCTACAAGAATAAGAGGTGTTGTACACACACACACACTGTTACATTTGTGGACAACTATTCAGTAAAATACTTAATTTTCACTATGATTTATTTATCATTATTGACACCTAGGATACACAGATTTAGTCATCCCAAACTAAAAGTACTGCCAAATATATAAGAGACACTCAAATGAAAACATTAGACATGGAAGAAAGTAAGTGAACTGTTTATTCTTAAAAAAGAAAAAATGTTGCCACAACATTTAATACATTTCTCTCACTGTTAGTCTTGGTGGTAAATGCGTTGATGGAAAAAAGGCGTGCAGCTCTTCGTCCGAAGCAAAACGGCGACCAGGAAACTAAAAGTACTGCCAAATATATAAGAGACACTCAAATGAAAACATTAGACATGGAAGAAAGTAAGTGAACTGTTTATTCTTAAAAAAGAAAAAATGTTGCCACAACATTTAATACATTTCTCTCACTGTTAGTCTTGGTGGTAAATGCGTTGATGGAAAAAAGGCGTGCAGCTCTTCGTCCGAAGCAAAACGGCGACCAGGAATGTCTCCCTCCAGAGCTCCAAAAATAGGGAAATCGCTTGCGGAGAGGTCGGGACTGTATAGAGGATGTGTAAGGGATTCCCAGCGAAATTTCCGCAGCATAATGCAAACAACCGTGGCAACAAGTGGCCAGACCTTTTTTGCTTCTGCAAGTGGAGCACACCTGGATACAATAGTGGTTCCGTAGTCAACCGCAAACACTTTTCCATGAGGAAATTGACCATTTTGTCTACAGTGGGAGAAATATATTAAGACTTAAGGCAGGTGTATTTGAAATAATAAGCGATTTCCTCACTTTTTCCCCATGTGTCTCATTTTCATCTGACTGTCCCTCATAGCAGGTTAACATTTGTCCATCATACATAGATTTTAGGACATACATTCCTGAATTGGTCTGTAGAATGAAAACGCTATATTTATTCACTTAGACTACTAGATACAGTTGACTACTAAAAATATGATTATATCCAAGCAGTGAATTGAGTTCGTGAATTAAGTTCAATAGTCACACTTCCCTTTATACGTTTATTTTGATGTTTTTTTTGCGCTAAAACCTGGCTGTGGCACCACGTGCGTTCCTGGTTGTTAAAATACTTAACAAAATTTAAGGAACTATTATGTTTGCTAGGAATAGTTAATTTTTTCTTCACTAGCTGCGTCATTTCTAATTGCCATCAAGATATGAACGTTATTGCAGTCACTGCGCAAGAACCTAATGTGGTATCCCCGAGGGGAGCAAAGTGAGAGCCAAGTGCTGAAATTCTGTACCCATTCGCTGTAATGAACAGCAGTCCATTTTGTATGGCGTCATAAAACAGAAGTTACTGCAATAAAATGCGATTTATGGTCTAAATTACATTTGGGGAGACCAAACAGTCCGTATTCTGCAGTTTCTCTGGCTCACACGTATCTCATGCATATCTGATGAGATATGAAGCTACTTATAGCGGTCGGGTCAATTGTCAGAAACGCGGAGCACTAGGACTGTTTTCATAAATGTGGCACTCCGCAACGATTTCTTCAAATCCGTGAGACTTCTTGCATTAACTGGTCTCCATTTAAAATATTGGAGTTCAGTGTGTCGGTGACTGACTGCATCACTTCGTCACAGATGACGTTGACAGAGTGGATCATGTGAAGCAAAAGTCTGTCACAGCATACTTTGGCCTTGAATATTTTCTTTTATCGAGCGTATATTCATAACGTAGAGATAAAAAGTTATTTTGAAACTGTTTCTAAAATTATTATTTTTTCTTTTGTGTAACTGCATGGGCACTGATTGTCGAGAGATGGTTTTACTAGACGATGATGGCTTGGTCTTTCAACAGTATGATGAAACAGTACAGGAGAAGAGCAATAATAATCGTCAACAGGGAGCAGCAGCTGAACCAGAAAGCCTTAATCTTCGAAGTGGAATTAACGAATTTGTGCAGAACAATATAGGCCTCATGGAATTTTTGTGATATGGAGATACTTGTTTGTTCTGATAGAAGTATGTAGTGATTGTGCTTGTGTTCTGTTCTGGACAGACATTAGGAAACACTGAAAATGTGTGTATGTCAGAAAGGTAACTCGTGCTGTTACGTAAATTTAGGAAATTATGTCCTATATTTATTTTATTTACTTACATTGGAACACTTGTTAATGACGTGAATTAATTTTTGTTTTAATACAGTTTCATTTAGTATTTAATATATCAGGTAAACTGAAAATTTACATAATTTTTTTTACTCTGTAAATAGTGAAACAACAAGCCAACTAATGCATGATAGTCAAAATAATTTAAGAACAGTCCCATGAAATACATATTCTTTGACGTAATAAAGGTGAGTTTTGAATAAAATGCGATAATACTGCACGTTCGTGATAAAACTTTTAAGCAGTTTCTATTGCAGCTGCTGTTTCAACATCGCCAACACAAGTACTGATAGCGTTGGTTTGACGTTTGCGCCTAACTGCGAGAGGCGCTAAGATCGTCTCCAAGTTATTTTAACATTGTTTTCCCTAACTGTGACGCCAGGCGCTCCCTGGTAACAGATACAGCTGTCCGAAATTTTTCACGTTTTAGCAGAGACTTGATGAGACCGCTGTCTGGTAGGACTAAGGGCCAAAAAGGGAATATTTTAAAGTGTGTCAATCTGCAGCATTAATATTATAATATTACTAGCAGAAAAATAACTGTACGTTATTTGTTATCTGTTCTTCCACGAAGATTCCGTGCTAGAAATCTGCTACCTTAAATTAATGTCTGTGGAGCCCTGCATCGGAACAGATAAGCTCCGCATAATGCTATTAAACTACAGTAATTATCTTCCCCATTAGTATCCGTTAATAGTACCAGACTATGAAATATTGCGTGCCAACGTTTTGGCAAATACACTGAAGGAAAAAAAATCGCAGTACAAAGTAGGAATTGTGTGACAAAAACGAAAGTTAGTAGGAATGTTTCAACACCTGAAAGATGATGTCTGTTCAATTGTAGCACCAGCAGCAGAGGAGTAAGTTGATGTTAGTGAAGAATGAGTTTAAGGCTTCATAGACCCCATTATCACCACCTTGTAGAGTTTGAACTAGGTCCTGCAATAGGGCTGCAAGAAGTGGGATGTTAGTTCTGCAATACTGTAGAAAGAACTGGCAGGAATGTAGCCACCGTACATGATTACTGAGAGCGGTGGTCACGAGAATGTACTGTTTCAAGAAGACCGAGCTCTGGATGTCCACGTTGCACTACCGAGAAAGAAGATCGTCGAGTTCGGCGTATGGTTGTAGAATGTCGTACTGCATCTACAGCAACAATTTGAACAGAAACTGGCACTACAGTGACATAACGAACTGTTACAAATCGGTTACTTTATGAAGAGCTCCGAGCCAGATGCCCTGAGCTTGATTTCCACTGAGCCCAAACCGCCACTGTTTGCGACTTCATTGGTGTCAAGTGAGAGCTCTTTTGGGGGGAGGGGTCATTTCTGATGAAGTCTGTTTCTGCCTCGGTACCAGTGATAGCCGTGTTCTGATTAGAAAGATCCAAGACGATTAGAAAGAGGCTTGAGGAGGGCCTGCAATCAACTGTTCTGTGTGCATAACGCGCTGGATCTACACCTGGAGTTATTGTCTTAAGTCTACTTTCGTATGACAGCAGGAGAAGTCTCTAGGTTATTCTAAGTCATCTGACTGCATAAATGTACGTTGGTCTGGTGATTCGACCTGTTGTGTTGTCATTCACGGACGACAATACTGGGAAAGTTTTCCAACAGGATAAGGCTCGCCCACATATTGATGTTGTAACACAACATGCACTACAGAGAGTCGATTTGTTGCCTTGTCCAGCACGATCACCAGATCTGTCTCCAGCAGTGTATATATAGGAAGTCATCGAACGACGTCTCCAGCGTCTTCCTCAACCAAGATTAACCTTCCTTGGACCGACCTCAAAGTGCAACAGGCCCGGAACTCCAGCCCACGAACTGACATCTGGCACCAGTATAGCACAATGCGTGCACGTTTGCGTGCTTGCATACAACATTCTGGCGGTTACATTAACCTGTGATCTTGCAATAATACTCATTTAAATATGTTACCTAGTCAAATATATTCCCCAAAATTTCATTTCTCTACAGTACGTACTTTTTGGTGTTAATATTTTTTTTCGTCAGTGTGTATGTCAACTCTGATGATAACGTCTTCATGTACATAATCTGTGTAACTTTTTCGGTCGTCGTTTCCACTCAGTCAGCAACGAACTGGACTCTCGTCACATGCATACTTATTCCCAAGATGTCTCTGGCATTAGTATTTAGCCACCGTACCTCTATAATTTTGAAAGGCAATCACCTGAGTTTACACTGAGATCTTTACTAACATTTCTCTAACGATAATATCTAGATAAATAGGGCCAGGCCTTTTCGAAAGGTAGTCACTACAACTTTAAGTTGAGGCTATTTCTCGTTTATTGGTTGAACCTAAATAAGTACAATCTCTTTTCATGGTATCCATGTAAGATTCGCAGTTCCTCCTAATTACGGAAAACTGTTACATCGATCAGTAGCTTCCAGTGATCTGATACTTTACTGGCCTATTTTTAACTTGTAGAATTCTCAAGTACCCATATGAGTCACAACTGACGCACAGAGCATCTGACATCACGAGAATCACCTGAAGATAGCAACGAGTTAGTTTACCGAAACACTGTGGAGAACATATGACGTTTCTGTCTCTAAGTTTCCTATCATACTAATACTAATTACATATGTCAGAACTTCAAACCGAACTGGAGTTTATTGTGTCATTTAGTTGTTGATTTATATTTGAATCTTATTCCCTGTACACAGAAATCGGAAAAAAACTTTTCACACACGCCATTGCATTTGTCTCTACATTCAAAGACGATTGTCTTCGGTTAAATCATTATAATGAACTTTGGTATGATTATACATTTATGTATGTATTTGTGTGTGTTTGTGATCGCGTGCTAGCACGCGTGTTTGTATGTGCCCGTGGGTATTTTAAATTTACCTCAAGATTTGCTTCTGTTTCAATCAGAGACATTACATAGCTACCTGACCATTCGCTACACAATGATTTGAAAAATACTGTGGAAACACAGCTAACTAACTGTATTGTAAGAGATGGTATGTGTAAGATTGTTTACAAATTCTCGAAAATTGTAACGGATTTCTCAATAGTAGCTCTTTTACACCGTTATAAATAACTATCAGTAATTAAGGCTATTCCATAAATGCACATAAAACTCGTATTTCAGTAAACCTCTGATGATGTGACGCGCAAAGATTCCACAATGTATACCGACATAAAAAAGAAAATTTCTTAGAAGTAGTATGCCTATGAGTCACGCCTTGAAAAGTCCAAATAACTTTGATAGTAAAAATTGATCAAACGAACTAGCGAAATGAAGTTGTCGCTTGCCCACATTAAGAAGAATAAGATGAAAACTGCAGTAAACTGTTACACTATCACTATGTCATCCATAGACGGGTTATTTATATCCTATTGCGTGTCACAGAGTAGTCTCTGCGATACATTTAGATGTACGGTCTACAGCATCATCAAACCATCTGTAGACGACAGATTTAATGGCTGAACGGAGTTGTTTCCCTTTCCGAAGACAAAAAGTTAGAGTAGGCGGAATGCTATTGGATAAAAGCAGCAATATCTCAAATTCATGATGTAGTAGCAGAGAAACCATTACATATTTTCGTACGTGGGGACTTTATAATAGTAGAAAAGTAATGCATTACTTACGAAGTATCTGTGAAAAATCGGGTTCTGAAGAAAATGCTGATTCGCCAGCAGCAGGAAGAACTGTAAAATTCACTTAGAGATCTGCAAATATAAAAACGAAATGATGAATTATGTTTTGTATTTGTTTGCTTTCATATGAGTGCATGGTATTACCCCTTCTTTGATACATTCAATCCAGAACTTTAAAGCCAATATCTGTTTTGTTTACTACTCACGTTTTTTGCATTTCTTTTCTTGGCGTATAGAGATGGCATAATGTTGATATATCATTTGCAAATCTTGTCGATTAATGCTGAATCTCCTACTATAAATGATTTTTTACTGAACTATAATAAAGTGCTTGAGGGAGTCAAAATAATATAATTGCTGTTATTGCTGGAGATGTGTTAAAAGTGAAGCATTCTTTGATTAGAAACCTAGATTTTGTATTAGTAGGAGCATGAAGAATGCGAGGGCATCATTCTTTATTAGCCGTCGATCAGCCCATCAGTTGTGGGAGCTCAGTGGGCTAAACGGGTCACGTCAACGTTATTGACCGACTGAAAATGATTAGCGTACGTAAACGCCGACTCAGCTGTACGTACATGATCTATGGCGCGCTTTACGCCAATTACCAGTGACGTCGCTTGATGTCTAAAATTAGGATTTATTGGAGCGCGGAGGGATCGCCAATTACTGGCACTCTCTGTTCTCGAATGAATTATCATAAAACAATGGTATACCGCGTTACAATGTTCCACCAAAGCGCCTGTGTCCTTTACTGATCGCACACTTGAGTAGAAACGTGAAGTTATCCTGACACTGCTGTTTGGTTCGTTGCCATATGTGTACTTGAAAAGCAAGTCAAATGAAAACAAAAATACATAGTAACTGTTTCCATTATAACTTGAGTTGCGTGCTACAGTCCGTTGTATGTAAGTGACGTACAAATGAGGGATAACAATCGCGGCATTGTTTCCAATAATACGTCACACATATTCACACTAACACCTGTTAATTTTATAAGTATATCCTGTAGAGAAGTTCAGATCACTTATATACAATATGGTTCGTTGTACATTTGTGTCTCACATATGTTGTTTGTCACGTCGGGTTGCGGATTTTTCACAAAATGTTTGAATGTGTGTTACGTGCACAATTAGCTCAATGCTTCTTGTTTCAGCCTGTGTATGCTCTGTTTTGCTGCGGCAGATACGAGTATTAACGTGGTGCTCATACAGACACACACATAAAAAAAAAACACACACACACACACACAGTTCTATCATACCAGTAACTCCTTCGGTTTTCGTCCTTGTAGTAGAGTGCTAAGCTCAGAAATTAGGACTCCAACTGAACTGTGTAGTACTGAAAGGGGATAAGCTTTAAATAATTGAGAAACAAATTTTATTGGTTTCGGTTTCTTGAGACATAGATGTATCGATTGGTACTAGAACGAGAAGCCTACGCTGCTTGTAGAGTGGAACTGTTTGTAATAGGAGACAACTCCAGGAGTCATCTAGTCTTATAACGTGTCGTAGGTCTGGAAAAATGCTGAACGAGTCAATTATTGTGGTAGTAAACTTGGATTAACTATTTCACAGAATTCATTAAGTAGCAGATTAGAGTTTGAAGTACAAAACGATGAAAAAAAAACAAAGAGGGGTAAGCTTCATTGCTTTTTAGTGTGCTATGGGTTCATAATTTTGAGATTCACAACAATGAAAAGACGAAGTTATGTTATGTTGTTATCCTGAAGATCAAGGTAATAATGGTCCTAATGAAATACCATTGCACTGAGAACTTTGTCCCGAAAAACAAAACAGATTTCAAACTATTCGGCGATGCATGCGGAGCCCAAAATCGGTTGTAAGTCTGTTATGGTACTCAACAAGCAGTTCAGATTTAAGAAACTCTGTTGCTATATCACCATTAGATGATATTGCTATCGATAATCAAATCGCGACTTCGGTTTGTTGAAAACAAAACTGCGAATGTGTGACCGAGTGCTTACTCCAGGTCAGTACATGTCACTTACCATCGTAACGAGCCCCCATGGTTCCTTTAAAGACAAAAAGAAGCGAAATAGTGGATTTTGAAGCGTGGTGGATCCCTGTATACAAAAAGGTCGTAATTTCGGCAGTAACAACGGGAGTACTCACTAGAAAATAGGAAAAATTAACGTTTGCTCCCTAGCAGTTTCTGTGCTATGAATTCCGCTCAGAAAACACAATGTAAGTAATTGCCACGTTCTATGTCGGAGGATACGAAGGCCATTCCTTTGCATTACGGAAAGCTAGAATTTTTTTTTTTTCAAAAAGATAGTGGGCTTCCTTGACCAGAAGTATATGATGGTAAAGTTACCATAAACGAGAAGACGAAAAAAAAATTGTTGGAACTGCTGAAATGTAATACAGATCCACTGTAGCAAGGGTTTTTTAATCAGCTGAAGACGTGGCCGAGCACATATGTGGATGAAGACGGCTGATAAGCTATTGGAACAAGTGGTATTTGTAACACTTTTGAGTAAACACTGTTTTGTGGCCTGTCACCTTTGCTAAGGACAGGATTCCTCTGTGTCCTCGATGTCCCACGTAAACTTCCCCTAGCGAAACTTTTTATTTAAGCGACGGTAAGCTCATTTCACCACACACGCACGATAAAGTTTACTATTAGGAGTCAAGGATTAACGGTTAACTTCAATTTTCTATAAATCTCGTGCAAAGTAACACTTTAACGTTTAACTAAGTTAACTGTTTTAGTAACGGATTAGCGATAAGCGGAGTTAACGTACTGATTAACGTTGCTCACCTCTGAATAAGGAATGCTTAACAGAGAGAACATGCTTAGGTCGAAATCTGTTTTGTCTAAAACTAAGACATGACGCTCTTTTATTACGAGTACAATATTCAGCCCTTTGGGATCGCAACCAGCTAGCTTTAAAGTAAGTGGTCGAAGCAGTTAAGAAATGTGCTGTTAACACTGGCTGCCCTTAGGTTCGATCCACGCACTAGTATTGTAGAAAAACTTCGTTAACTCAAACGGGACTCCGTAACGAATAGAAGACTTTCATTTCAGGGACCGCTGTTGAGGAGGTTTAGAAAACCGGCGTTTTGGGCAGACTGCATAATGATCCAACTGTCACCAACATCCTTCTTGAGGAATGTGAAAACAAGACAAGAGAAGACAGGTGATGTACGTAAACATATTGACAATCGTTTTCTACTCGTACCATATGCGAGTGAAACGGGAAAGAGGATGTCTTGCGAGAGTATTACAGTCTGATTAGAATTATTAGAAAGTAGACACTTCACGCGTTGGAGCTTCTTGCTATAATCAGAGCTCTCAACGTCACGCCGAAATCGTTCGTTATTACCAAACTGCCACGACAATTGCCCAGTGCACTTCAATTTCCATGTCCAGCATTCTT
Organism: Schistocerca cancellata; assembly: GCF_023864275.1. Taxonomy (NCBI): domain Eukaryota; kingdom Metazoa; phylum Arthropoda; class Insecta; order Orthoptera; family Acrididae; genus Schistocerca; species Schistocerca cancellata. Next base: position 389,609,498 of record NC_064633.1, on the reverse strand, counting down.
TCTTGATGTATTTGGATCCCGAATCATTCTATTACGTATTTCATAACGCGTGATAACCACACCCGAAAGCGCGCTTGCGCGCGCACACACACACACACACACACACACACACACACACACTACCGGAGACTTCAGCACAAGACGCGATTCAGCGGCACACAAACCATCACAGAGATCGGATTACGTCAGATGAGCTTCTCACGACATTCCGTGAAGCCGAGTTTTCAAAGGCTGCAATTCATCTTTGTGACTGGGTCACAACTTTCATAAATATTGCTACGTAATTTATTGAGTACCGTGGCGTAGTGCAAAGATTAGCGAATTAAGCCGACATGTTCAAATGCTCCAAATGGCTCTAAACACTATGGGACTTAACATCTGCTGACCGCTGTGACCGAGCGGCTCTAAGCGCTTCAGTCTGGAACATGCTACCCACTGCCGGGTAGCGATGCAGCGCGTGTCGGTCAATGCCCCTCTATGAAGCGTTTCGTGCAGCGTTCGCCGCATTTACCAAGTTACTGCAACTGCTTCAACTCGTCGTACACCTTGGCTGTGAGAAGGGTCCACAGGCCGGCCGAAGTGGCTGAGCGATTGTAGGCGCTACAGTCTGGAACCGCGTGGTTCGAATCCTGCCTCGGGCATGGATGTGTGTGATGTCCTTAGGTTAGTTAGGCTTAAGTAGTTGTAAGTCTAGGGGACTGAGGACCTCAGATATTAAGTCCCATAGTGCTCAGAGCCATTTGAACCATTTGAACTTAACATCTGAGGTTATCAGTCCCCTAGACTTAGAACTACCTAACCCTAACTAACCTAAGGACATCACACACATCCATGCCCGAGGCAGGACTCGAACCTTCGACCATAGCAGCAGTGATGTTCCGGACTGAAGCGGCCAGATCCGCTCGGCCACAGCGGCTGGCAAGCCCTCAGGTACAAGGTCATAAACTTTCACCAAATCTAACGATTTTTTTATATTTCTAAACCTAGCCAAAAGAGTCTGATGTCTATTTTTACTTAGTTAATTGATTTAATTGCGTCATTTTTCATCAGCTTACTGATTTTTTATTTGCTCTTATTTTCCTTCCTACCATTTTTTTTAGATTGAAATCTGCCAGTGTCGCTTATAATCTCCAGCCAAGTACCACCGAAGACTGTTCATCTGTTGGTAATGCGGCAACTCGTGTGACTAGTGTGAGGACACTTACAGATCATTAATGAAAGCAAAAAATTATAGTTTGTTTTTACCCCTGAAACTGATTTTTTTATATCTAGATTTTGCTCCTAAAGATTAGCTTTAATCGTCGTGAACAAAGCGATATTGATTTTAGTTCTTCCTCAGTTTAATGACCGCCGTTTTCTCCGATCTACTGCACATCGCAAGGCTGTGATTAGCTTCGGACATGAATTTAAATTCAGGGCTATAAAACGCGTCGTAAGCCACAGTTCAGTCCTTGGGAAATTAAAATCAGAGGTCGACAGAGCAATTCGCCTTTCCGACATAGCTCGTGGAGGCATCTTCCAGCATTGCTCCGCTTACTCTGTAACAGCATTTCTGAAGGGACCCGACGTGTTTGTTTGCGCACGCCCGTGAGTGCGTGTGTGTGTGTGTGTGTGTGTGTGTGTGTTTGTGTGTCTGCTACAGCAGAGCGGTAGCCGGAAGTCGATATGGCAACACTGTACCAGCAAGTGACAGACTTCAAGTATCAAATAATTTTAATCGGACTAAAGTTACCGTATGCCTTGCAGCATATGGTGGCATACGTCGTGTGGAAGTAGATGGAAGTAAAGAACACACCTCCTAACAATGACTGGACTGAGCTACTTCCTATTGGCAGATAAAATTTAGTTCCACATCCACAATGAAGTTTGCCATTGCTAATGGCATCTTCACATTACGTAATCACTCCACTACAGTTCATGGTAGCCTTAATAGATTACTTAAATAATAATATGTGCTGCCCAAGGACGCTCCTGACACAGAATGACGATTCAGTTTTCTCCATTGATCTCATGTGAAATAGGACGTCTCCTCCACGACTAAATTGATCAGTCACTCATTCTTGACATACCATTCTACCGATTTTTTCCACACTCATGTAGTCACACTATACTATCATCTTCAGACTGTTAATATGGCTGTTGCGACTCGATTTCCCTTGACCGTTCCATGCGAAACCTCAACATCCACTACCTGCGCCTTGAATACAAACGAGGAGACATCAGATTGCTGTGATTCTAAAACAAATACAGTTGTATTAATTGACTCAACTGTCGTTTCTTGGTGAAACGCTGAACTTTATAGTAAATAAACTAAACACATTTTGAGACTTGTTTCACAAACTGTATTATGAACTGTACCGTTTTCTTGTTCATACCTGGTACCAATGATGAGAGCCAAGCAAAAAACAAGTTAACTAAAGAAAAGCCGAGAAATATGTGTTACAGTTTAAGTCAGTAACAGATAGATTTGAAAAGTTGGCATGTTTATCTTTGGGTTGAGTTATGTGCTAGAAAATGGGCCTGTAACTCAAAATCTAAGTGACAGTTATAGCAAAATTTGTGAAGCTAAACTGAGTTTCATTTGGTTAACATAGAATAAAATTTTATTTGACAGATATTTCGTAACGTTTTGTGCCTTGATCGCAGTGCAGCTTTTGCAGTTTTTGCTATTAGTTTGTTAATTATTAAGATATATTAAATGCGTTTCACCAGCGAACATACCCGGGCTATAATTTTTCTTTACGACTTTAGACTGCTATTAACGGAAAACAATGTAAAGCTCACCTTAGAAACTCATTTGCCCAAGAAGCCTCAACCAAGGCCATAATTTTTAATTGGCACAACGAGTTTCGGACTTTTTCTTCAGTGATGAATTTTGTGAAACTCGATGATTAATTGATTTTACTGACGAAAATAATGCCTCTGTTTGTGCAATACTTGAAGAAGATTGAGCGTCCTCTTATGAATTTATTCAGATTACATTGGAGATTGGAAATTGGTAGGAATCATGCAGCTTGCATCCGTGGTCTACGACTAGCATCTTTGATTAATAATTAAAATGTACTTTGCCCAGGTTTGCAAACCCGCTACTGTTTGAATTTCGATTAATAATCAGCATAGACGGCAGAAGACTTCCGCAAAATATGTCACCCTCATTCGGCCAACGATCTTGTCAAAGAGGGCGGAGGAGCAGACAGAGGTTAAGGGCACTATTTTTTCCGAGGGCTGGGAAACTTCCCCTAAAGGCGGAAGATTCAGTAATGAACAACGGAATGAGGACGCAGAAGGCAAGGGAAACCGCTGCATTGAAGACACGTAAGTGCATCCACAGGACTTATAGCCTGTAACTGAAAAAGTGTCTCGACTGGCAAAAGATTCCAGAATAGCTCCAAATTTGGATCTCCGAGAGGGGACTGGCAAGGGGGTGGTGAACATGAGAAAAAGATTGAATAACCAAAAAAAAAAAAAGGATAACATTCTACGGATCGGGGCGTGGAACGTCAAAAGCTTGAACGTGGTAGGGAAAATAGAAATCCTAAAAAGGGAAACGCAAAGGCTAAGTCTAGATGTAACAGTGGTCAGTGAAGTGAAATGGAGTCAAGACAAGGATTTCTGATCAGGTGAGTACAGGATGATGTCAACAGCAGCAAAAAAAAGTGTAACCGGAATAGGATTCTTTATTAATAGGAACGCAGAGCAGAGATCATATTACTTGGATCTGCTCAGTGTTAGGTTTGTCCTTATCAGAATTGACAGCAAACCGACACCGACAAGGACAGTTCAGGTATACATGCCGAAATCGCAGGTCAAATTTGAAGAGACTGAGAGAAGTGTATGAGGAGAATCAAAGGGAAACACAATACGTATAGGAAGCTGAAAATCTAATAGTCATGGGGGACTGGAATGCATTTGTAGGGGAAAGAGTAGAAGAAGCAGTTACACAAAGTATGGGCTTGGGGTAAGGAATGAGAGAGAAGAAGGACTAATTGAGTTCTGTAATAAACTTCAGTTAGTAATAGCGAATACTCTGTTCAAGAACCACAGGAGGAGGAGGTGTACTTGGAAACGGCCGGGTGATACGGAAAGATTTCAGTTAGATTACATCATGGTCAAACAGAGATTCCGAAATCAGATACTGGATTGTAAGGCGTACCCAGGAGCAGATATAGAATCAGATCACAACTTAGTAATGTTGAGGAGTAGGCTGCAGTTTAAGAGGTTATCCTAGAAGAAACAATATGCAAAGATGTGGGATATGAAAGTACTGAGGAATGCCGGGATACACTTGAAGTTGTCTCAGGCTCTAGATGCAGCAATATGGAATAGCTTAGTAGGTAGTACGATTGAAGAGGAATCGACATCTCTAAAAAGGGTTATCACAGAAGTTGGTAATAGAAAGGTAGTTACAAATAAGGTAACTGCGGAGAAACCGTGGGTAGCAGGAGAAATACTTCAGTTGATTGATGAAAGGAGGTAGTACAAAAATGTTTCGGGAAACTCAGGAGTACAGAAACAAAAGTCTCTTAGGGTTGTAGTTAATTATCCCAATTTTTACCACAATTTTTAATGGAATTGGAAAATTCTAGAGTTTTGCATTAAGGAGTTTGTGTTTACGCATACCAAGTTTGATAGTAATAGGATATTTATTTTGAATGCTACATGTACCTAAGTACAGAAAATTGTGTTTTGCGGAAGATGGCCGTTAAAGTTTCTGCTTGCATTTGGCATAGTTTCAGAACTGTCCAGTACCACAAGCATGTTCTTTTTCGTTTTCAATATCAGTTTCCTTTCTCTTCACATTTCTATGATTCATTCTTCTTGATTTTATGACCTCCAAAAATGATTATCTGCTTTCCCTACACGCTCTCTGTCTATCGCATACAAAGCTTTGATACAGTTCACTCCGGGCTTAATTCCCATTTTCACTAATACATATTTCCTGCTTTGCACACCGTCATTAAAACATGAAACTGCATCATAAACACCAATAGCAAGTGCATTTCTTCCCACAAAAACGGTTTTTGGTTATCTTTCCCATACACATTGGATAAACTTTAATTTGGGTTTTGGGTACCACCATGAAGGGATTTCTTCAGTAAGTTTTCATTTGCAAGGTCCCTGAATATAGGTTTGATGGCTTCCATTACAGCAGTTTGTAGAGAATTCCTATGATTATATTCTTCACCACCAGCAATTGACCTTTGGTAGCCACACCATGATTCAGTTCCTTTTGGGCATGAGTTTTGGATAGGTTTCTTGTCTGTGGACATTTTGTGAAAGTATAAGACCCAAACTGCTTGCTTGATAATTTTCAAGTCCCCTGTGTTCCTTCATATTTCCAAACCATAATATGTCTGTAGTTTGTCAATTTCTGCATCCGTCAGTCGCCCTCTCCCTTTTATTCCCTTCCTATCAGATAATTTTTTTCCTGACCAATCTTGTCTCAGCCTTCTACGTCTAATGTCAAGTCTTTTCTGTACATGTCTCACACATTCTAACTTCTGCACAATAGTCTCAGCTCCATATGGTGCACACTTTTGAACCTCAAGGAAACCTTTACTGTCACCATCACCAAGGTACTTCACATAACGCAGGCCACGGGACGCAACAGATCTTGTAAACAAGCTTACAACTCCCTGCACTTTCATACATCCACTTGAGCCTTTATAGTTCATATTACATACATGACCTGCAATCCCTTTCACACAACTATGACAAAATTTACTCAGCACTTCAACATCTAGTACCTTACCAGTGACAACAGATGTTGCTGTTACAACGCCATTCAATGAAGTGTGCCCTCTTTTTTGCCAGGTACCATCAAAAACAGCCACTATGTCCCTGTCACCATTATTTTCGACAATAGATTATTCTGCAGCACTTTTCATTGAAGATTCTGCAACTTCTTTTACTGCCTCAATCAGTAAGCCATAATACCTCTCAAACTTTGCTGTAGGAGGAGGATGATTCATCACAGAACGAAGTGTTCTTGCTGCCTTCTGTCCCCTACCAATACAGCGCATGTCATATGCTACCCTCAGATTCACATCATAACCTTTGTTAGCAATTTTAGATGTCATGCAAGACGCAACAACGTTACATTTTCTGCATATCACAGATAAGTTCGTAGCAAGGCCTTTCCTGGCACTCTTATCTTCCACCAAAGAAACATACTGAACATCAAAGCAATGCTTGCACATAACATTCTCCAATACTAATTGTGACAGTCTGTTAACAAAAAAAAAAAATGGTTCAAATGGCTCTGAGCACTATGGGACTCAACATCTTAGGTCATAAGTCCCCTAGAACTTAGAACTGCTTAAACCTAACCAACCTAAGGACATCACACACACCCATGCCCGAGGCAGGATTCGAACCTGCGACCGTAGCAGTCCCGCGGTTCCGGACTGCAGCGCCAGAACCGCACGGCCACCGCGGCCGGCCGAGTCTGTTAACATCAACGATAATATTACATGTGCCTTCGGATTCAGAGCTTCCATTTTCATTAGCACAAAAACAAGTTTCCTTCTTGAACCACTCAGCGGTGAATTGTTTACTGGCTCTGAGAGGTTGCAGTGTTGAGCCACTGGTGTAACATTTGTTGTAACATCCTTTACTGTGTATCTGTTGCCGTGGTGACATTGTTTACGGTTGAAGCAACGAATTCTAGGCATCCTGTGCGATAATATGCCACAAACGAACACAAAACAACACAGCAAAATGAAAATTGTGTCGATGATCACAGCACCACACTGCACGCCTTTCAAAACATAGAACAAACAAAACCAGCGATCAAAACAATGGATGTCGAAAGCAGCAGATAAAGTATCGATATCGACAGTCCTTTGTTTCACGTATGTCTGTCTTTGGCACAAATATTACATTCAAATTCTACAGAGCGAAATACACTTAGGAATGACAGAAGAATGCTGTGCAGAGGGGCATTGCTATGTACCTTCATACACTTACGACCACATTACGTACCTTATAACTCCTGAAATATATATGTTTTATACCTCAAATTATTCAGAAAGATGTGCGCTACAAAACAAGCATATTTTCGAAAAATCGATTTCTTTTAAGTTTTGACGTCCTACCCCCCCCCCCCCCCCCCTTAAGATAAAATAAGGCAGAGGGGATTGATAACATTCCATTAGAATTTCTAAAATCGTTGGGGGAAGTGGCAAGAAACGACAGTTTACGTTGGTGTGTAGAAAGAAAGGTATGAGTCTGACGATATAGCATCGGAAAAGTATCATCCACACTATTTCGAAGACTGCAAGAAGTGACACGTTCTAGAATTATCTCACAATCACCTTAGCAGCTCATGCATCCATGTTTTGACGAGAATAATACACAGAAAATTGGAAATCAGAATTTAGGATGTGTTAGTTGACAATGAGTTTGGCTTTCGGAAAGGAAAAGGCACCATAGAAGAAACTCTGACGTAGTTGATAATGGAAGCAAAATTAAAGAAAAATCAAGACACGGTCATAGCATTTGTCGACCTGGAAAAAGCGTTCGACATTGTAAAATGGTGCAAGACGTTCGAAATTCTGAGAAAATAATGGTAAGCTACACGGGGAGACGAGTAATAAACAATACGTACAAGGGCCCAGATGGAATAAGAAGAGTGGTCGACCAGGAACGAAGTGATCGGATTGAAAGGGTTGTAAGACAGTATTGTAGTCTTTTGCTCCTACTGCTAAATCTGTACATCGAAGAAGCAATAATGGAAATAAAAGAAAGGTTTAGGAGTGGAATTAAAATTCAATGTGAAACGTTAACAATGATAGCATTCACTGACGACAGTGCTATCCTAAGTGAAAGAGGAGAAGAGCTATATGATCTCCTGAATGGAATGAATAGCCTAACGCGTACAGAATGTGGATTGAGAGTAAATCGAAGAAAGACGGAAATAATGAGAAGCAGCAGAAATGAGCTTAGTGAGAAAGTAAACAACCGGACTGATAGTTACGAAGTATATGAAGTTAAGGAATTCTACGACCTAGGCAGAAACATTACCAATGACGACGCAACAAGGACAACATCAAAGGTAGATTAGCCCTGGCAAAAAGGGCATTCCTGTCCAAGAAAAGCCAACTAGTATCACACACAGGCCTTAATTTTGAAGGAAAAATTTCTTAGAATTTGCGTTTGGAGCATAGCACTCTATGGTAGCAAAACGTTTACTGTGGAAAATCTTAACAGAAGAGAATTGAAGCACTTGAGACTTCATGCTGCAGACGAATGTTGGAAATTAGTTGAACTGATAAGGTAAGGAATGATGAGGTTCTACGTAGAATTGTAAAGGAAGGAACTATGTGGGAAACACTGTCAAGAATAAGAGACAGGATGATAGGACATCTGTTAAGATATCAGGGAATGACTTCCATGCTACTAGAGGAAGCTGTAGAGGACGAAAACTGCAGAGGAAGGCCCAGATTGGAATACATCCAGCAAATAATTGAGGACGTAGATTGCAAGTGCTACTCTGTAATGAAGAGGTTGACCTAGGATAATTCGTGCAGGGCTGCATCAGACCAGTCAGGAGACTGATGACTGAAAAAAAAAAGTCATCGGTAAAAAATTAAAAATACAAACTTTTATTAAAAGTCGACACTCTACAGCTATGAAAAGTGAACTCGGTGTACCTCACAGACCTCACAATAGTAGAGAGGCAGACGCCACCCTGACGCTAAGCCTAATTAAGGGCCACCAAAGTAGTACTGGGAAAAACTGAGTCAGTTAACAAGTATACATGTTTTACATACTAAAATCAGAAAACAGAAGAAGTCTGCTTCACAAACGTATTCAGCAGGAATGCTGCTTGTTATCGTGAGAAGTATCTAGCTGCGGCACGAGGGAGTTAGCCGACTCATTTCCTAAATTCTTAAAGAAGGTTCATTATATTACTAGCTTAAACATCTGGTCACGTGCTCCTGTACTTTTGGTCTGTTAACACACACACACACCGGATCAATCACCGTCGGTATTCAATGTCACGGTATTTGTGTGGAAGGCCACTTCATTCGGAAGCAATACCATACCTCGACTTATAAAACAGTTTTTAACGTGGATATTGTCAACGGCTCTGTACTTGCCTGTATAACCAAGACCGCTTTTATGCAGGGTGATAATGACATTGTCATTGTGGCTGTGTTTTTAATAATGCGGTCTTCACGCTAAATGTGAGTTGCCGGCTGTATAATAGAATCCTTCTGCGGTAGCTTTAAATGTCGGCTCTCAGTAGTGTTCCTCGAAAAGAACTTCGTCTTCCCTCCAGGGGTTCACATTTGAGTCACTTGGCGCGTGTAATCCGACTGCTGAAGAGAAATTTACTCGCCATGCAAAGTGACTTAATTAATCAGCATATCAGTTAGATATCAAAGTCATGCCGCCTGGCGGATGGAACCGATGGCTACTGATATCGGATATGATTCGGTAGTAGGAGCGGTTAACAGGCGGTATTTCATCGAGGCGATATCTTTTAACGTAATTTCTATCTCCCACCTACATCGGGAGACACGACCATCATAATAAAACCAGAATATTACAGAATTTATAAAGGGATACACAGTGTAAACATGATATTTACATCTTGTTTGCGCTGTTACCTTTACAGACGTCGCATGTGGCGAAGGATTTGGTTACTTTAAGCGACAGTTCGAAAGTGAAGAGGCATCCTGTGACAGATTTAAATTTTAGCATTCCATTGTGAGCCGAAAATGAGTTTAATATTCTAGTCCTGTTATGCTGGACATAACAGGTATTAATATGATTAGAACAGACTTTTTTACCTGATGAGAGAATACTTCGAAGAAACATAATATGCCACACTGTTACAGGACTTTCATAACACATAACGGTACGATAGTGATGTAAAAACGAGTGTATGTTACAACTTTTTCTGTCTTCTAAAATGTAAAAAAGGGAGAGATCTACATTTCGTGTGAATAATTCGAGATGTATAATCAACAACATTGTTGTCTCGGATTGGGTAAAGTAAATTGTTTAAACTGGGGTGTTAATGTCGGGGTGAAATTTGTTAGAACTCCTGTATACATCCAAGCTGCTGCTGTTTGACTCATAGTGTACCTCGGCAGGAGTTGTCATGAGGAGTCGGGGTCCGGAAGTGGCCGGATTTGGTCAGCCTGGGGTGGCGAGGACTGCTCCGACCTGTCTGCTCCTGCCCGCAGCAGTGACGCTAGCGAAGTCATCAGAGTGTTCGGTAAGTGGCGACAGAGTCGGGTAAGTGTGTTGGGCCAGAAGGTTCAAAATGCAGGGTGTTTGTTCAAATGGTTCAAATGGCTCTGAGGACTATGGTACGTAACTGCTGAGGTCATCAGTCCCTTAGAACTTAGAACTACTTAAACCTAACTAACCTAAGGACATCACACACATCCATGCCCGAGGCAGGATTCGAACCTGCGACCGTAGCGGTCGCGCGGTTCCAGACTGTAGCGCCTAGAACTGCTCGGCCACACCGGCTGGCGAAGGGTGTTTGTGCTGGACGATTAGTCCGCAAGTGTAAATTGATCACTTGAGTGATGGGTGACAGTCTCTTCACGACCTCTGAGCGTTCCGTACGATGGGCGTGCGGATGCCGGGGGATGGTCGTGCAGCTGCCGGCGTGGCCGATACGTGTGTGGGTCTCTCCGCACCGGCGCTTGCGATAAAATGCGATGTCCCTGCAGGTGGCGGATGGAACGGCCGCCGCTCGCGACCTGATATCTTTGGTGGAGACATGGCGGTGGAGGAGGGTGCTTGTGTTCTGAAAGTCGACTCCAGATGTATTTAATACTACGATCTATTTGTGGCTGAAATTTCGTATTTGATTTGCGTAATGTTTACTCAAAAGTTGCAAATACATTTTCCTGCGAAAAAGAGTCATTGTCAGGTGGAGATGAGTGTTTCAAGCGATTTATTTGCCTCTTATAAATTCTTAAGCAATTAATTTGTCGGATTGATTTATTTGACTTTATTTCTGATATCGAAATTGCATCAGTTCTCACTTCGCCCACTGCATTAGCCAATGGGAACACAATATTTTCAGGAGAGATGAAAACCTCCATGTGCACGTTTGGAGACGATGGTTCACACACAGAAATGGGAATAAAATCCTTGTGAGAGACAGAGACAAGAAGCGAGAGTGGAATTTCCCGATTAACAGAATGCCACATCTTGATGTTTTGTTTGGGGCTGTGAGATCAAAGGAGGCTGACATCCAGTCCGTGATCGTCATTATTTACCATCACGATCTGTAATTAGGGCCTTGGGTGGTTTTTTACTTACGTGACAGCGTCCGGACAACAGGTACACGCGTGGGAGAGCCCCAACGGCAGCTACTGCACTGCACTTCATCCTGTTCGTCGGTACTTGCAGTTGTTTCGTCTTGGGAAGCTAAGGCCGGGTGTGCAGACGTGAGTTATACCCAAGTAGAAGGAGGGGGAGGGGGGCTGACTTTGGCAAACTGGTTAAATGGAAATGGAAATGCCGTGTGGCTATGGCTTCCCGTCGGGTAGACCTTTCGCCTGGTGCAAGTGTTGACGACACTTCGGTGACTTGCGTGTCGATGGGGATGAAATGATGATAACTGGTTAACTGAAAAACATACATAAGTATAATACTGATGTTGATTTGATTTTCGTGTCGTGAGATCCTTCCTCTCCAGCACCCAGTGAGCTTTTATCATGCCAATACTTTCTGGGAGGGGTTGGGGAGGGAGGGGGCGAGTGGTGGATGTGGGGACATCATCTGATGAAGGCACTGTGCATTAGCTGAGTCGATCCCTACGTGTCAGTTTGAGCATAGACAAGATTTTTCTTTCAAACAAGACAACACCTCAAATCTGCAGCAGTTTAATTACGTAATTAGGACATATAGTTGCTGGATATAAGGTTTCCCCACCAACTAAAGAGGTTCATACGCTGAAATTTGAATTTTATAAATAACATTGACTTCAGCTTTGAATCACGACATCCCTCATCTCTGGCACAGAATGAGTTCTTTTCCTTGCAAGTTTCATGTGGGGGAGGAGAGGGGGAGCGAAATATGTGAAGGGAGGGCTGGGGATATCCCAGACGGGGAGAGGTACAGAATTTATTGATTTAATTAATTACTCAGACAGTCCTTTTCCTGCCAATTTCCTAATGGAGGAGGAGAGGAGAGTGCTTATATCGGCGTGGGGAAGGAGGTGCTGGTTTAGGGGGAGGGGGGCGCAGGAATTGAAGGCGATGGGAAGTGGTGGGGGATGGGTTATCCCAAGATTGGTATAAGCCACTTATCACATGAAGAGGTTAAAGGGGGATTAAAAATTTGAATAAATTTGGTACAATGAAGAGAAGGATGATGCCAGCTTTGCCCTGCTGCTACTGCTACACGGTTGATTTCGATAGTGGCCGTGTAAATGACACCAGCTAACCATATGAAATACATGAAATTATGAAAGTTCTCCTATGCTAATTTATGATTTCACAATAAAAGTGTCGCTAATTTTTTGGCTTTTAATACCATGTTTTGCAGCTGATGTCAGTTTCGAGATTAGTAAATTAATTCGCGATTTGACGAAGCATTTCTCATCGACAGATCTCAGAAGTTAAATATTTTTGTAATCCTACAGTCTCCAGATGGTCGCAACTCGTTGCAGAAATCACGGCAGCAAGCAGACCTGGCCGGAAAGTGCACTGTTAGCGGACGCTTTGTGCCAGAGGAACCATCCCAGCACTTGTACACCAGTTTGGACAGTTTATGCTGTCTGTGGACAGCGCCATGATCACACATAGCGTCAGCGCATGATGGGGGGGGGGGGGGGGGGGGGCAGTTCCCTTATGACTGTTGGCCGTGGTGGATGACCGACAGACTTCGTGGAGGGTTCCATGATGCCAGAGAGTCCCACAACATTCTTTGTGGGCATCATAGAAGTCTTTATAGACTGATTAACGAAAGACAAGTGCAGGACAAGGCATCAACAGAATGTTTAATAGCCTCAGAGAGTTACATGATGCCTTTTATTTTCGAGTGCTCAAGTCCAGGCTGAGCAGCGTCCTCTGGTTGGAACGCGTGAGATGCTAGCCCCCACCGACAATTTTTGATTGAGAGCTCTTCAGACCAGAAGTTGTAGCCAATCTAAAATACAAAGAAATTTCCAGTCATTGTCCTCGTGGACAGGGCAATGCATTGAATTCAAGGAGAATATTTTAGACATCCAATCTGCTGTGTGCCTGTATGTGTGTTCTCTTTTTTCACAATCTGTTGTGAGTTTCGAAATGTGTGATGAACTTTCAGAGCTACCCCTGTGGCCGAGCGGTTCTAGGCGTCAGTCTGGAACCGCGCTGTTGCTACGGTCGCAGATTCGAATTCTGCCTCGGGCATGGATGTGTATGATGTCCTTAGGTTAGTGAGGGTTAAGTAATTCTATGTCTAGGGGACTGATTACCTCAGATGTTAAGCCCCATATTGCTTAGAGCCATTTGAACCATTTTGAACTTTGATGTATATAATTTCTCTTGTTTTTACGTCTGTGCTTAGACACGAGTGTAAATTTCCTGTTATAGAACTGTGCTTCGAAAAATGAGGAAAATGAAACATAAGTACTTTAACATCCCTGACTACAACAGCAAATATAAATTAATCCCACTCAGCATTTCATAAAGCAGATGAACGCCACAGTAGCAGGTATGTGTGTGGTCCGATTTTCTTAAAGCTAATTGCACCTCTCGTTTTTTAACACTCTATTATTTATCCATGTATCAGTTTAGGGGGTTATTTCAGTCACCGTTTTAGACTGAGTCTTTTCCCTGGCAATTCAGAAGTGGAGCACAGAAATTTCTGCATGTCAAGGAGACATACTATGTAGAGTTACTATTTATTTTGAGTACACCTGCTGCTAGTTTCTAGCGGTATTGTGAACTTTTTCCAATAGGATAACACCTGCTGTATGACGTCGTAAGCCGCGCGGGGTAGCCGAGCAGTCTTAGGCGCCTTCTCACGGCCCGCGCGGCTTCCGCCATCGGAGGTTCGAATTCTCCCTCGGGCATGGATGTGTGTGTCATCCTTGGCGTAAGTTAGTTTAAGTTAGAATAAGTAGTGTGTAAGCTTAGGGACCGATGACCACAACAGTTTGGTCCCATAAGACCTTACCACAAATTTCCATTTCCTATGAGGTCGTAAACTGTGAGTCGTATTCCGATTTTAGGCATTCATTTTATAGCAATATCGTTGTATATGTGTAATTAGCAGCCATCTTAATTTCAGTTTCCCAACAAAAATAAGTAAAATACACTAAACTAACTTTCCTGTCCTACAGCTCAGCGCTGACTGTTTCCTTCCATTACTACTGTCACGGTGGTGGTGGGGGTGGATGGTGTCATACGTGAAGAGGGAGGTGTGGCAAAGTTAGGTTAGTAGAGGTAATACAATTGCACTGTTTCTCAAAAAAATTGGAATTTCCTACCGTGCCAACAGTGCGTCGTCGGCACATCTATGGTCGCTATCTTTGATATGCCTTCTCGGATGACACTGGAAACATTGCAAACGGTCCCACAAACCAGTAAGCCCCACTAATAGGGTATACAAATCACGGCAGCAGGTATGGTCACAGGATTGTTTGACGCGTGGGAGTGTGTCAAGGAGGCACTGGAAAGTCCAAACCGTCACGAATTTTAAAATAGACGCTAATTATCCTGCAAAAGCCTGATAATTGTCTCAACAAACGATCTGAAATGAGGAGACTAGAAACTTACCACAACCATCTACACACTGCCCTGGTAAGGGGGGGTTCAAAGTCATAATTAATAACAGCTTGCACAAAGACTTCTAAACAACCATTATTCGTGCGCTCCACACGAGTTGAATGGGAAGAAGATCCAGTGACTGGTCCTTCACAGTGAATATCCTTTATTCCAGGAGTAAGATTGGAAGTAAGGAGGGAGAGGTTCAGGTGGAAGGGAAACTGTGAGGGAGGGCCGTGAGTAGTGCTTAGGTAGCATGGCCGGTAGAGCACTGGCTATGGAAATGCAAATACACCTGATTCTAGTCTGGGGCCAAGACACAGTTTTAATTTGCAAGTAAGTTTCATTTTTCAGTGGTTTTCGTAGGTGTATACGTCATGACGTCACGCGTAACAGAGTGCTAATACCGCCACAGGTGCTATGGATTTCATAACAACATGTAGGTCACGTAATTTACCAGGTTGCGTCTGTAGTCTGTGCAAGTGGTCCAGCTTCGAGCCGGTGGCTTCGTATCGAGACGAGCTGGACGTGGCCCGCAGAGGCGCGGGCAGTCCGTCTGGCACACAGAAGCGGCGGCAGGGGGCGCTTACGGCTCCTGTTTACCCTTCCGTCGCCGAGCAAACAGCCCCGAGTTAATTCCGCAGAGTGTCCCCGCCTGCGTCGGAATGGCTAGTGTCCTCCTGCGCCCTCATCGCCACCAGCAACTGCGAGCAACTCGGCGAAATCCGTAGTCACGCTGAAAGGGCGTGTGAGGTACGGCACTTTGTGTGGCGAACGATAAAATGTTTTCGTGCCCCTGCCGCAGCGTGCGCAATCTATTATAGTGGTTACGCCTTCTACTGAGAGGTACAAAAAACCGAAACGTAGGGGTATAAGAAGCATTTGTGGACATTGTGACACTAGTAAATTACAAAAATTGGACCAGTGAAAGATATCAGTGTTTCGAGTGAAACTTTGCGAACCAATATGATGAAAGAATCCATGAATACCATGGCTCATTAGAATTTTATGAACATCATGAAATGAACCTTTGGAACACATGGTTTAATGGTATAGCGGGAAAGCAACAGGAGGCAGTACTAGATACCTGGTAGATTATATTCTAGCGAATCAAATATACAGATATCAGGTAAACAGTAACCATCCATACCACGATTCTGACATTGCTAGCAAGCGGGCAATACCTGTAGATAAGCGCAGTTTTAAATTTAAAAAGAAACGAAGTGCAACAAGTTGTAAGTAGAGTGTAAGAAGCCCACACAATGACAAATTTTACTTGAGGTTCACAGTAAAACGAATATTTTTTACAAGAAAAACACTTTTAAAACCTGAAGACGATAGGGATCTTGGCTGTTGAATAGTTTTATTAATTAAAACAGGTCGCCCTTGGTACTAGCAAAATGAGAAAATCTGAAGAATGAACACACAGCTGAGATATTTTGATTTGAGGCGGATAAGGTACACCAGGACACTATAAGCTAGAGGAAAATAGTACGTATCACTAATGAGTATAGAATGTACTAGAGAAGATGATACCAAGGATATCGTAGATGAATCTCATAAACGAACAAAATAGGTGGATCGACACAGAAGAGCCGGTAGTAAGGTTGGTTGGTTGTTTGGGAGAAGAGACCAAACAGCGAGGTTATCGGTCTCATAGGATTAGGGAAGGATGGGGAAGGAAGTCGGCCGTGCCCTTTCAAAGAAACCATCCCGGCATTTGCCTGGAGCGTTTTAGGGAAATCACGGGAAACCTAAATCAGGATGGCCGGACGTGGGACTGAACCGTCGTCGTTCCGAATGCTAGTCCAGTGTGCTAACCACTGCGCCACCTCGCTCGGTCCGGTAGTATGGCCTAGCGGTTGTAGGCGCTTCAGTGTGGAACCCCGCGACCGCTAAGGTCGCAGGTTCGAATCCTGCCTCCGGCATGCATGGTTGTGATGTCCTTAGGCCAGTTAGGTTTAAGTAGTTCTAAGTTCTAGGGGACTGATGACCTCAGATGTCTCCTAGTGCTCAGAGCCATTTGACTTAGAAAAATAAAAAGCGGATTGCACGATGTTACAAATTAGTTGTGGAAAAGCAACTTCTAGTTCTGAAGGGGCAAATGTGTGACACACCACGGAATACAGTATTTTTTAAGTTTTTTCCCGCCTAACACTGTTAGTTCCCGACGTTCCTGCAAAGTGATATGTGTGAAAGAGTTATTTCACAGTCATCATGGAATCGAATACGTTTCAGAGAGTGTGCGGTGCTGTTAAAAATTTCACGAATCCAAATTCGCTGCCACAGTTCACAGACAATTCAGGACTAAACATCACAAGCCACCACCTCAAACACAAGCTGTTATTAACTGGTAGAATCGTTAGAGACAGATGGCTGACCCTGAGCCAGCGTCGGCTGTGATACACAACCAGTTCCAGTGAAAGAATTGCAGCAATTATCAAAAGTTTGTTTTTGAGGATATGGTCTGCGATATCTAGTCCTGAATTGTCTTTCAACTGCAGTAGCGGATTTGGATTAATGAAATCGTAAACAACAATGCGCACGCTCTGCGCCATTATATGATGCCGTGATGACTGTTGTAATAATTCATTTGCGTGTCCCATAGAACGAGAAATGCGGGAACTAACGGCGATAGGCGCGAATAAAACCTGAAGGTGCAGTGTGTACAGTGACATATCAAACATTTGTGTGATTTACCCGTTTCACTGTTAAAGTTTACTCTTGTGTATCTCCCTGTAACAACTATGTGCAACGTAGAAAATGTAAGTTGATCAGAGAAGTAATCAGAGAGGGACCAGAAAATGTCAAACTAATAGCAGGATATTTAATGATAAAGTAACATTGTTTGCACTTGAGTTTGAGCCAATAGTGCGAGAGGATTCACTGGCATCCCCTTATTTCCACTCACAATAATTAGACAGAACACAATATCTGGTATAAATGTTTATTCTAATAATCTTTCCAATGTATACAGGCAGGGCGTCAATTGCAGCTCCTGGCTTAGCTGAGAGACGTACAGGCTTGTCTGTTACGGCCGGACGGTGTGACCGTGCGATTCTCGGCGCTTCAGTCTGGAACCGCGTGACCACTACGGTCGCAGGTTCGAATCCTGCCTCGGGCATGAATGTGTATTATGTCCTTAGGTTGGTTAGGTTTAAATAGTTCTAAGTTCTAGGGGACTGATGACCACAGATGTTAAGTCCCATAGTGCTCAGAGCCATTTTTTTTGTCTGTTACGGGGTCTCCAACCTACTTGCTTGGCCGTTACAACGGCGCTAATCTTACCTGCTGGCACAAAGGACATCGGAGATCTACTTCTGCAAGTAGATCACAAGGTCTCTCGACAGGGAGCAGATTATTCAGGACAGTCTTACCTGCCCAGTTTGGAAGCTGCCGCTAGATGGCAGTTGGAGTGAGTTGCAAAGTCCAAACAAACTCCCTCTCTAAAATGAGTCTTCTCGTTTTACAACTAACCATAAATTTAACAATCAACACATCCAAGAGGAAGAAAACAATAATATAACTAACTGCAATACCATAGCACATAAAACTGACATTTTGGATGCCCACACCACCAAAACGGTACTGTCACTTGCATGTAAAACACTTTTTGTCCTAACACGTAGGACGCAATGCAATAAAGTATAAACATCATACTGCATAAAGACATGAAAATCATATTGATAGCAGAAACCAAGCTGATCTTATGAATTAAGAGGTTATTCCTGTAAATGGGAATTTGGCAGTGGGCCTGTATCATGTACCACTACACAGATCTGGGGGAACACTTAAGCGATTCACCGCTTAGGCGGAGGGCACAGTTTTGCTACAGGCCTCTTAATCTGCCCATTAGCAGTTCTCACCATCACCACATGCACACACTTATCAGGACAGCTGGTCAATGACACCCAGCCTCGAAACAAAGGGAGGCAAGTTATCCTCCTCGACCAGCACGTGATCGCAGATATGGGGATGCCATGCTGCTTTCAGTGTCCACTTCCTGCGTGGCTGCAGATCGTATATGCTTTCTGTGAACAACCTCTTCCAAAAGGACTGATTGAACTGCTGTACAAGTTGCCGTCTGTGCAACCTGTTGGCGGGAACCTCAAGAACAGAGGCTTCATGTTGACCACAAAGGGACGGTCCGATTAGGAAATGAGTAGGAGTGAGAGCGGCAGGAGAGTCTAGGTCAACAGAGAGAAGACACAACGGCCTTGAGCTCAAGCATGCTTCTATCTGAATTAACGCAGTAGCCAGTCCTTCAAATGTCAGTACCGCATTGCCAATGACGCGTTTGAGACGTGTTTTCATACATTTGATTCCCGCTTCCCAGAGTCCACGAAAGTCAGGGGCATGAGGTAGAGTGAACCTCCAACTGATTGCCCCTGAGGTCTAAAAATTCACCACAACTGCAACAGTGGCATTATTAGAGAAGAAACGTTTGCGTTTATTGTGTGCAAGTACAAATGTGGTGCCATTGTCACTGTACATGTGAGAAGGGTCCCATGTTCATGCGATGAATCTCCTGAGGGCAGCCAAAGATGAACTTCTTACCAAGTCACTAACTAATTCTAAGTGGATGGCCTTGGTTTCAATGCAAATGAATAAAGCAATATAAGTCTTAATGGTAACCTTACTCCACCTTCCATCATGCTTTACAGCAATAGGGCCTGCATAATCCACTCTACAGTGTTTGAATGGACGTGATTGGTTTACTCTAGCTGCAGATAGCTGACCCGTGAGTTGAACTGCTGTCTTCGACTTAAACCTAAATCTTTTTAAACACTTCCTGATAACTCATGTGATTGTGTTACGCTGTTGGCGATCCAAAACTTCTCGCGCAACATAACCAACAGAAGTAGTGAGTTAGCGTCCAAAAGATTTTCGTGTTCTTATGTTATGAGAATTTTTGTCAAATGATGCTTAGGCGGTACGATAATAGGGTAGCGCTCATCATTATGGTACATCAGCATTCATTAATCTCCCTCCCACTCGTAAAATATCTTCGGCGTCAACAAACAGGTGCAATTCATTTAATTTGCTATTATGGGGAGCTGTACTTCAAAAAGCGATCTCATTACCATATTCACTACGTTGAGCTGTGCCAAAGGACCTTTTCATAGCGTTTTGGCAATCCTGAGGAGTGAGTGGCCCAGTTATCCAGTATGATTGCTGAAGCCTAGTATTATTAGCGATCCTCAGTGCATAGGCCAAAATTCTGTAAGTTTTCTTGAATCATGAATATTTACACTGCAGTTCATCATCACGTTTAATGACTGACGCCAAGGATACTTGTATACACCTTCTGTTGTGCGCATCTTCTACACTAACAAGTAAAGTACAGGTGTTGGAGTTGAAGTCGCGAGTGGATGGCCATGATCGGCCAGACCACCACTTAACAAATGAACTCAAAGCAGCTGGATTAATGCCACATGATAAGTGCTTAGCAGGATTATCCTCTGATGTGAAGACGTCTCCAGTTGGCAACTAAGCTCAGTCCTTGAATTTCAGAGACTCTGATGACAGTAAAAGTTTTCCAATGACCAGGACTACGCTGCACCCAACACAGAACTATTGTGGGGGCCATCCACAAATGAATGTCGCCAGTACGTATGATGCCTAAGGCACTGGCTTCCTTGTCAATGAGTCGGGCAAGAAGCAGAGCACCACATATTTCGCATCATGGAAGAGACTGTTGTTTTACAGGGGCAAGCCGAGATTTGGCTGCAGCCAATGAGACTGACACATCGTTATTGGGAAGAACACATCTGACATACACACACACACAATATGTCAACTGTGAACAATCACAAAAACCATTAATTTCTAATATAACATATTGGGGGCAATGAATGATTTCCTTGCTAACCAAAATACCATTTAAGGAAGGCAGTTGCATACAAATGGCATTCCATTCATCTGCCAGGTTGGATTGACGAATTTCACGGTAATCAAGGCTTAGGTGTCACAAGCGCTGCTAAAAAATTTTCTGTCTTATGACTGTTCGGCGTACAAGACCCAGTAGCTCATAGATCGATGCTATTTTAGATAGGATATTGAGCTTGGAAATTTTTGAGAGTCGATGACTCTTCAGCTGCACATGGCACTGGAATGCGTCAGAGCCAGTGTGCGACAATGTACGTAACGTTTTTATGGCTTGTTCACCAGTAAAATAAAAAGGCAAAGACGTTTCTGTGTCCTGCACATAATTTTTCCCACGTCCTTGTGACTATTGGAGCACCATTATCTCAGTGGAAGCCACCTACATCTACATCTACATCTACATCCATACTCCACAAGCCACCTGACGGTGTGTGGCGGAGGGTACCTTCAGTACCTCTATCGGTTCTCCCTTCTATTTCAGTCTCGTATTGTTCGTGGAAAGAAGGATTATCGGTATGCCTCTGTGTGGGCTCTAATCTCTCTGATTTTATCCTCATGGTCTCTTCGCGAGATATACGTAGGAGGGAGCAATATACTGCTTGACTCTTCGGTGAAGGTATGTTCTCGAAACTTTGACAAAAGCCCGTACCGAGATACTGAGCGTCTCTCCTGTAGAGTCTTCCACTGGACTTTATCTATCATCTCCGTAACGCTTTCGCGATTACTAAATGATCCTATAACGAAGCGCGCTGCTCTCCGTTGGATCTTCTCTATGTCTTGTATCAACCCTATCTGGTACGGATCCCACACTGCTGAGCAGTATTCAAGCAGTGGGCGAACAAGCGTACTGTAACCTACTTCCTTTGTTTTCGGATTGCATTTCCTTAGGATTCTTCCAATGAATCTCAGTCTGGCATCTGCTTTACCGACAATCAACATTATATGATCATTCCATTTTAAATCACTCCTAATGCGTACTCCCAGATAATTTATGGTATTAACTGCTTCAAGTTGCTGACCTGCTATTTTGTAGCTAAATGATAAAGGATCTATCTTTCTGTGTATCCGCAGCACATTACACTTGTCTACATTGAGATTCAGTTGCCATTCCCTGCACCATGCGTCAATTCGCTGCAGATCCTCCTGCATTTCAGTACAATTTTCCATTGTTACAACCTATCGATACACCACAGCATCATCTGCAAAAAGCCTCAGTGAACTTCCGATGTCATCCACCAGATCATTTATGTATATTGTGAACAGCAACGGTCCTATGACACTCCCCTGCGGCACACCTGAAATTACTCTTACTTCGGAAGACTTCTCTCCATTGAGAATAACATGCTGCGTCCTGTTATCTAGGAACTCCTCAATCTAATCACACAATTGCTCTGATAGTCCATATGCTCTTACTTTGTTCAATAAACGACTGTGGGGAACTGTATCGAACGCCTTGCGGAAGTCAAGAAACACGGCATCTACCTGTGAACCCGTGTCTATGGCCCTCTGAGTCTCGTGGACGAATAGCGCGAGCTGGGTTTCACATGACCGTCTTTTTCGAAACCCATGCTGATTCCTACAGAGTAGATTTCTAGTCTCCAGAAAAGTCATTATACTCGAACACAATACGTGTTCCAAAATTCTACAACTGATCGACGTTAGAGATATAGGTCTATAGTTCTGCACATCTGTTCGACGTCCCTTCTTGAAAACGGGGATGACCTGTGCCCTTTTCCAATCCTTTGGAACGCTACGCTCTTCTAGAGACCTACGGTACACCGCTGCAAGAAGGGGGGCAAGTTCCTTCGCGTACTCTGTGTAAAATTGAACTGGTATCCCATCAGGTCCAGAGGCCTTTCCTCTTTTGAGCGATTTTAATTGTTTCTCTATCCCTCTGTCGTCTATTTCGATATCTACCATTTTGTCATCTGTGCGACAATCTAGAGAAGGAACTACAGTGCAATCTTCCTCTGTGAAACAACTTTGGAAAAAGACATTTAGTATCTCGGCCTTTAGTCCTAGAAGCCCTAGAAGCAAGTAGTTAACTGGATTCGAAGTTCCTGAGCTTCAGCTTCCGTAGCTAATCCATCTAAGAAGTCGTCCACATAAAAGCTAAACATCAACGCTTTCGATGCCATTGGAAACCTGTTTTGATTATCCAAAGCCAACTGTTGAAGACATCTAGTAGCAAGAAAGGCAGCAGGAGCGTTTTCAAGTTTACACAGTCTATATTCTTGCATCGCTTCAGTCTGTGATTTACGCCACAGAATTCTCTGGAAGTTCCTATCATGAGGGTGGATAGACGCTTGGTGAAATATTTTTGCTCTGTCACCTGTCAGAACCACATTGAAGGAGCGAAATTTTATGATGGTGGAAAGTAAATTTGACTGGACAGTGGGACCAACCATTAAAATACCATTGAGAGGTACTCGATTAGAAGTGGCAGCAGAACCTTCAAACATTACCCTCAACTTAGCAGTAGAGGTGCATTCCTCGGCGTTAGTGTGATGTAGAATGTAAGACCTTGGACCAAAAATATCTTGAGAACCAGAGACCTCCATGTGTCCCAGTTGAAGAAGTTCATTCGTGAATGCGTCATATTCCTTCTGCAGATTCAGTTGCCTTTAAATCTCTTCTCAAGATGTGCCATTGTCCGAGAAGTCTGTTGTCGTGATTCAACTATGGGTTTATAGTCCAGTTTTATTGGTAGTCGAACCTCAAATCTTCATTCCTCATCTCGTGCCACGTGGTGCTGAAAGTGTGCCTCACATATTTTATCCTCTTACTCATCGTTTTCGTAGACAGTTCCTCTGGCTCTTAAAACCTTTACAGTTTGGAATCTAAATTCTCACGTCTAACAAAGCATGAGGTCACTGTAGAATGAGGAATGTCGCATGCAGCTGAAGGCATCCAACCAGAAAAAATTCTGGAAAATTTTGTTTCGAACAGTGAAAGATGAGGGTTTTACTAGCCTTTCCTTACACACAACATCAAAGACACCTTCAGCACGCATTATTAAATCTACTGAGGCATACTTGTGGAATTCTGGATTGTCTACAAAGCACAAGTGGTTCTAACATGAACGTCGTTGAGCCTAGATGACAGTTCAACATTACAGGTGTAAGACACTGAGGCTGCAAAGGCCTTTCACAAGAAACGAATGTTTACCTCGTCTCAGTTTTAATTTCTCTGCCATGTTCTTAGATATAAAGGATAGCTGACTCGCACTATCTAGTAGAGCCCTGCCAAACTGCTGTCTTCCCATGCTGTCCTTAATATTGACATCAGCTGTTGCCAACAAAACATTACAATGGAAGTTTACTTTCCCTTCAAGGGCCAAGAATTCCCTCTGGATTCACTATTCAGCCCATTTCTTGGATCAGCAGGCTTGTAGAGCAGTATATTTTGCCTTCCCTTACACATCTTACAAGGAAAAATCTTGCATTCAGTCGAGAAAGGACCAGAGCTAATGTACAAGAAACGAAGTTTATTTTTTGTCACATGTGCAGGCCGTTCATCGAAATTTAGTGCTTGAAACCCCTTTCATCTGGCGATATCACGAGGTTCACTACAAAAATTCCAAGACTACACAGTGTCAGCAGATCAGCATCAGCCAGATGATCCCACCTCACATGTCTCATTTGATTGGAATTATTGGCATTTCCTTGCGGATCCCTTAGGGTGGTATCCATGACTTGATCAACTCACAGGCCTGGCATTTTGTTTGCAAAAAAATCTATCAATTGATGTAATGTGGTGAATGTCAATCCAGACATCTTTGCCTCCCACTCATGCCGATCCGTGGGTCGCATACTAGACAGAATCTCTTCCGAAACAATAGCTTCACGAAGTGGAACATCAGGTTGTAAGGTCTGCAAATGGCTACATACGTGATTAATTAGTTCCCTATAATCTTCGCTGCGCCATGGCCGACCGTAGTTAAGGTCAACAAAACATTAGCATGTCTGGCTGCTAAAATTTTTGGGTTTTTATATCTCTGCATAGTAAATAAGCATCCAGGGTATCGATAGGTTTACTGCTGTGGCATGTATATTTTTCAGCAGGTCTTTAGCTTCACCTCACAAAGACGAGTTAAGATGAAGTTTTTGAATGTAATCAGTTTAATTATTATGCATAATGAGACTCAAGATTTTTTCCCTGTATGATGACCACTTAAGATAGTCGCCTTCAAAATATGGCAAGCTAATATCGAATAGTTTCAAAGATCTGACACTGCCTGACATATTAAAGCCCAAAGGCTGCGAAAGCTGGATATAGCTCTTCATTGAACACACTTGATAGTGGAGTCAACGGAGTCCCACGAATCCTCGAATTCGACCCTGTCCTTACTATGATCTACTGATTCTCTTCTTCAGTTTCCAGCAGTGTCCGAGTTAATCAACTTAATTTTCATTCCAGCATTTCGATGCTGGCCCTGTCCTCAGACTGCACAAAGCTCGCTAAGTGCGCGAGAGCAGCCTTTGCTACACTTCTCTTCTTGACTAATTACGTTCTCTCTGAGGGCTCCATTTTAGGACGGGGAAGATGATAGCAGGAAGCCAACAGTTGCACTTACCAGGTTCCTGCGGCAATACGAGGCAGTACGGACTGGAACAGCAGCGGCGTCACGGGCACTGGCAGCTGGCGTGGCAGGCGTTGCAGTATCGGACGGCGAGAATTTTCGGTGGGAGCAGGAGGTGACGTCACAGATGCTGCTGGGACCGACTCGTTTCTGCGCTTCTCACATTTGAGTTTCGAGACAGATTAAACTTTCATAAATATGTCCCAGATTACCGGTATTAAGGCTGTTACTGTCGAAGCACCGGACAGGCCTTGGGAAACTCCATAGTGGTCACCAATGAAACTTATGACGTGCGCAGCTCACACGTTTTTCATTTTTTACTTTTTTTTTAAGTTGATAAATACCGGAAAATAAGTCCGCGTGAAAGTAAATTCAGAGTAGTTACTGTATCCGTCGTGGAGGACCAAAAAGTGTACGCACGGGCTATTCCTCCCATGATGGTACATTTGAGTCTGTGTGTATAGGCCGGGCGGAGTGGCCGAGTGGTTCTAGGTGCTACACTCTGGAACCGCGCTACCACTACGGTCGCAGGTTCGAATCCTGCATCGGGCATGTGTGATGTCCTTAGGTTAGTTAGGTTTAAGTAGTTTTAAGTTCTAGGGGAATGATGGCCTCAGCAGTTAAGTCCCATAGTGCTCAGAGCCATTTTTGAGTGTATAGTGAGAGAGGAATACTGCCTGCCCCTATTTCCACTCACAATAATTCAGACAGAACACGATATGTGGTATAAATGTTTATTCTAATAACCTTTACAATGTGCACAGGCAGCGCGCCAACAGCGGCTCCTGGCTGAGACACACTGACGATGGTTCAAAATGATTCAAATGGCTCTGAGCACTATGCGACTTAACTTCTGAGGTCATCAGTCGCCTTGAACTTAGAACTAATTAAACCTAACTAAGGACATCACACACATCCATGCCCGAGGCAGGATTCGAACCTGCGACCGGAGCGCTCACTGACGACCGTCCACTACGGGGTCTCGAACCTACCCGCTTGCCCGTTACAGCGGTGCTGATCTGACAAGCGCGCGCAAACGACCTGGGACATCCACTTCTGCATGTGGGTTACAGGCTCTCTCGACGGGGAGCAGATTGTAGTGGACAGCCTGACCTGCCCAATTTGGAAGCTGCCGCTAGATGGCAGCTGTAGTGAGTTGCACAGTCCAGTTAAACATTTAATTCGAATGTGAGAAAGACAGACGTAAGTGGAGAAATTATGTTCAAGATAGAGATAATGGATAAGATACCACACATTCAGGTTACGTAATAAAAGTGGAGGGAGTAGAAAATGAATTTAGAATACTATCATTTACAGGGACAGAATTGAAAAATACTTTTAACTGCTGAATTTAGAATGGGAAAAGGGACCAGGCAGCTACAGTGGTACTACTTATGGTCTTAGACAGATACAGTGAGATGAATAGGGTGATGTATACAACAGTCATTTATTTAGAAAAAGTTTTTAATGGAGTGGTATGAAAGATACTGATTAGAAAACAAACAAATTGAAACAGACGGAAGATATAAAAGATTGGCTCTCGATCTATTAATATATCAGCGTCAAAGAGGCTAGGATAAGGAACATAATTGCCCTCTTTCTCCATGTTTATCAAAATTAAATGTAGGAAGTGCAATACAAACAGTGACATGCAGCATCAAAGGGATCAAAATTTATGATAGTCATATATCCTGTAGACAATTCGCTGGTAATATGATAATCTTATTAGATTCTTAAGAGGATATGGAGTAAAGGAAACTCTGTCAACGTATGAATCGCTCTTTTTTTTTAAATGACGTAAGTAAACCAACTTAGTGGGATATTAAGAAGGAAAAAGTGTCTTAGAAGAAAGAAACTAGGAAATAAGAAAGTCTGTTCATACGAACTGAGAGTATAGTTGCTCCTTGATTGGTGAATACCAATCTAGGAGCAACTATACTATCTGTGTGCATGAGCAGACCTTCTTATTTCCTAAAGAAAGTCTGTTCATACGAACTGATAGTATAGTTGCTCCTTGATTGGTGAATACCAATCTAGGAGCAACTATACTATCAGTGTGCATGAGCAGACCTTCTTATTTCCTAGTTTCTTTCTTCTGAGACTTGCTACTTGCTACATGCTACATGAATACCAATATGTACAGTTTTATCGACATTTAAAATGTGAAAACAGCCAACTTTTTTTTTTAAATTTGATCTCATAGGCAAAAGACGAAGAACAAAATGTTGACATTTGGCCACATTAGTGATTTAAATGCAACAAAAATGAATCTGAGCCACAGAAAACGAACATCATACCTTTTACCTTGTAAAAGAAACACACAGAAATATTGGAAAAGGTTTATAGAGCTCAGCTCTTTCCACTTGTGATGAACTGTTCTTCGCCAGCCCTTGTGGCAGAGCGGTTCTAGGCGCTTCAGTCCGGAACCGCGCGACTGCTACGGAAGCGGGTTCGAATCCTGTCTTGGGCAGGGATGTGTGTGATGTCCTTAGGTTAGTTAGGTTTAAGTAGTTCTAAGTCTAGGGGACTGATGAGCTCAGATGTTAAGTCCCATAGTGTTCAGAGCCATTTGAACCATTTTGCACTGTTCCTCAGTCATCGTCATGTGCTTTACTGCTGTGAGTAATCCAGTTCAAAAATTCTTCATAGATTTGCTTATGGTCATTTGCAATATATTGTTGCTTCTCTTCTAAGTCTAGAATTTTGAACACTTTAATTGGCACTCATCTTCTTGGGTACGCAGAGTTTGTTAGAGGAGGAAGAAGTTCACAGTAATGTGTCATGATGGAAGTCTGACTTCTTAGCGTGTTGATGCACATCAAACCTTTGATGAACCCAACTCTGACATTCGAATACATAAAGTGAAAGAAGCAGCAGATTGCTGAGTCATGTCTGTTAAATCTTGGATTGTTCTTTATTTCTTCAGAAACTCTCGCCTTCTTATAATATTTTGTTCAACAGCCATTAACATAAAGAATGTTAAATGTGTTAACTTCTAGGTTTTTTTCTAGGTTTTACACTACTTCGTGGTTTCTACTATGTTATTTGATGAACCATGGATATCCTGTCATTCTGTGGAAGCTTCTTTGAAATGACACAGTCAAAATAGTGACTTCTGTCCTTTTAAAAACTACCTATTTGTCTCTTAAGGATTGTGTCTCACACCTTGGATACCCACAGACTGGAAATAAACACACACACAATCAAAATGTAGTTGACAAACAAATAGAACTCAAAACTAAGGGCAAACATTGCGATAGGAAATAAAATTGTAAAGGAAGTAAATGAAGCACAAGTGCAATTAAAAGAAGTACATCAACTGATGATAACCGATGTATGATAGGTGTTGAACGAAGAATAGCAATGACCAATGAAGTATATATAGATATAGGAGCAATTTACTAGCAAACAACCATAACATTAAGTAAAAATCAAGTAATTCAACGAAACACTTATATGCAACATTTTAGGTTATGCTTGTGAAATAGAAATTAGAAGCAGCTATGTGCAGAATAGTGTCAAAAATATATTGCAAAATATTTAATGAACATATACTAGAAGAAAGCAAATGCAAAACGACACTGGTATACTTGTTACAGAGAGGAAAAGCTAAATTAATTCATTCTTAATTAGACATAACAGTTCACAAAAAAATTCATAAGGAAAAATCCAGGTATCATGTAATGCTACAAAGCATTATCACTGGAATGAACTCCAGCGGCGGTAGCCAAGTGGTAAATATGCCCAGGAACAGAGAAGGAAGGCTACATTAACAAAGCTTTGCATTGAGCGTCTGATGTGACAATGATGACATGCTTCAAAGGACTTTCATAAACATTTTTGTTTTGAAGCATTTAGGCTGCTTTCATACTCATTTTCCTATCAACCGTGTTTGTTGTTCATTTTACTTGCAACCGATTTTGGATCACTTTATGGCTTTATCTTCAGGTACGAAAATCCAAATTTTGTGTTTTTTATACTTGAGGAAGAAATTACAAAACGCTTTGAAGTCACCAGCATAGAAACAACGAACAAAGTTGTGTGATATGATACTAAAATATTACAATTGTGAAAATTGTGTTATATGGAATTTGTTGCCGATTACAAAATAACTACATGAAAATAAAACATCATATATCAACTTTAATGATTTTATTTTACAGTATGTATCTGCTCGACGCGTTTCTCCAGCATAATCATGAGGTGCCTAACTGAAACCAACGCAGCTAAAATCACGTTTCCGCGCACCATTGGCGACATCGGTTCAAGGGCACATCCAGAACAAAAATTGTTCACGCTTTACACAATACTGTAATTAAGAGTTCATGTACAAGTAACAGTCATCATATGAGGACAGCACTCTTCCGAATAGGTTAATACCGATAATTATTGGAGTATAACGTGACTGAAACTGGTAAAGTGTAATTATATTTTAGTTTGAGAACAGCCTGTGTGCAGCAGATCAAACTGAAGTCTCAATTATTCATTGTTTTGAAAGCGACAGGAGAAAGAGGAGAAAGTTTATAACATCAATGATAAATTTGCTTTTTTTCATATGAGATACTAGTAATCCTAAGAATATTTATTTGTATCATGTATTATGGGGTGTGATATTTGTGTTATTCACGAGATATAATTGCAAGCATGTTACGTTAACTGTTCTCGCTTCTATAAAAGTAATATCTTAACCAATTCAGATACATTTATAAATCTCCTTAATAATTGAATTGTGATCACAGGAGATGCTTTGCAGGTGCTCTTCTTAAAGCAGTGATATTTGTTTTTCTTTACTTTCATACGTTTTTGTGGCAACCCTTACTATAACTGCCACTAACAGTTGATAAATGTTGGTGATCAATGCTTCACGTGCACACTCAAATTAATTAACTTATTTAGTGTGTTTAAGTTTCTGTGTCCGATCTTCACTTTCTGAAACAATATCAAGGTTTTTTTTTGTTTTTATTTTTTGACGTTGGATCATTTGTTCAGAAAATAACTGACATTCAAAAGCGAAAATTTATATTTTGGTTCCATGGGACATAGTCACCTCAGTGTAACTAAATGATAACATGTGTACTGCATTTTAGTGTCTTGTTATGATTTCAAATGGTTACTAATATGTAAATAAATTGAGTGGAATGGTATTTTAAGAACGGTTAGTAATTTTTTATGTATCTTCTGACTTATACAAAGGGGAAAAGCTTTGCACTTGTAAAATTCTAACTGTCTTTTACGTCATTTGCTCCAAAGATAACGTATTATCCTTCACTGATAGAAGTGTTCTGCAGATTTTAGGGGTTCGCAGTAGTGATGACGTTGATAATATGTTAGTTGATAAGGAGTATAAAATTTTTCGAGAAAGAGCGGTCGAAAATGGAGGTGAACATGTCATTTTACAAGACCCTGAAAAAGGCATATATGTAGTTCCCATAGCAAAAGATGAAAGACTTAAGAATTCACCTCAGAGGCAGATGCTGAGGTACCCAAAAGCCTTCCAAATTTATCGGAATTTAAATAGACCTGAGATTATCAACTGGGACAGTCCAGGAAAACTGTGAATCGTGAAGTTTTGAAAGTGCTTTTTTCTAGTATCAGTGAAAATTACCAAGGCCATTTGGCAATATTTCTTCGATAGTGGGCGTAAAATCCTTGTCGTATGATGTACTAAATCTTGAAAGTATTGGCTATGAAGAACAAACTTGAGGGGAATTGAAGGCATGTCTTGATATGGATCCGGACACTCCCGGATGATAAGGACCTGGAGTACCGATTACTCATTCTCCGTTGTTCCCATATTTTCTTCCGACCAACAGATCCATCTAGACCATACTGCAGACACTCCGAAGTTATAAGGCCTTGGAGGTCAGCCCCCTCATCCTCCATTTCCCTAATTTCCCTCTCGACCAACAGACGTAGCTAGATTACAGAGCAGATATTCCGAGGTTACAAAACGCTGGAGTCCATGCGCTGCTCCCCTGATATTCTCAGTTTTTCTTTCAGCTACTAGTTGCAGGAATACTCCGCAGCAAGAAACCCTGGGGTCCAGCAGGCTCATCCGCCGTTTCATTATTTCTTCCCGCCATCAGATGCAGCTAGACTTTAGACGAGGTTTTAAAACCCTGGAGCCCACTTCACTCATAGGTTTTCGCACTTTTCCTTACGGCCAACAGGTTCAGCTACATATAGAGCGGACAATACAAGTCCAGCTGTCTTATCCACAATTTTTCCCAGTTTATCCTTGGACAATCAGATGCAGCTTCACTATAAATCTACACACCAAGGCTTTAATACCTTGAAGTACTCCCACCTAATCCTCGGTTATTCCCAAATTTTCTTTCAACCAACAAACGCAGCTAGACGGCCAGTGCTAGAATGCACCCTGCTTTTGGCACATGCCGTTTTTTAGCCTATTTACTTTTAACGCACTCGGTATTTTGTGCAGAGGATGGTAGTGACCCTCGTGCATGCGTCTTCGAATCACAATCTCTCTTCAAGGAAAATTAATGCAGACTTGAGGTTTCTTCTAAAGATGTCGACTCCTATCAAATTTAGAAAATAAAGAAAAATTTCAAAACAACTGTATGCAAAGTTCTGTTCCTCAGCAGGTCAGGAATCTCTTAAGGCGTTCTTTCTCTCTGAATTTCTAACAAAGTGTTGATTTATATTGAAAATTTAGAGAATTACGAAATAAATTGTCAGCCGATAGTAAGTTCTCTTGCAAGCTATTTTTATGTGCCGTAATGTTATGGATACTAACAACTGGGGGCCTCTTCTGTCGTAAGATACTTCTCGCAAGTCCATATGTACTCGATACGTGAAGTGCCTCATTGAGGTCGCTGGGTTACAGGAGTAACAATGCAGCGGCAAATTGTGATCTGTTTCCTTAATACGACAGTGTATGACGAAGAGGTTTCTTTAATGGTTATTTCTTAGTTACACGCAAAATGAGCGCTACACAGATATGTCTTACAGCCAAGGTGGCAAGAAGGCGTTGTTTACTATTTGCTCTAATTCACAGTTTTCACGAGGAGTCAGAACTGAAATGACGCCTTAAAGTGTTGGAAAAAATAGTAAGTTCTTCGTTTTTCAAAATCGTTCTTAATCATGTCACATGTTTTTGTAGTAAATGGACAACAAAACCGATTTTCTCTGATAAAGGAGGTTCGAAAATTCAGCCATTTATAAAATACTAACCAGTTACGAACATATCATTTTGCTTACTGCTTGTTGTAAAAAAGAAAAGAAAAGGAAAATAACAACCTCAAACTCCTGATAAGTGCAGGATTGGGGTCGGGTGATCGGAAATCAGCGCCAGCTACTACTCCATTGCCGACTAGAAGAGTACCTAAGGTCTATATTGCTGTGTCAAGGTTGCATCGTCAAGTAAAGAATAAAACATGTGAGAAGTTACATTTCAGTATTAAGAATCTTTTAACTACATGCAAGACACGGTTAATCCTAACCATACGTCTGTGTTCCCTTCCACATTGAGAAAACAGGAGGTATAAATCATTAGCTTTTCTCCTAGGCATCCCGGGAATAAACCGAGAAAGTCTCTAGACTCGCTCCGAGGATGACTACAACAGACGAGGCCGAAATATCAGTGGTTGGAATTTGCAAAGTAGAATGCTCGGAATTCAGTGCATTATTCCTTATTCCATTATTAAATGGAAATTTATAAACCAGAATTACTATCCAAATACATAACGTTAAGCTTACCTAGTATGAGAGAAACAGTATCACTGTACTTTTCACTGCTTCTAAAGTGATGAAACTCCAGCAGTGGGAACAACATGTAATGGTGTCAAGCAAATTATATGTCTTTTTAGTATTTTGAATGGGCAAGTTCACTTCAACACACACACTTTTCTCAGGAATTTTGCTTACTATTCCACTAAAGGGATAGATGTCTATCACATATAACCAATACCCAAAACTCTATTTTACAACATAATTTATCAGTTCCTTAATCTGTGCAGTAGATGTTAGAACCAGTAACAAAATGCAGTATTAACGACCCCTTGCGTAATAATTATCAATCATCACACTAACTATTGTTTGTTCACTACAAACAGTATTGTACGGTGCTGAAAAATGTTATTAGCAAGGCAAAGAGTATGCGGTATGCAAATAGAATAGCTAATTTACAGGATTAAATTAAACCCATATGGTCAGTTCTGAAGGGAGTGTCTGGTCAGCAGCAGAAGGTCGATGATATAAAGTCAGTTTGCAGTAATAATATTTCTGTTACTAATAAATCAGATATAAGTACAGTACTTAACAATCATTTTCTGAGCATAGATGGTGAATTAAATAAAAATTTAGTTTCTACAGGATATCATATAAATTTCTTAGCAAATGCCTTTCAGAGATTGATGTCTGAAATAGTCCTCTGCGATACAGACAAGAGGGAGATTGACTCAATAATTAAATCACTGAACACTAAGGACTCTCAAGGCTATGATGGAATGTCTGGAAGAATATTTAAGTACTGTGCTGCACATGTTAGCCCTGTATTTTGCCACATTTGTAATTTTTCCTTTAGGAATTGTCAGTTTCCTGAGCGATTAAAGTACTCAGTAGTAAAGCCGCTTTATAAAAAGGGAGAAAGGGATAATGTAGATAATTTGAGACCGATTTCTATGCCATCAGTGTTTGCAAAAGTGTTTTGGCTCAGAAACGGGCGGTTCGTACAATAAGTGGTGTGAGTTTACGACCTATTGTCGACCTCTTTTCAAGAATATGAGTATTTTGACATTGGCCTCTCAAAATGTATGTTCCTTATTGTCGTTTCTTGTTACCAATATTAGTTTATTCCGTAGAATAAGCAGCTTTCACTCGGTTAATACTCGGCAGAAATCAAACCTCCATTTGGATCGGACTTTCTTAACTCTTGAGCAAAAAGGTGTGCAGCATACTGCTGCATCGATTTCAAGAAGCTGCCACTCGAATTCTAAAATCTCTCCTAATCTGTCGAGGAGTTCCTTGAAAAATTAAGATGATTCTTATTGTATTGCTGATAGCGTTTACTTATGGACAGACTTTTTTTCAGGTCCATGAACATTTATTTTTATGTCTTATTACTTTTATGTTGTAAGTTCATGCACTGATACGTTCCATGGCCTTGGAGGTTTGCTCCTCAATTTGGTCCTACGGAACTTGACGTATAAATAAATAAAATAAATAAAAGAGTCAACAGGTCACCCATAAAATTTACGAAATTCTATCCTTATTACGGACACTTGCATGTACAGAAGAGAGAAAAACATTTTTAATACCTTGATGTATTAACTCTTGGTAAAGATCACACCTTTTCAGAATGTTGAGTTGTGTAATTAAGCCAATGAAATAAACGGCTCTGTCCCTATGGGACTTAACATCTGAGGTCATCAGTCCCACTAACCCAAAACACAAAAACTCTATTTTACAACATAAATTATCAGTTCCTTTTTCTGTGTAGTAGATGCAAGAACTAGTAACAAAATGCAGTACTAACGGCCCCTTGCGTAATAATTATCAATCATCACACTAACTAGTGTTTGTGTGAAAAGACAAATGGGATCTAAAAAACGTAGAAATTACAGCGTCCTACTGACATTAGGCATTCACGTTTATTACCCTGATTCTAAGGGTTTTATGTTATGCCTTCAGAGCTCGACGTCCGTCGTACTCTTTGACAATAACAACAATATTGCACCGATGTAAATCGAACTACAATTCAAATGGAGGAAGAGAAGTGATTTACTGTTCGGTTTTTGTTGTAAAAATCGGGGTGGGCTCTGTCTTTCTCACGGTATCTGTCGAAGACGCTTATATCACTCCAACCCTACTTACTTTCCAGATCATATTACTGCGATGGAAATATTCCACGAGTTTCCAAAATTTGTGTACTTAGAGAAAATTTTAGGGAACTTAGAATGGGAATAAAATATTCATTTCACTGGAAAACAGGTAAACAGGAGATAAATTACAATATAACCCCATCGACAGGGAGATCATTTGTGACGGTGGAAAATAAGACCTAATTACAGAGAGAGACGATTAACTAACATCTAAAATACTCGAGCAGGAACAGTAAAACAGAAACATTGAGGAATTTAAGAAGACATTAAGAAGGATGTAAAAAGAATGAAGTGACAAAGAAGAAAGACACCCTTCAATCTGGAAAAGGACACGTTTAGTTTTTTGAGACCCGTAAAAATGGCAAGAAAGTCTTACAGATATTTGAAAGCCCTGAACGTTAACAATATTAGTAAGGCGGACTATGGCTAGGCAATTCTTTCTCTGGATGTTTGTGACGGAACAAGTGACAACAGTCGTATGGCTCATGATCATACATGTGGCTGGATTACGACGAATGTGGGTTTGATCACACAAGAGTTGCTTGCGAATATATAGCAGAAAGTAATCTACAAGACATAGTCTGCGCTGCCAGCAGAGGACAATCCTAACTTCTTAACATCAATGTAAACCCCGATGCGTTTTTCTTTCTCGTCAGTGCATCCATGAACTGCCTATAGTAACGTGCATATGAAAAGTTAAGTACAAAACAGGTAGAAGATATAGGAGGGCATGAAATCATTTGAAATATTAATTAACGTTGAGAAAACTGAAAGTCCAGCCCATGTAGTTCAAGATTGGGGACAAGGAAGCACCACATATTATCTGCTGGCAAAACGTGGCTTGCACGGACACTTCAGCATTTCAGAGATAATAGTAATTCATTAAGGTAAGTCTAGCAATATTGATTTTAATGCTCTCTAGTAGCTATGAGGCCAACATCCGGAGTGACTACAGTGGCCCGCTTGCGTCCTTTCTCATTATGCCGACTTCTGGAATTCGCGTCACGGTTTTTAGGGTGCATATTTCCACGGCAGGAAGTCCCGTGTTCTGCAGCAAGCTGGTAAAATTTCTAATGAGACAGCACGTGCGCATGCGAGACAAAGACCTGTGAGTCTGTGCAGTGCGAAACCATGTTTCACGTGTAGCGCTGCTAGTACGTAATTAATCAACGACTGCAAAAGCGGGCCGTGTGCCGGTATACGTCCGAACATCTGCCTCGCTCTACTGCAGTCCGTCTCGCCTACAGACTCACTAAATATTTTCTCTTACTGAACACTGACGATTTCGTGCTGCAGTAACCAGCCTCTCTGCAGATACGAAAACGGAAGCTAGAGTGCTCCGAATTTTGTACTGTAGCAAACAGTTACGGTAAACTGAGTTCTATTTTCAAATTTCTTTTTCGATGTACTAGCCGTCCGACGTGTGGTGACCATTTTATCACCCTCAGTGGAACACCAGCCTTATATCTATCGGTCAGCTCCCACATAGGTCATCGATTTAATGCACGTATCCACAAATGTTCACAATAGTGAATAATCTATCAGATGCTTACGAAGAGGCGAACATCTCAAATGTGCGATCAAAAGAATCTGGGCACCTATTAGAGGAGATTAATATAAGAGGTGTCCACATTCGCCATAATGACAGCTTAAACTCTGTTTGCGATATTTACTGTTACTTGTCTGAATGTCTGCGGAGGAATGGCGGCCCACGCTTCCTTAAAAGCCAAAACTACAGTATATAATACTCTAGTAAACTAGGGTCAGGAGCGAAGTAGACGTCCTAACACACCCTATAGTACTCCAATGGGTTCAGGTCGGTTCAAATGGCTCTGAGCACTATGGGACTTAACATCTTAGGTCATCAGTCACCTAGAACTTAGAACTACTTAAACATAACTAACCTAAGGACATCACACACATCCATGCCCGAGGCAGGATTCGAACCTGCGACCGTAGCGGGCGCGCGGTTCCAAACTGGCGCGCTTAGAACCGCACGCCCACACCGGCAGGTTCAGGTCGGGTCAGGCCCATCTGATTCCACATTATTATCGTCCACAGGTGATCTATTAATGATGGGGTGCACTGTAATCCAGATACAATCAGCCATAATCTCTGAACGGTTCATTTACTATAAGCAGTAAAAAATGCCATGAAATATGTTAATATATTTCCGTATTTAGCGTTTCATTTTCTGAACTCCAATAAAGAGACAACCCCCTCGCCAGTAAAATCACCCCCTCCCCACCCTCCACACGTACTTGTAGGCACCACATGCAGTGACAGGTATGGTTCATCTGCTGTACTTGGTGCTCAGTGCTGTAACACGTTTTCACACCCTTTCATGTTTAGGGTTTTCTGAAAGCGGGGTAAAGGGACCACACCATAACCAGGAAAAATATCCTAGTACAGTAACACCACATCCTCTGTACTTCACTGATGGTACTTTTCTAATGGCATTGCACATGATGGCAGGTAACGTTCTCCACGCATTCTGCAAACCCAAAGCCCACCACCAAACTGCCATAAGTTTTAGCGCTATTCACCACTCCAAATCACGTGTTCCCAGTCGTCCACTGTTCACACGTCACTTAGAGTTATCTACAGAAATATGACGGTTATGAGGAACTGTTCGGCCATTTACTCGCTAAGTAATGCGAGTATGCAAGGTGGGCTGCTCGTAGCTACACTCCTGGAAATGGAAAAAAGAACACATTGACACCGGTGTGTCAGACCCACCATACTTGTTCCGGACACTGCGAGAGGGCTGTACAAGCAATGATCACACGCACGGCACAGCGGACACACCAGGAACCGCGGTGTTGGCCGTCGAATGGCGCTAGCTGCGCAGCATTTGTGCACCGCCGCCGTCAGTGTCAGCCAGTTTGCCGTGGCATACGGAGCTCCATCGCAGTCTTTAACACTGGTAGCATGCCGCGACAGCGTGGACGTGAACCGTATGTGCAGTTGACGGACTTTGAGCGAGGGCGTATAGTGGGCATGCGGGAGGCCGGGTGGACGTACCGCCGAATTGCTCAACACGTGGGGCGTGAGGTCTCCACAGTACATCGATGTTGTCGCCAGTGGTCGGCGGAAGGTGCACGTGCCCGTCGACCTGGGACCGGACCGCAGCGACGCACGGATGCACGCCAAGACCGTAGGATCCTACGCAGTGCCGTAGGGGACCGCACCGCCACTTCCCAGCAAATTAGGGACACTGTTGCTCCTGGGGTATCGGCGAGGACCATTCGCAACCGTCTCCATGAAGCTGGGCTACGGTCCCGCACACCGTTAGGCCGTCTTCCGCTCACGCTCCAACATCGTGCAGCCCGCCTCCAGTGATGTCGCGACAGGCGTGAATGGAGGGACGAATGGAGACGTGTCGTCTTCAGCGATGAGAGTCGCTTCTGCCTTGGTGCCAATGATGGTCGTATGCGTGTTTGGCGCCGTGCAGGTGAGCGCCACAATCAGGACTGCATACGACCGAGGCACACAGGGCCAACACCCGGCATCATGGTGTGGGGAGCGATCTCCTACACTGGCCGTACACCACTGGTGATCGTCGAGAGGACACTGAATAGTGCACGCTACATCCAAACCGTCATCGAACCCATCGTTCTACCATTCCTAGAACGGCAAGGGAACTTGCTGTTCCAACAGGACAATGCACGTCCGCATGTATCCCGTGCCACCCAACGTGCTCTAGAAGGTGTAAGTCAACTACCCTGGCCAGCAAGATCTCCGGATCAGTCCCCCATTGAGCATGTTTGGGACTGGATGAAGCGTCGTCTCACGCGGTCTGCACGTCCAGCACGAACGCTGGTCCAACTGAGGCGCCAGGTGGAAATGGCATGGCAAGCCGTTCCACAGGACTACATCCAGCATCTCTACGATCGTCTCCATGGGAGAATAGCAGCCTGCATTGCTGCGAAAGGTGGATATACACTGTACTAGTGCCGACAGTGTGAATGCTCTGTTGCCTGTGTCTATGTGCCTGTGGTTCAGTCAGTGTAATCATGTGATGTATCTGACCCCAGGAATGTGTCAATAAAGTTTCTCCTTCCTGGGACAATGAATTCACGGTGTTCTTATTTCAATTTCCAGGAGTGTATTTACAAGCGTATTATCAACAGTCGATTTGAGCAGCTCTGGAAGTGTTGAAAATTCTTTGATGGGTATGTTACTCAGGCGACATGTTCTAAGTTTCCGCGTTACCGCTTCTCTGCTGAGAACAAAATAGTCCCCGCCTCCCTTTACACCGGTGTGTCCGCCTCTCTTGACAACAGGTGCTCAATTCCGCGTTACATAGCGGTATCTGGTACTTTGATCCATACTGTATGCACGCATTCTCTCTGGATGACACAGCAAATTGGCAGACATACTCGAACTCCATTCTGGCATAGGTCATCGTGGATAGTCGCGTCCCATAGAACATCTATAAAACCCTTTAAAAACTATTGTAGTTAATTGAATAATTTCACATTACCTTCTTTAGAGTCATGGTTCAAAAGAACACTGAATGTCAGAAGCGAAAGTATTGTCCGGCCAACATCCACCCTATGCCTGTACTCCAAAGGCCAATACCTGGAAAACGGGGGGCGGGGGGCGTATTTTGTATACCACTGTCATTTCCCCACTTCCCTGATGCAGTATCAAATTGTGTGTGGAGGAACGGTTCTTGGAGTGTCTCTCTGTGAA
Organism: Schistocerca cancellata; assembly: GCF_023864275.1. Taxonomy (NCBI): domain Eukaryota; kingdom Metazoa; phylum Arthropoda; class Insecta; order Orthoptera; family Acrididae; genus Schistocerca; species Schistocerca cancellata. The sequence goes on along the minus strand of NC_064633.1, from coordinate 389,569,758 downwards.
CTGTAATCTCTCCAACTCTCCCTTCATGGGGGGAATATTACGTCAGGTGACCTTTCTGGGAAATTCTACTTTCAGAATTTTTGTGTGAACCACACCATAAAGCGCAATGCTTCTCTAGTGGCGTTCGCCACTCTAATTGAGCTTACAGAACGAACATTTAACGAAATGTGCTGCTCTTATTTTCAACTTTTCTAATACTCACAGATACCATATGGATTCGACTACTTCAATTGAGTGTTCTAAAATAGCGTAGTCGTAAAACAACGGGTCTTTCCATCGATTTATACGCAGTGCGTTACATTTATTTATACTCTAGGTCAACTGCTGGTCACTGCAGTTATCGTCGATGCTTTTTAGGTCTGTCAACAATTCGCAAGAGTTTTCTATCTTTGTGACCTCTGTATATGCAACAGCTCGTCCTTGAGCAGTTTCCAACATTTCCTCAGGGAAGCGTTCGAGGTTACTTTCAGGCATAAATTTCCCTCTCCAGTACGAATGTAATGCTACTTTCTGTTAGTTAAACTCATCAAGAACAATAAATAAAAAGAAAAAACAATAACACAAACAAAAGAACACGTAAATAGCAAATAAACAAACACACAAGAACCGTAAATGTAACAATGGTCTGAAGATCCACATGCTCGCGTTTCTCCAACAGGCTAAAGTACAGAATTGCGAACACTTTCTGGAAACGAAGGAATCCTCCGGTAACCTCTGCCATTGGCTCTAGTGGGCGAATATAGCTATCCGGCTTTCGCACGAACTTTCTTTGCAGAGTATAAGTTGCTTCCAACAGACGCTATTTTAGTTCTGCTGTAGGGACAGAAAATGTGATTTTAGAACTCGTTCCAAATTTATACAACAGACTGACTTAGCGATGTGGCGTTATAGTTGTGTGTGTTTATCCCACGACTTTCTTGAAATGGGGTGATACGTGCATTTGTTTAATCACTTGAAATGCTTCGTCCCTCCTGCAACGTATTATACCCTGCAGTTCTTTCCCATATCCCACGTATAATTACTGAGATGAAGTCGTCCTCATTAAACCGTACTCTTCCTTCCTTCGCGTTGCCCTTCCTCTGATTTTTTTATCCCTTCACTAATTTGGGACTATGTCGTTTTGGCGTCCATGTAAAGGCTGGCAGAAGGAACCGCGGTAAGATCTCCTTGGTGTCCCAGACTGACAAGCAAAGTTAAGGACTTAGTTAAAAGACGATTTTATGAGCGGCGACATTCTGCAATGAGTTGCACTTCGTAAGAATCTAAATTTAGATGTCTGTTATGCAGCCTCTCCATAACTAGATTTCTGTTAGAGGAACAGCTTAAAAGTTATGAGCACTTGCTCATCTTGGACACTATAAAACACATCTTACCTACAGCAAGGACTTTGTTTTCCCTATTTTTGGGAAGAGGTAGTAAGGACCCAACCAAGAGAAAATATCGCGTAAATATGGGGTCTAAAATGAGTATCACAAGAGTTCAGCTTCGCTACTTTGAAACATAAGTCTTCTACTGAATAAGTGCTGAGATCTAGTAAGGTATAGGTTTTACAGCCCACGTTTACTAGACATTTTTTCTTATTTTGTTGTAAGGAACCTGTCTCTAAGCTTTGGTGGTTTTTTGGGGCACACTACTGATAGTGACTAGACGGACAGTGTCTGTAGCTCTTTAAGCCTGTTGACTGACGACGCAGGTGTGAATAGGAAGGTAATATCGCAATTAATGTGCTACGACACACACAGAGACTTTCAGACTATCTGCGGCGCCGATGTAGATTGGCAGCTGACTCTAAACATAATTAAATGTTATGCAATGTTTGTAATTAAATGAGAAAGTCTGATGATGATTTGCTATGAGACAGGCCTCTCTAGAAACAGTCACTACCTTTAAGTAACAAGGACTTTTCTGTAAAGAGGGATTGAAAACGAACAGTGAGAAAGATAGATTCCATTATTCTTCTACACCTTGTACTGCAAAAATAAATGGTAAATTAGTTTGACATCCTGGGTTTGGAACTAGAATTTGAAATGAAGTTTTTGGCTCGAAAGATTACAACTTTAAGTCCGACTGCAAAACAATTCAAAACAATTCCTTCTTTGATGTAACTTAAATTAAATTTATTTGTAGATGTTGTTAACGGCAGCAAAAAATGAATACGAGGATTTGGGAGTCAATGTGATTGATGAAACAAGATTACACTACATTAGTAGTTTCAGATCAAAATTAATTAAGAACTGTTGAGCAAACTGCCAGTAAGCGCATATAGGGCTTCACTAATACCCTACCAACAGGAAACCATAATTAATTTTGAACATTTATTACTTCATTTTTCATGCAAACTAAGGAGAATTTTACCATTTGCAACGCAACTGACTCTTCCAAAATTCATTAGACCATGCCACTGTATACCCCACAGAAAAAAGAAATGTATACGGCTTCCTACGGAATGGTAAGGAGAAAAGGGCTGCAGATTGTTGCGTGACTGTCTTCATAGGAATGCTGGACAAGAGCAGGAACGAATAGCGAAAAAGTTAGTTACTGTAAACAGAAAATTTAGTTAAGGGGCTCCGGAAAGGCTCAAAATCATGATAAGTTCAATTATTACTTTTTTGCGTTTTCTGAATCTGCATACTATTACCTTTTAATAGATATATAATTTATTCAATTCCGAAGACTACAACTATTTTTAAATTTTTTTTGAAATGTGTTCTACATGGGCGTGACCCACTGTGGCGCTGTTAAACTGCTGTCAAATGGTGTTATTATTAACGTCCGTGTTCATCAGGTACATTTTAGTGATGTGAGATAAAGTATGTGTTGTGGCTAACCTGTGATGGTTCAATATATATCGCTGGTGTGATTGTCGATTGTTTCATGTCTATTTACTCTGTCGTTATCTCGAAAATATTCGTAATTAATTCTGTTTCTTGAGTCTCTGTTTTGTTGAAGTATAATAATGAGTAAAAGTAAAGTTAATAGAAATCCTCTGAAGGCTTTTAAGAAAAGGAGAAATGTTGGAAAGCCAAAGGTATGTGTTATTACTGTAAATAATAACATTCTAACATGGTACGAGCGATGCTTGCTTTAGACAAGGAACGCCTTCGGGCTGCAGACAGGGCTGTAAAGAGTCTAGAAATACAAGCAAGAGTAAACAGGAGGAGGAACAAGAGGAAGCTGGAGGAGGAGTTTGCAGAGGATGAAGATAATCCATCCTATGGACCTGGAATGCACTAAAAAGTTAATCCAATCTTTTTTGCTCGAGTCCCAAAACTTTTATTTTCTCATACTAATTACATTTTTTCTAAGGATCTTCCAAACATATTTGTTTCAAACTTTCAGTAAATGTTACACAGTACCTTCTGCATAATTTAACACAGCATTTTTCATAAAAACTGTATATTTTTGAATATATAAATAAAAAATTGCAAAAAAAATTGTGAATTTTCATTACAATTGAAAAAAATATCATCTTTAATAACTAAACTAAAATTTTATAAAATCCCTGTGTTAAGTTCTAGCCCATATTCCAATAAATAATCTGTAAAAAGTTCAACTTCCTACCTCAAATGCTTTGTGAGGAAAGATGTAATTTATAAGCGTTATTTTAACATTGCAAGTATAGGGCGTTCCGGAGCCCCTTAACTTACATTTCTCCAGGTGTAAAAAATTACACAGCAGGAAGTAGAGTCCAGATATCGCAATATCAGCCAGGATACGGCTCCCTAAATTAAGATGGCTTTGCTGCAAGCAGGCTCCTAGTTCAACTGGCTGAGTCACTGCCACCGGCAGCCTTATACTGCGGCGGCAGAGGGTGTAGATAGTACAAAGCTGCTAAGAGGACCAAAACTTCCACTTTGTAAGATTTTGCCTTAGGAGATCGTATCTTCCGGGGGAGTCTGACAGCTGATTCCATGTCCTTCTGGGACTCTGCTGGTAAGCGGTACACATCCTGTGCTCACACAGGTAATGAAAAACACATTCTGTTGTCCAACACAACCTGGTGATGTAAGCTGCATTGTCTGACTTTAGATGCTGAGCGCCATAGCAACTTTCATTCTAACTATTGTTCCACAAAACACAGGCCGAGCAGATATAATACCTGCCTGGCGTTTCCAGTAGCAAAGGGAGAGAGTGACGATTCTGCAAACTGGGTGGAAGGAATGACTCCCTGACATTTTATGGCCCTACGATGCCTCCCCTCGTCAACAGCACAGTCAAACCTGCCTTCACATTTGATTTTAATTTTTCTCTGTATTCATCTTAATCTAGGACTTCATAACACAAGTAGTTAAATATTGGCAATCATTTGTACTGATTCGCATTTCCTATCCAGTGGAGATTAATTTATTCCGACCTCATTTACTCTTCCTATAAGTTATACATAGGTTATGGGTCAGTTTGAGGGAAAAATGTTAGTCTAACAACTCCACTGCCCTATGGTTGCAAAAATTGGATCATGGAGACAAGAGGTGAAAAGGTAATAGAAACAAGTGAAATGCACCTCCATCGAAATGTATCTGGATACACTTCGGTGGATTAAAAGAGAAATGGCTACATTCGACCTGAATTGAATACACAAACATAAAAGACACAACAAAACAATATCGTTAAGATGGGAAGAATACATAAACTGTATACCAGATACAAAAATCATTAAAACAGTAGAACAAAACAACACAAGAGACAAAATATCTTTAGGAAGAGCAATGAAGAAATAACTTGACCAATTATGAAAAAGGCAGACTAGACCAAAGTATCCAACCTCCTGGTACAGGTTACTATCACAGTGAATTCATTTGCCATAATTGAAAGTTCAGTTGCAATTCTTGGGGTATGTTTATTCTTGGTTCTTAATACAATCACTCTCATGCTTATGCGATCTTCGTCATATAAATCTTCAATGTACCCATCCTAAGTCTTGGTGACTACTCCCACTCTGTTATACACTCCTGGAAATTGAAATAAGAACACCGTGAAATCATTGTCCCAGGAAGGGGAAACTTTATTGACACATTCCTGGGGTCAGATACATCACATGATCACACTGACAGAACCACAGGCACATAGACACAGGCAACAGAGCATGCACAATGTCGGCACTAGTACAGTGTATATCCACCTTTCGCAGCAATGCAGGCTGCTATTCTCCCTTGGAGACGATCGTAGAGATGCTGGATGTAGTCCTGTGGAACGGCTTGCCATGCCATTTCCACCTGGCGCCTCAGTTGGACCAGCGTTCGTGCTGGACGTGCAGACCGCGTGAGACGAAGCTTCATCCAGTCCCAAACATACTCAATGGGGGACTGATCCGGAGATCTTGCTGGCCAGGGTAGTTGACTTACACCTTCTAGAGCACGTTGGGTGGCACGGGATACATGCGGACGTGCATTGTCCTGTTGGAACAGCAAGTTCCCTTGCCGGTCTAGGAATGGTAGAACGATGGGTTCGATGACGGTTTGGATGTACCGTGCACTATTCAGTGTCCTCTCGACGATCACCAGTGGTGTACGGCCAGTGTAGGAGATCGCTCCCCACACCATGATGCCGGGTGTTGGCCCTGTGTGCCTCGGTCGTATGCAGTCCTGATTGTGGCGCTCACCTGCACGGCGCCAAACACGCATACGACCATCATTGGCACCAAGGCAGAAGCGACTCTCATCGCTGAAGACGACACGTCTCCATTCGTCCCTCCATTCACGCCTGTCGCGACACCACTGGAGGCGGGCTGCACGATGTTGGGGCGTGAGCGGAAGACGGCCTAACGGTGTGCGGGACCGTAGCCCAGCTTCATGGAGACGGTTGTGAATGGTCCTCGCCGATACCCCAGGAGCAACAGTGTCCCTAATTTGCTGGGAAGTGGCGGTGCGGTCCCCTACGGCACTGCTTAGGATCCTGCGGTCTTGGCGTGCATCCGTGCGTCGCTGCGGTCCGGTCCCAGGTCGACGGGCACGTGCACCTTCCGCCGACCACTGGCGACAACATCGATGTGCTGTGGAGACCTCACGCCCCACGTGTTGAGCAATTCGGCGGTACGTCCACCCGGCCTCCCGCATGCCCACTATACGCCCTCGCTCAAAGTCCGTCAACTGCACATACGGTTCACGTCCACGCTGTCGCGGCATGCTACCAGTGTTAAAGACTGCGATGGAGCTCCGTATGCCACGGCAAACTGGCTGACACTGACGGCGGCGGTGCACAAATGCTGCGCAGCTAGCGCCATTCGACGGCCAACACCGCGGTTCCTGGTGTGTCCGCTGCGCCGTGCGTGTGATCATTGCTTGTACAGCCCTCTCGCAGTGTCCGGAACAAGTATGGTGGGTCTGACACACCGGTGTCAATGTGTTCTTTTTTCCATTTCCAGGAGTGTATGTTCTCCACACATATTTTTAATTGCATTATATTTTTTATTAAATTGTCATTTACTGTAGATTTTTAATGTCTCTGTTAAGGTATCTCTACAATCTCCAGTTCTAAGAACTTCTCTGATATATAATGTTTCGCTTCTCTGTTTTTAAATGTTCTGTAGTTTTCTTGAGTTTATGGTGTAATTGATGTAGCTTGTTTCATGACTGAGAACTAACATATAATCGATGAACTACTTTGTCGAAGATTATAGCCTGATCTTATTTCATCAGTAACTGTTGTCACCAATTGCTTTCCATTTAAATTGCCTTCATTTTTGTATCTAAAATACGCTCCTTTTTGGAATGGTTTCAAAACTTTTGCAGAATTGTAGATTGTGTTCTCTTCATTCGTCTCTCTCTCCGTTCAATTCTTATAGCAGTTCATCTGAATATATCACTGTTTTGCATTGCAGTCACCAACTAAAATCAAATTATATTTATCATTTGTTAGTCTAATCAATCGTCTCTTGATCCTTAGCAACATCTACATCCATAAGCTGCAACCCATTGTGTATTGCATGGGAAAGGGTACGCCCCATTATACCACATATTCGTGATTCTTCGCATTCCATCCACGTGTGGAGAGCGAGAAAAGTAACTGTTTAAGAGCCTATGGGAGTGTGGTAATTAATGTGATCCTGCCCTCACTGTCCCCATGTCCAATAGCAGTGAAGTACGCCTGTATTATTATTATATCAACTGGATTGACTGTTGTTTTTACCTTTAGCTTGGCTTCGGTATGATATGTGTTAGACTTAGAACAAACTTTCTTAACTATTACTGCCCCTCCATTTTGGTCTCTGTTTTGTTCTTCGCCATATGTGATGATGCACTATGTTGTACGAAGATACTACTGATGAAGGTAACCAAGCAAAATCTATAATACAATAATATCAAATTCTATGAGTGATTCAACCATCATAGCGTTCACGAGGTTATTTGTAGACGAACTCTATAATTTTACTTAGCTTTTTGATAGTCAGCTAGTGCTATATGTATGTAAATGAAAAGTAAATACACAGAAAATGTGTCAATGTTTTAATTCGTAAACCAACCTGAGTTGGAACTGTTCCGTTAAAAACCTCGAATGCAAGGACTGAATTGAGAATTTTACACTCTAACCTAATTCTAGTTATAGATTGAAACTTTACCTCTCTTAGGGATTAAAACTAATTTGTTTGTTTATGTATAGTCTAATTTCACCAATATAATTTACCACATTTTTGTCTCTCTGTCTTAATTTACTCACCTGAAAATAAATGTTTTCTTATCTCACAGTGAAGGAAGAGCATCTCATGTATGTCGACTTATCAATATCAGTTTTTCAAAGGTCAGTCATAATAACAGCCGTTTTATTTATGTAGCATTGTTCTTTGCAAGGAGCCTCTTAGGTCATGAACAGTATTTTCAGCATTCGCTATGCAAGACACTATGAGCCGATTGCACACTAAAACTACGAGATGGGCTAGGTAATGTGTTCTCAGTTACTGTGTGGTTCCTACTCCCAACCTCAGCTCATCACGTGGTAGCAATGAGACATTTTACCATCTTTCATTTTCCGAAACGTGTACACATTTTCGACCTCTAATCACCGTAATCTACTTATATCTTCGTTACTAACTTGATAACTATCAGAAAAATTTTCCAGATTTAAGAAACACATGGGGACGTATCATCACCTAACATGAGCGTCGTTTTCACCGACTTCGTTCTTGCTGGAACAACCTTTCAGTGAAACAGTGTACGTCTGTTACTAGTCAGTACACATTGCTCTATACTCACAGCAGGGAAGCAGTGTGGGCTGCGTTCGCTTCATGATCAAACACCTGGCTAAACTTAAGATACGGAACTCACGCTCCGAAGCTAAAAATTTTTACATCATTTTTTTTTTCTGGAACCATAATTTTCATCTGGAATTGAAGCTTTATCTGATATGTATGTCTAACGAGCCTGGTGACTCAGTGGCATGACGCTAAGTTTGCTTTGCATTCAGTTCTCCTCACAGTCATCAAAGTAGAGTATGGATGTTGTTTCACTGATCGCTGAAGGTAAATGTTGGAACGAATTTTGAAAAGGACAACGTAGGTTTCGTTACCTACAGTTACTCAACCCCACCTTGTGCTCTGTCTGTGAGGTGCTCATCACCGAGAAGACGTGAAAACCTAAGCTCCCTTCTTATTTAGTGAGCATTAATTTAAAACCTCTGTACTCCTTTCGATAGCACCGAATGTACAAATTAATATACCAGTCTCATAAACTGAACTGTTTCCATCGAATAAGATTTTCCGTTGTTTTGAGTGTGACAGATTCAATGTAGGTAACAGTAAACAATACTTACAGAGCGTGGCCGTCATCAACATAATCATGTGTGTGTGTGTGTGTGTGTGTGTGTGTGTGTGTGTGTGTGTGTGTGTGTGTGTAAACAATACTTACAGAGCGTGGCCGTCATCAACATAATCATGTGTGTGTGTGTGTGTGTGTGTGTGTGTGTGTGTGTTTGTGTATGTGTATGTGTGTGTGTGTGTGTGTGTGTGTGTGTGTGTGTGGTCCAAACTTCATGCTTGATTTTTCCATTTTCTCCTAAGTATGTACCCTCTGCGGAAACCTCTGGGCCGTCTACTCCGCAAACATCAATCGTTCATTCCATATGAAGTCACAAATTTTGAACATATTATAAGATTTTGTCATTTGGACTTTAATCGTTGAATGTTAGCCGTAGTTCTTTATTTCTCTTCCTGGTCGTCCTTGTCAACCACAAAACTGATCAAAGAAATCACAAATTTTAGGACTGTACGCTGCTTTCGTCGTTGTTAGTGTCTTTCGATTCAGCATTGCTTCCTCTTTTTTTAACGTTCCACTTATTGAACGAGAAATTCTGCTACATCTTTTTTTATTTTTCCTTTCACAATAAAGTTCTAGGAAATCTGAGAATGTGCAAACGCACAAGCACGGAAAGTATATTGACAGAACTGGTTAATGGAACTGTAAATGATAACGTAAATGCGGCGGGTTGGGTACGGACCACCAAATGGCGAGGGTTCTGTTTTATGCAGCTAAATTTCTGAGTTCAAAAAATGGTTCAAATGGCTCTGAGCACTATGGGACTTAACATCTGTGGTCATAATTCCCCGAGAACTTAGAACTACTTAAACCTAACTAACCTAAGGACATCACACACATCCATGCCCGAGGCAGGATTCGAACTTGCGACCGTAGCAGCCGCAAATTTCTGAGTAATATTGTTCCATTGATTTGTTCCGTTTCCACAGAGGGCGCTGTCCTCTAGCTTCTAGTTCTGAAACTATTACCTGTCCATCGCGAAACAATAACCTCGTGACAAAGCTGTCACTACATACGTAGTTGTTGAAACCTAGTGACAGAGGTTCTCCTATTTCCGTCTATCGTACTATAAATTTTTTCCTATTTTGCTACCTGAAGATATGACATATCTGTGTCTTTATATATTGTAATTGTTTTACAATTCGTATATATTTATATTTATGCATTTATGTCGGTTTATAATTGGCTAGTTTTGTAAATATTATTTGTATTTTTACGCTGGGTCTTGCCTAGGGAAAACTGTGCTGTCCAATGATTACATCGATAGGTCGTGTGGAGAACCAAAGTGTTTAGGATCTTGGGTAGTGTAACTCAGCCACGTGGAGCGCGGGCAGGGCAGATTCTGGCTCGAGGGCGGTGCAGCAGGTGTGTTGTGTGACGCTCCCGCGAGTTGCAGCGCTCTCGGGGTTTGGCAGCAAGTAATTGCGCTTGACTTGCCACGGTAGTTTCTGACACGGTGTCGCGGACGGGAAACATGAGCTGGCACACATCAAGGGCCCGTTTCGCCTGGTGGAGAAGAAGGCGCGCCAACATCCAGCTTCTGCCGACAATAAGTGATTGTCGCCACCTTCTCGATCGACGACTTCAAACCTTCAATCAACCAACAAGGAAGACTGAAAGCACGCAAAGTTTAAGAACTGTATGACTGACCTCAGCTTTTCAAACTGTTCCATTTGCATCACTAAAATACAGCAACTTAGCATGAACCTTTGTTGCTCATTGTCCCAATTGCATTACCAAGCAGGGTCCCTTCATTTTCCGAAATGAACTCGAGTGTCGTTGAAATTCAGACACCAGCATTAAAGCAATATCATTCCATTTCACTGCTTTAATATCAAAGTCCTGTTAATGTATTCATAATTGGCTACAATATTTAGATTACACAAGCACATATTAAGAGTGCAAGTTTTGCTACCATATAGTAGCTTACCTGTGACTGCAGCTCAGCTTGGTACGTACTAAATTTTAGTATTGTTATTTGTTCAGAATCATTTAATTCAACTTAAAAGTTAAATCTCTTATTTCTAAATGGTGTAGATTCAAGTAGCTTTTGAGATGATTGTTGAGGTAGCCCAAGACTAACCTTATTTTAATGAATTTGGTAGTGCTTCAGAAGTAAAGTTCACTATTAATTTCATTCACTAAATTAACTTTCAATTTTCCGGTTTTATTAATTCCTTTGCTAAATTCAGCCAGAATGTAGCAATATTTACGTATTACTTCTGACAAACATTCAGTTTTCACACAACACGTGTCAACCTTCAGTTACCACGATCTTAGTGCTAATTATATGTGCATTAACCTTTATTCTTCAGTTATTATAGTAGTTGTCCATAAGACTGGTGACCATAACTTTCCCCAAATCTCAAATATCTAATTACCGCTAGTTAATTGTTAATGTAACAGCCACACATTTACTTTCTTTATTAACTTTACCTTTTTCAAAATTAATTACCACCAATTTTATTTGCACTTTTCCATTCATTTAGATGTAACCCTTTCCTCCCTCATTACCGACAGATTAAATTCGGTGACGATTGCTTTTCCCAAATTTCCGTTAGGTACACGCGGTTTAATTTTTCACTGTCATTAAGGTCGATAAGTGAGGGGGAGGTAGCAAGGTTTTATCCCCGATTCCTGAATGGAATCAAATACAAAAAAAGGAGTGTCGTACTATCAATAAGTTCACTGCACATCAGTAAATTACGAAATGATTTAACAAATGAAATGCAAAACAAAGGAGGGCCGAGATAAGGAACGTTGAGTGTAACACCGATGAGTTTATTGCAGCCGACAGAAGTAGCTTCCCTCACGTGCTCTCTATCTGGCCATTGGTCCCAGTCACTGACGTACGTTGCCGGATGCTGCAGGATCCATGCGGATGAAGTCTTCCGTCTTCATACGAGGCAGTAAACGCCGTAATAACCCTTTTCTCTTTGTATCAGTCTACAGAATTGTAACACATGGCGTCAATGTATCATATCACTAGAGTAGTTCCACAGAATAGTTATAATACTCCTTCTGATTGAATTCGCAGTGTTCATTTAAAATCTGTTCTTTAAAACGATTCTTGGTTCCAAAGGTCTCAGTCTCCCCCAGAATTTCGATCAATCTTTCTTCGGTTGTTGTATGAGTATGTAGCACTTTTCTGTTGTGTTCTATGTTTGTTTTTTATTGTTGTTTTGGGCAATGTGTATACCAGAAACTTTGAATTTGTAAATACATATGCTCTTCAGAACGTATTTCAAACGACCAAACCGTCTGATCTGCGTAGTACTGTTTAGGTAGTACTCAGTCGCTGCATTTCATTTTGTCTACACCAGAATTCAGGAATTTATCTCGTTCAGGTACAAATTTATACCGGACACGTGATCTCGGAATACTGTTTGTTTGGAACCCTACTGTATCGTTTGTTTCATTAAAAATTGCTATTTTCTTCGTCATGTTATGCCGTTATGTCTTAAGCAATACACTCAGTTTCTGTGTTCTGGCCCTAATTTGTGAGTCCTTTACCTAGATGTTATTTATGTAGCTTCTTCATTTTTCTACAAGTGTTTATTATATGTTTTGTTTACACTCTGCTACAGAAATCTCTTTATTTATCTCATTTTGTTGTAATGATTGGTGTACTAGACGGTGAACCGAAGGTTGAAGGAAAGCTCTTTTATACTGTTTAAAATGACGTGAAGTAATTTAAAAATAAAGTCAAGGTACAACTAACGGTTGTTGTGCAATCAATAAGTTAACTGCACATCAGTAACTTTCTAGGTTCATTCCATAAGTCATGGTAACTATGGCGCATCATGCTAGCATATGGCATTATCGTAATCGCAGTAAATAAATCCGAAATTACTCGGCAAACAGTACCAAAATTAACCCGCAGATTTTGAGCGCGTGTGAGGATCCCTCGGTACCAGCGTTTGAAACATGCACTGTGATCCTGACCATGCTACTAGATGAAAGCCGCCTGTAACAACAGGCATACGTGAAAACTGTCTTTATTACTATCACAAATGCTATTCCGTTTCACTCGGAACTACGAGCAGCTATTGGTTACAGGGTATTTCTCTATGAACAGTTGAGTGAAGGCTTACCGACGTAGACACACAGCAACGACAGACTCGGTGACAAATGAGTAGCTCACTTTTGTCCCCACTACGATGTCCGCGGCTGTCACTAGACAGTGTTTAACAGAGGACCAGCACTGGACTCTGCAGGAAGTAATGGCACGTACAGCTATGTTGAGGGCAACAGTGTTGCGCATTTTACGGCAGACCTTGAAGGTGTTCAAAATGGGCATCCCATTAGTTAACAGAGGTGCAGATGAGGGGGAAATACGACACCAGACGCATCACCTGAAGCGATTTGAGATGGAAGGGAATGACATGCTCAGTCGCACTATTCTGTTTGATGAAACCATGGTAAGTGCGTTGAACGAAACTGAAGACACAGTCAGCAGAATGACGTTCTCCAGTCTCATCACGACGACATCAAGTGTAACATAATTCGTGACCGTCGAAAGTCATGCTCCTTCTGGCGTATGATAGTGACGGTGTTCGGAGCGTCGTCCTATTAGGGACGTCCGCACCGTTAATGCCGAATACTGTCGCAACTTACTACTGCACAGTCAGGGACGTACACGTCGGCGAAAACGTTCGGCACCTCTCGATAATGCTGTCATAGTCTATGAAACGCTAGTACTCACAGTGCAGACGTTATCAAGAATTTTTTATTGTCGAGGTGGTGGGAAACACTCCCCTGCAGACCTCAGTCTATGCGACATCGGTCTCATTCCAAAACTGAAGAAATGCGCTTTGCAAACAGGGAGGCCATCCTTGCGGCATTTCAGCGCCAGGTAGCACACACTAATGATAATGCCAATGGTATTCAGTGCCTTCCCCATCGTCTACAACGCTCTGTGGATTGAGTCAGAGACTATTTTGAAGGAGAGAAGCAGATTTTGATTCGTTTTTGTTACATTTTTACTCGTCCATCTCTTTTCTATGTTGGCACTGAGCTACAAATGGCCTCACGGGTTCGCAACACGTAGGCGTCTCATTATCATAAGATACACGATATTTGTCACCACTTAGGAATGATCCCGTACAATGCAAGGTACAGAAGAATAGAGCGGGAACATTGTGCCGCCGATGAGTTCATTGCAACCACCATAGGTCGGTACCTTGAGGAGCGCCACATCTCCTTGTTTCCACCAGTCGTCGATGTACCTTTGACGAGTGCAGAAGAGCCCATTCGGAAGTAGTCTGGCCGACTTCCCGTTTTTGCAGGAGACAGCAACTGTCATAATAATCCTGAGGGTATTTTCGTTCAGTCATTACAACCAAAAGAAAATGCGTATTTTCACCACCAAAGGCGATTCGCCTTCATGAGGTAAAGCATCAAAAGTGGTCTATAATTAAGGATAAATACTATTTTATTTGTTTTTAAGATCGAAAAACAGTTCTTTAATAATTTTTCGGTTTTTACTTACAGTGATTTCTGCTTGGATTTTTCCCCTATATCAGCAAATGTCGTCTGCTAGCAGGTCTTTGGTGTGTTTCTTCGTTGGTCTGCAGAACTAGGCATTTCTTACACAGCACACTTTCCGTACAGCTCTGCAGGGCAACAAAACATTAGGCTACAAGTATCAGTGTTTTATTAAAAAAAAAAGTCACCAAAGACGTGCAAGCAGACAGCTTTTCCTGATGTAGGCGAGAAATCAAGCAGATTTCACCGTACGTAGAAACCAATAAATTGATAAAGAACTATATTTCTGTCTTTGAAACAAAACAAAATTGAAAATAAGTTTAACTACCGAACACTGATGACACCTAATCTCAATAAAGCGAAACACGTACGGTGAGGAAAACAAGCACTGTCTTGCATGTGTAACGACGGGACTAAAACACGGTCAGCAATTGTAAAGTGACTGCGTACTATATGACCACACAGATGAAACAGATGAAGTCATAATAATCGTTGTTCCTCTGTATCATCGTATCAAATTTTAACACAAAGCGTGAAAGTCTCATATCAATAGTGTAGCTCCTCAGAACTGCTGTAATACATATTCTGATTAAACTTATACTGGTCATTTAAAATATGTTCTTGGGAATATTTTTTGCATCTAAGGATTCCAATTCCCTCTAGCACACTGGCATCTTCCTTCAGTTTGTGTATGTAGTACTGTAACGTTGTGTTCTATGTTTGTTTTGAGTGTTTTTCACATCGTGTGTATCAAAAACTGTTTTGGTTTGGAAATACGTAAGCTCTTCAAAACATGTTTTAAACAACCGATCGGTTTGAGCTACGGAGTATTGATCCCAGTCGCTGTATTTCATTTTATACACACAAGAACCAAGGACTTCGTCACATTCAGGTCCAAATTTATGTCGGAGGCGTCATCTTAAAGTACTGTTTGTTTGGAACCCTACAGTAAAATCTATATTTCAAAACATTGCTCTTTTCCTTGTTATATTACACTGTTATATCCCACAGCTACAGATAATTTTTTGTTGCTGTTTGGCCAATATTCGTGACTGGTTTACCTATATGTGGCTCAGGTCGCTTCTTGATTTTCTTTAAGAATACCGAGTGCTTTATTCATTTCACTTTGCTGCAATGAGTTGCCTACTAGAAGATGAACCATAGAGGTAAAAATGAGCTCTTTTATACTGATTGGGATGACATAAATGAGTGTCCATTTTCACGTCGGCAGCTGTATTAAAATAATCCAGATGCATATTAAGTGAGCAATAAGAGTTGAAGTTTGAAACTAATTTCACGTCAGCTTCCAAAGTCACAACTGATTGTCCAGTGTGATAAGTTGCAGTGAAGATCGACAAGAATGGTACAGGAAATAGAACAAGAATGAATTCTTCATGTTGCTACGGAATATCCATAGCTTTTCATTTGGCCGGGGAACGAAGTTCTCTCCCTTCGCCGGCCGGAGTAGCCGTGCCGTTCTAGTCGCTACTGTCTGGAGCCGAGCGACCGCTACTGTCGAAGGTTCGAATCCTGCCTCGGGCATGGATGTGTGTGATGTCCGTAGGTTAGTTAGGTTTAATTAGTTCTAAGTTCTAGGCGACTGATGACTTCATAAGTTAAGTCGCATAGTGCTCAGAGCCTTTTCTCTCCCTTCAGAGTGAGTCCCGGCTCCGGAAAACTGAGGCACCACCGTTATTTCGACGGTGATGACTTGCATCAAGTAGCACAAGTATGTGCGTAACAACTATGATAAGAAATATTAGAGCAGAATACGATGAAATAAAATGTTCAACCCAGTTCTGGCTTCAAAATGTGTATGGCTGGATATCCCAAAATCTTACAATTCCCGTCCATAGACTTTCTATGTTGTTGACATTGACCTGTGACCTACGTTGACTAGTAGAGAGTGGACGTTGCTAAAATTAAAGAAAAGGAATGAACACTTTTTGGATTTCCCCTCTCAGCTGTATGTTCCGCAACAGCGTGTAGCAAAATATAGCGATGGTACAAAGGTGGAAGCACTTCAGTCATTTGCAATGATCATTTATTTAAATCTTGTGGGACACGTATCGTGTTAAAAATAAAACCAAGATTTTATGAAACGAATAGTTTAAAAACGGACTGTCAAAACTAGGACCCCATACGTTATGTTAATCGTATGTATGAGTGTGGATATACATAAAATATATCCACAGAATTAACCACTATCCATAACGTTATGACTGATATCACTTTTTGTTCAAAATTTTCGCCAACATGCTGCCAATAAAGTGTTTGATCTATAGCTGTTAGTGAGGAACATTTTGCTAGGTAACTTTGTTAAAACAATTTGATGAAGTGTTCTCAGTTGTGGTGACCATATCAAAATACACATTTTCAAGTTCTCTTATTTATTTGGTATAGTTAAGGTACTCAGGTAAGTGGAAGGAGACCCTTACACCAAAGTGGACATACCTTACACTTGTGCGTTCAACATAGCAGCGTAGCTATGGACCCCATTAGGGCAGTAACACTGATACTTTAGTAACAGTTGTATATCACAATAAGAATGCGATGGACTGGTGTTCGGAAGGAATGATGTTGAAATTTCCACCAAATGTTCATTTAAATAGGCTTTCTTGAATTACTAAAGCGTACCGCAGCACTTCATTTAAAATAACTTGTTAAGTTTCTTTCAACGTTCACACGGAATCGAGATAGTTCGCCTCGTCCTTAATCCTAAATGTCAGAGTTTCTTGTTTTTACGCAGGAAGCCAAATTTTAACGACGGTTCCATTTACGTAATTAATAAGGAGTAAGCATAGATACAGAAGGAGATACAACCACATTCAAAGAAGGAGATAATGTTACCAAGAGAGGTAGACCATTGGCTAAGTTATGAAGCTGTCTACTATTTATAGCAGATAATTCCATACACGAGTTCTAGTTACCAAATAAACTTTTGGAAAGGTGGACAGGAGGTGTCGTCTGACAGACCAATCTTTTCCAGGGAGTGAATGGTATATTCTGCTATGTTTTGCGCTTGTAAGTGTCACGGACCAACTCAAGAAGGTCTGAAAGGAGGTTAATGTTGTTTAATACTCTTTCTGTGTTTCCAACACATGCGTGCTTTTGTGATTTTGTAGAAAATACTAGCGAATGTGTGTATGAGGGTTAGTCACCTATCTAAGATCCTGGATAAAGTCAGTAAATATGGCAAACCTTAGCTACAGAATGGCATTTCTGTTCGTTATCATGCTAGAGAGAGTCAAGTATTTAGGTGGAAAATAAAGACTCTCCAACGTATAAAAATAAACTTTGGAACTAATTAAGCCTTTACAAACGATCCAGTCCAAAATAATTCTGGTGTTATTAAAAAGTGGTGATTCACTTAAGCCTCCATATGTTAAAGTAAAACATTTCTTAAATGGTTTTAAAAAGATAAGTGTTTGCATGAATGCCAAAGGGCTTCATTCCCCACAAATTATTAATAAAATAATGGTGCATATGTATTCAAGTAATGAATAACTTTAAGCTTGGTGTAACATTCCCGGCTGTGGCGGCCAGTATTTTACCTTGCTAGAAGCTCGCCTTAATGCAGCTTCATACATGTGAAGTAGTATATGGTACAAAAGTGGTGTGAGGTACAGTACGTTCATTCCGGTGGGAGAGCCTGCCAGTTGTACTGAACTTAGTTCTGATTGGTCGACGCATCCGGGTTGTAGGCGCCATAATGCCTAACTTTTCTTATTAATTATTTATATACTTTTCATTGAATTTAACCCAGTTTTCAGTATGACAATCTCTCATGGTCCCCCTACATGTGTACCACATTTGTTTATTAAATTTCACTAGTTTTGAGAAACACAAGAGTAATGATATTACAACCGAACTGCTTCGGACACCTTCGGGTCGGTTTGACGCGTGTCGCTCTGTTTCAGGTGTTCTTCAAAGTCGGACGTGTATCTCTGCTTCGGAAGAACATGTCGTACTCTATATCGAAAGTTGTGAGGAAAGTTACCGTACTATTAGAAAGCTACGTCAAGAGTTGTAGAAGACAGTGTAAAAAACGATTATTTATAATATAAGGAAACAGGATACATCAATGAGAGGTGTCGCCTACCATCATTGTCAGTATTACAGGTCTGGCACTCTATAGATACAGTAACTAACCTCAGCAAGTGGTATCACATAAAAAGCACAATCACAGGTTCAACTTCGAGATGACAGCGTAGCGGCCTCCGACGAAGAAGACCCCACGATCGACTAGCTGTCTTCTGTGCTGGGGACACAACTTTAAAAGACGACAGGTTGATGGAAAGTACGATTAGGGACTCTTATTTAGTCTCTACAGATCTCTCCAGCTTCCAGATCTGACTTCCAACACGACAATGAGTTATTTTATATTAGCTGCACCATGAGAAGGTCGGACTATAGGTTACAGTGTAGCAAAGAATCTGGGTGTTAAACTTGCTGTATTCCAGGCTATGATCTACAATCATAGATACCTGACGGGCTGTTCCGCACTAGATAACCAAAGGCTCCACAGTGTGGGCTAGCAGCCCACAGTGTGTCACCTATCAATACCACAGACAACCAAACTCAACCAGTCACCAACACGCGTTAGAGGCGTACATTTGCGGACACTACTTCTTATCTGCCACTTACGTCTCCGCCAAGGGATATACTTTCGATGCCACCCGGCGCACAGTGGGTCAGAATCCCAAAAAGCTGGTCAAAATATAAGTAGCTGTTCAGTTTGTACCAAACTTAGTATGTAAGGGTTTACGTAGTTTCTGATTAAGAATATGATATCAAAAAGTGAAAAAAAAACAAAATGGCGGACCCAATATGGCAGGCTCTATGTACACTACTATCATTTTTTACGTATAAAAGTAATTTTTAGGGAATTATCGAGGTTACTGATGATGACAGAGTTCAAAAAATTTAAAAATGGTGGATCCAAGATGGCGGTCAAAATCTATGTCTTTTTATTTATTTATTTTTATATATTTTTATTCATATAAAAGTAAGTATTTAGGGGTTATTGTACTAAATGCAAAAAAAATAAACCAAAACAGTTAAAAAATCGAAGAAAGGACCAAATATAGGTTACAAGGTGGTGTAAAATATTACAAAAAATTATTTCATTTCAATTGCAATTATTTATTTTGTAAATTTTTTATAACTTAATTTACAAGTTTTCAATTTCTTATTCTTTTTCATCTTCTGCTTCAACTGAATCATCATCATCCTCAAACACTGTTTCCTCATTATCTGCATCTGCATCTGAATCTTCATAGTCTTCCGCCACAGGAACTAAGAGGGCAAACTCTTCAGTTTCTTCGGCGAAGATTTGCGTAAGGAAGAACCGTAGGGGTCTGTCGTTGCCAACAATCTCCTGAACACGTCTTCCATAGTCTTAACTCTTGAAAACTTTCGAGAAAAACTCAGGCGATATTGCTTTATTAACTTATTGGTTGATTCCTGAGCATCCTCTGATAGTTGACCGATAGGTAAAATGGCCGAAGAAATAATGTCTGGACCGTGAATCAACAATCTATGGACTGCTGTTGGCATGTTGTACCAGGGGTATTCTTTCTCGTACTGCCTGGCAGTTGCTAAGGCGTATGCTCGAAACTTTTCAACGTCGATCTGACGCCCGCTCGAAATCGTCTGCAAAATTGTATGGAAACGGTGGATTAGTTCTTCGGAAACTCCAGTTATCAGCGCTGATGTTGGAGTGTTTGCAAAAAAACGTCGAGCGGTGTTTCCGTCATTCGTACTGCCAAACCCTTGTTTCGGCATGTCAATTACAATTCCAAGCCGCTCTTTGAAAGCTTTTTGAATGTTGGCTTTCAGTATTGCTTTTTCCCCTTTATCTTCTGCTTTACGTGCCTGTCACTTTTTTGTTTTCATTTGGTATGCCAAATAAATACAACATTCAAAACATCGAATTCAGGCGTGAAGAGTTGATAGTCCGTACTGCAGATAATAGGCGGTAACTTGTTTTTTCAAAACATCGTCAATGTTATTACATTGGGCAGACATAGCCTTGCAGAGATAGCACCTGTGCAGATTTCGTGTTGGTGATAGCATTGCACACTTCACCATCTAACATGGTCATGCTTAAATTGCATTTAATGGAAATGTCTTTCCCATGAATAACTGTTTCGAATGACTGGAGTTGTTCGATCTGTTTGTCGTAATACGCTTTCTCATTTAAAGACGTTTGCTCTGTTTCCTTTGTAAATTCTGACTTCAGTGGTCTGCAAAAGAGGGTTGAAGACGGCTTCGGATTAATCCTTTAGATCTTTTCTTCTTTAGATTCTTCATTTACATCTGCAAGTTTCAGTGGAACAAGCGAAGTGAAAAATAGAGTTGCATCTGAAATACTCGAATCTGAAAACTTCATTTTATACATGCTTTGCCCGGAGGTTCCGTCAAAGCCCCACTTACAAATAAGGGCCATATTAGACATTTCCGAATCACTCATATGTAAAATATCGTCTCGTTTCAGCAGTAGAACACGTTGCACAGTGTGGTCTAACAAAGCTTGCAACCGTACCTCAGCTTTTGATTCGGTTATAGTGAGAGTTACGTCTGGAGGGCAGCAAGCTTTTTTTGCTACCAAAACAGCTGAATACGGTGGATATAGTGTGTTTAAGCCTTTTCCTTTAGCCCCATTTCTCAAATGCTGGTAAGATTCTTTTGACAATTTCAGGTCGAAAAGGAGTGTTAGACCTTCATTTGCATCATATGAGGATGGAGATGATGTTGAAAATCGCAAGCCAGCCTGATATTTTTTCACCTTGGATGGAATTGAGAGTGTGACGTCTTTCACAATCTTCGCAGCATCTGGGTGCCCCGAAGATCGAAGACTCATTTGCGCGGCGAACGATAATTCGACAGGACTGCACTTCGTACGAATCTCCTCAGTTCTCCTTCTTTTAGACCTATCAGATAATGTTTCAAATTTTGTGGCAGGTCGGCCTGTTGATTTAGTCACACTTGCAGGTCTCGAATCAATCGGAATATATATTATTGTATTTAACCAGGTTTCGATCTTCTTGAAAAAATATCCTTGTCGCCGAGTTGCTTCCTTATATTTGCTTCTTAACTTTGTTAACAAAATCGAATTGGTAGGCCACATATCATAGGGAATTTTAATTGTATGTCCACTTTTTTCTGTCAACGACCTTTCCAAATGTTCTATGACCCGTTCCTAATCATTTGACAAATACACTTTTGTTATTAGAAAAATATCTTTCCTCGATAATCCTATTCTGGAATATGCTAGATCAGATGAAACTGAAATTAAAAAAACATCTGTGTTACACTTTTCGCCATTTTTCTAATTATTTTATTCTTTACAATGCTTCTACGTGTCGATTGTAATTTAAATTGTACAAATAAAACTCATAATTAATGCATTCTACTGTCATTTTTGAAGATGTCTGAACAATGACATTTTGCAAGTGTCGCTTAAAACGTGGCTCAAAGCCAGAGTCGCAACTATTCGCAGGATTTGAAGCTTAATTTACAAAGGTAATAATATATACTTGCGTACACAGCGCAAAAGAAAGCGGAATGTCTTGGAATTCGTAACTTATCTCCATTTTTAGGCGCATTTTACGATTTTGTCATTTATTTCCCTGTAGTACGTTAATTGAAATGTAAACGTGCATAATTGATGATTTAATAGTGATACAAGTGTTTTTTCACTAGTACATACCTCCTGGAATACATTCCATATTGAATGTATTGGTTTCACTTGCACAAAACATAAATAACTTCCTTCAACAACACGACTGTTTTTGTAGCCTGGCCAGCTGCGCGCACGCTAACAACGAATTGCCGCATTTGACCAGAGATATTACCGAACAAATGAACATCAGGTCGTCCGCACAGCCAGCATTCAGTTGTCCCAGCATTGCTGCTGCCAACCTGATAGTCCAAAATCCCCATCTTTAAACTTTTATTTTCCTTTTTGGCCACGTTTTCAAGATTCTGGCCCACTGTGCGGCGTCGAGAAAGTCGGTTCACTCTGCCGAATCAATGGGATCTACATCTCACAGCGTCGTGAGTTCCAGTCGCAGCTGCAATCTAGGATCTTCTCTTCGTAGAGCCTTAACAGTCAAAGCCACCCCAGGCACAGCTTCGACCCAGAGCTTCACCAAATAGCAACACAACGAGCAGTCAGTAGTCTGATCTCGAACGCTCTTCTCTACCAACATCCACCCATTTCAAACTCCGAACTTCGGCGGTGGTTGAATTTTGACCTTGAAAAGTCTTTAGTGATACGCATAGGACTGGACTGAAATTAATTTCAAATCATTGTAATTAGTGACAGAATTCTGACAGAATTTTCAGTGTTGTCGATTGCTACCATCAAACTGTCAAACTTACAGATTCACGGATTACACAGTAAATCCCAATCTAGAAGATCAGCATTTCTGAGTTAACGGACATTTCGTGCCCCAAGCACATTGTTTTGTGAATTACGTCGATTTCCGTGCTTGTGGGATAAGGTGTTTACTTTTTATACGGACCGAGGAACGTGTTTAAGAGTGTGGACTCAGTCCGGTCACGATAATCAACAGGGACGACGTTATTTGGGTTAACAATTTCTCCCAACAGACAATAGTGACGAAGAATTTTTAAATTCCAGTTTTTATATGTTACCACCGTAGTCAGTGAAACCTGGTAATTAAGGAAGACAAGACTGGGTTACGATTGTGGACGGGGCCCGAATCAATCACTATTGGTTTTACTTTGCAATTTCACTAATTTATTTTAATCAATAATTTTTGAAAACAAGCCAATGAGGTCGCAAACAGACATGTAAGGTACGTAACCACAATCACGGCTGAAGGCCTTCAACGCGAAAAATAGCAGTTATTTAAAACTTAACAACTGCATAAAATACAGACAGCCAGTAATTTTGAAGACAAACCAATGTGGTCAGAATCAGAATTTTAAGGCTAGTAACCACAATCACAGCAGAAGGCCTTTAAAGCCAGAATGGCAACTATAAAAAATTTTACAAATATACTGTCAAAGCCTTACCCTATGAACCATGAACCTAGCCGTTGGTGGGGAGGCTTGCGTGCCTCAGCGATATAGATGGACGTACCGTAGGTGCAACCACAACGGAGGGGTATCTGTTGAGAGGCCAGACAAACGTGTGGTTCCTGAAGAGGGGCAGCAGCCTTTTCAGTAGTTGTAGGGGCAACAGTCTGGATGATTGACTCATCTTGCCTTGCAACAATAACCAAAACGGCCTTGCTGTGCTGGTACTGCGAACGGCTGAACGCAAGGGGAAACTACAGCCGTAATTTTTCCCGAGGGCATGCAGCTTTACTGTATGGTTAAATGATGATGGCGTCCTCTTGGATAAGATATTCCGGAGGTAAAATAGTTCCCCATGCGGATCTCCGGGCGGGGACTACTCAGGAGGACACCGTTATCAGGAGAAAGAAAACTGGCGTTCTACAGATCGGAGCGTGGAATGTCAGATCCCTTAATCGGGCAGGAACGTTAGAAAATTTAAAAAGGGAAATGGATAGGATGAAGGTAGATATAGTGGGAATTAGTGAAGTTCGGTGGCAGGAGGAACAAGACTTTTGCTCAGGTGAATACAGGGTTATAAATACAAAATGAAATAGGGGTAATTCTGGAGTAGGTTTAATAATGAATAAAGAAATAGGAGTGCGGGTAAGATACAACCAACAGCATGATGAACGCATTATTGTGGCCAAGATAGACACGAAGCCCATGCCTACTACAGTAGTACAAGTTTATATGCCAAGTAGCTCTGCAGATGATGAAGAAATTGATGAAATGTATGATGAGAGAAAATAAATTATTCAGGTAGTGAAGGGAGATGAAAATTAATAGTCATGGGTGACTGGAATTCGAGAGTAGGAAAAGGGAGAGAAGGAAACATACTGGGTGAATATGGATTGGGGGAGAGAAAAGAAAGAGGAAGCCGTCTGGTAGAATTTTGCATAGAGCATAACTTAATCATTGCTAACACTTGGTTCATGAATCATAAAAGAGGGTTGTATACGTGGAAGAATCCTGGATATACTAGAAGGTATCAGATAGGTTATATAATGTTAAGACAGAGATTTTGGAACCAGGTTTTAAATTGAAAGACATATTTCCAGGGGCCGATGTTTACTCTGGCCACAATCTGTTGGTTATGAACTGTAGATTAAAACTGAAGAAACTGCAAAAAAGGTGGGAATTTAAGGAAATGGGACCTAGATAAATTGACTAAACCAGAAGTTCTACAGAGTTTCAGGGAGAGCATTAGGGAACAATTGACAGGAATGTAGGACAGAAATACAGTAGAAGAAGGATGGGTAGCTCTGAGGGATGAAGTAGTGAAGGCAGCAGAGGATCAAGTAGGTAAAAAGACGAGGCCTAGTAGAAACCCTTGTGTAACAGAAGAAATATTGAATTTAATTGATGAAAGGAGGAAATATAAAAATGCAGTAAATGAAGCAGGCAAAAGGGAATACAAACGTCTCAAAAATGAGATCAACAAGAAGGGCAAAATGGCTAAGCCGGGATGGCTAGAGGACAAATGTAAGAATGTAGAGGCTTATCTCACTAGAGATAAGATAGATGCTGCCTACAGGGAAATGAAAGAGACCTCTGGAGAAAAGAGAACTACTTGTATGAATATCAAGAGCTCAGATGGAAACTCAGTTCTAAGCAAAGAAGGGAAAGCAGAAAAGTGGAGGACTATATAGAGGGTCAATACAAGGGCGATGTGCTTCAGGACAATATTATGGAAATGGAAGAGGATGTAGATGAAGATGAAATGGGAGATACGATACTGCGTGAAGAGTTTGACAGAGAACTGAAAGACCTGAGGTGAAGCAAAGCCCCGGGAGAAGACAACATTCCATTGGAACTACTGACGGCCTTGGGAGTGCCAGTCCTGACAAAACTCTACCATCTGGTGAGCAAGATGTATGTACCCTCAGACTTCAAGAAGAATATAATAATTCCAATCCCAAAGAAAGCAGGTGCTGGCAGATGTGAAAATTACAGAACTATCAGTTTAATAAGTCACAGCTGCAAAATACTAACGCGAATTCTTTACAGACGAATGGAAAAACTGGTAGAAGCCGACCTCGGCGAAGATCAGTTTGGATTCCGCAGATATGTTGGAACACGTGAGGCAATACTGAACCTTCGACTTATCTTAGAAAATAGATTAAGATAAGGCAAACGTACATTTCTAGCATTTGTAGACTTAGAGAAAGCTTTTGAGAATGTTGACTGGAATATTCTCTTTCAAAATCTTAAGGTGGCAGGGGTAAAATACAGGGAGCGAAAGGCTATTTACAATTTGTACAGAAACCAAATGGCAGTTATAAGAGTCGAGGGGCATGAAAGGAAAGCAGTGGTTTGGAAGGGAGTGTTACAGGGTTGTAGCCGGTCCCCGATGTTATTCAATCTGTATATTGAGCAAGCAGTAATGGAAACAAAAGAAAAATTCTGAGCAGGTATTAAAATCCCTGGAGAAGAAATAAAAACATTGAGGTTCTCCGATGACATTGTAATTCTGTCAGAGACAGCAAAGGACCTGGAAGAGCAATTGAACGGAATGCACAGTGTCATGAAAGGAGGATACAAGATGAAAATCAACAAAAGCAAAACGAGGATAATGGAATGTAGTCGAATTAAGTCGGGTGATGCTGAGGGAATTAGATTATGAAATGAGACAGTTAAAGTAGTAAAGGTGTTTTGCTATTTGGAGAGCAAAGTAACTGATGATGGTCGGAGTAGAGAGGATATTAAATGCCGACTGGCAATGCCAAGGAGAGCTTTTCTGAAGAAGAGAAATTTGTTAACATCGAGTATAGATTTAAGTGTCAGGAAGTCTTTTCTGAAAGTATTTGTAAGGAGTGTAGCCATGTATGGAAGTGAAACATGGACGATAAATAGTTTCGACAAGAAGAGAATAGAAGCTTTCGAAATGTGGTGCTACAGAAGAATGCTGAAGATTAGATGGGTAGACCACATAACTAATGAGGAGGTATTGAATAGAATTGGGGAGAAGAGGAGTTTGTGGTACAACTTGACAAGAAAAAGGGACCGGTTGGTAGGACATGTTCTGAGTCATCAAGGGATCACAAATTTAGCATTGGAGGGCAGCGTGGAGGGTAAATATCGTAGAGGGACACCAAGAGATGAATACACTAAGCAGATTCAGAAGGATGTAGGTTGCAGGAAGTACTGGGAGATGAAGAAGTTTGCACAGGATAGAGTAGCATGGAGAGCTGCATGAAACCAGTCTCAGGACTGAAGACAACAATAACAACAACAACTATCAAATTGGGAATGGAAAGGCAAATGTTAATTTAAAACCACAAAAAGCCGATCACCAAACAGGTGAGACAAATGATGGTAACTTAATAATGTAATAATGAAACAAAACACAATGGCCAGTGACAGGCGGCGCTCCAGGAAACGATCTCTGAGTAGATCACACTAAGAACACTTTCGTGAGCGAAAAGAAAGGCAGCCAGGAATTGCATAACGAGCGACTAATGATAATCTTGGTGAGGCTACCTTACAGCCAAGAAAACAAGTGCTAGATGTAAAATTACTCCAAAGCCGGAAGCGCTGGTCTGGGCTCCACTCCCAGAATACTGTGCTTAGAGCGCCCGGAACAAGAAGGAATGACTATCACTAAGGTAGAAGAACGCCACCCAACCTAGTATCCAGAAGCTGTCAAACTTAAACGCCTCACCGGACAGTGGCGGAAAGATGAGGAAATGTACACTGCCGTTACA
This sequence comes from Schistocerca cancellata, assembly GCF_023864275.1. NCBI lineage: Eukaryota > Metazoa > Arthropoda > Insecta > Orthoptera > Acrididae > Schistocerca > Schistocerca cancellata. The sequence goes on along the minus strand of NC_064633.1, from coordinate 389,542,730 downwards.
CACACTAACCCCCAGGGCAGGAAACTGGTGCGTCAGCGGCCACAAGACAGAATAATACCGCTGGTTGAACTTAACAATGTAAGAAGCTGAAAATAGTAAAAAGTGATTGGAAACTCAGAAATGCTAATCAGATCCTCTTTCCCCAGGTACTCCACTCGAAGCTTTTCGCCTCGGTGATACTACGAGCAGCAACACGAACCCATGACACTGGAGAACCGCGAGATTTCACAATGGTGGAGGTTTCTCTACGCGAATTGCAATGCACTCAACTTAAACGTGTAGGATCCGGTTTCGACGAGGTCATGCACCCTCGTGACCACTGCCCTTCCATCCGGCCGTCCATACACGCCACCAGCGGTCCCGGCGTGTTGCCGCTCTGCGACTACCTCGCTGTTCCTGCGCCCCCAACCAAACTCCACACTCAAACTCACACCACACGGAAAGAACGAGGCCTCCCCAAAGCAGAAGTACATATCGACAAGCGCCGCTGCTGCCACTAGCAGACAGGCAACTTTTACGAAACCAAGTGGCGCCAGTGAACACGAGAAGAAGACAAAGAACCAAACGATACGGTCTGGCAGAAACCTACACACGCCACCAACGCGAGGCGCAGAACGGCTCAGTCAGTTCTCACAAAGACATTTTCAGAACTTTTGTGCACCTGGGCTGCATTTACATTTTTCGCGAGCTATGCTAGTCATGTTTTTTTTTTTTTTTCATTCCAGAGTTGTAACGCAGATGCTGTAAACTGTAACAGGTACTGCTTTCCTTACAGCAGCTTCGGCAAGAATAGATTACTCTTTGGAAAACGTTGTCTCATGTGGTCGCTGCCCCATCCCAGATGTGGAAACAATGACTCCATGATTTCAAAAATTCCATGAACAGTTGGAGCCATGGACAGACGTCATTGACATTCAACAGGTTTTTCTCTTAACTTATTATTGGGCTAATGCATATCAGATTCTTCAGAGAATTAACCCTGTTGTAGACCATTCTGCCCAATCATGCATATTTAGTTGAAGGCCCATCTGAATGCCTATTATACTTCGCGATATCTTCCCAGTACTAATGATCACAGTTAACATTCCGAGACGTCTTCCACAAAGTTAAGGGCTTCTCTGCCAGTCCTTCCTTCTTCCAGATAAACTAGAATCCAAAGAGCTTCAGCCGCCACTGGACTTATATAAGCCCTCTTGGCACACCAGTCCCTACACTATGGTGATACCATACTAGTTGCTTAAAGCACTATTTCCACTTTGGCACTATGTAGGGAAACCAGTCCCTTGTACGATGGACTATGCGAGGATGAACTTTTCCATTTTCAGAACTATTTACATCTATCTGTCGTCATGATGTAATTCCGGTCGCTCTTACAAATTTGCTTCCTGAGCCAGTGCACTCTTAAGCTCTGTGGTGTAATGTCTCCTGGAAATATTTGATGCTAAATATATGTGAATTATGTGAAATGACGTAAAAAACACTGAAACGGGACATAGCACTTTCATCGGAGTTTCCAAATGGATGTACAAGTCGCATGTATGATTCCATCAAACCAAAGAGTACTTAAAGAATATGTTGAGCATTCTGCTTTCTTTGTCATAGCTGCGCGAGTTGTAATGTCTGGATGCTCTTATTTTCCTCGGTGGATACTGCTGAAAATAATGTATTTGTCATCTTTAAAATATATCTTATATTTGTTAAAGTGATAAGTGATTTTATTTATGTGGAAATTAACAACCCCTCTCTGAGTATTTGCAGAATTAATTTCAGGCAGAAATTTGGATTGTTGGCAGCCATTTCTGCCTGGATTACTAATTCTTTAAATACGGCCGCAGCGGCGAGTTCATTCAGACGAAAACTATATCATTACTTACGATCTGTTGTTACGAAGGTACTGTGAGATAAGCCATAGTACGTTAGTAATTCATAGAAGAGTGTTTAATACTGTTTATCTTATAACTACACGGGCTTAAACTGTTGGAAATTTGGGTATAAAAGCCCGCAATTGCAAATAACTTGAAACTATACGACGAATATCATTTCGTATTATTACGTTGGTAAAACTTTTTAGACTTACAGTTGACTTCTCCAGACTGTTCAATAGAGGCTTAGCTGCACTCCCCGCTGACTCGCCTAACTGCTTGTTACGTCTCAGTGAGCAGGTGCCCTTCAGAGTTTTGATTACATATGTGACATGCTTGATAGCAACGTCATTCGTATCTGAAAACAGCATTCAGACCACATCGCCCCACATCGCCAATCGGGTCACTACCTTAAGGGACTCTGCCATTCAGGACGTACGGCGAGTAACGTCCGTTTGTAGCACGTCCCTTATAGCCTCTCAGAACTGCATAGTATCCACGTGTTGGACACTTCCCAGTTCTGTCACAAACGTCATTTTCCGTGATAAGTAGTGACTGTTTTATACTCTCACCTCATTAAACTGCGTTTCAGGGACAGGCTATACCCAAAACACTGAGGGTGAGTAGAAAGATCGTCCGACTACGGTACCCAGTCCTTCCACCACAGCCATTACGCAGGATAACGTATTTTCCCCCCACGTTCATCAGACGAACCAAGGACGTTGTGTACGGACCTTCTCCAGTCCCTCTCCTACAAGGTCTTGGGTTCTACTGATGGCATCCCATGGCTCATTCCTCTTCTCCGTGAAGCGATTTCCGCAGGCTGCAGGTCTGGCTCTCACACGATATGAAACTATGGATACGCCAGCCAGTGACCTGCCTTCGTCTGATTTATTAATCACTATACTGTATGGTTAACTGCTTTTCTCATGTCGATCTGTTGTTATTCCCTCCGGAATAGTCACATGACTCAATGTTCTTGCACTGTTCTCGGGAAGACTGATCCACAAGACACAGCAGGCAGTCCGACTGTCCACTCGCAGCGACATGCCTAAGTAGTCGTGGACGAAGAGTTGGGTTTCAGTTGCTCCCTCATAGAAATTTAAACGAAAACATTCGTCCACTCCAAGACACGCCTCTGTTGCCAAATTCTGCGTCGTGATTCGGTCTCCTACAGTAATAATTGTCTCTTTTTAGATTCTCACCTGGACAGTATCAGTGTAAGCCATCCACAGCTATCGCAGTCACACTGGGACCATCCATGATCACATATCGAAGGCTCTTCACGACATCTGGTAAACCATTGCAGCGTCAGGGACACAGTATCCGAGAGCACCCACACCTAAGGAGGTCGTTTAAAAAGACCCCGAGGCGCCTCATTCTTGTGACCAGTACGTCTGTACCTAGACCGAAGTCACCTCGATGGGGGGGGGGGGGGGGGGCAGTGGCTCGGAGCACTATGGGACTTAACATATGAAAACTACTTAATCCTACCTAACCTAAGGGCACCACACGCATCCATGCCCGCGGCAGGATTCGAACCCGCGACCGTAGCGGTCTCGCGGTTCCAGACCGTAACGCCTAGAACCGCACGGCCACTCCGGCCGGCCACCACTAACTGTCATCAGTAGTAGACCTCCAACTGAACTTAGAAATATCTAGTACTGTCGATTTCCGCCAACAAACTCATAACCTTGGAGACTTACCATTCATACTCTAAATCCAGATACGTAAGATTACCATTTGTGGTTTATCAGACTTACTGAATTTTCAACCCTGAGGACACTGTTTTGCGAGTTGTTTTATTTTCTGTGTTTGTTTGATCTGTCCGGGAAACTTGTCTCTGGTCAGAAGAGCGTTGATGCTATTTTACAATTATACAACGTTCCTGCACATCACATTTTCTCGGAATTGCGGAGAACGTATTGCTACTACGGGGAAGAACTACATACTAATTGACAGCAGAATATAATTTCCTAAAATCATTTATGATAAATATTTGTCACTCATTGATGTTTCAACCTTTCAGTCATATGACGTTTACACTGTGCAAAAGTCTCTTAGAAGAGGGTGAACGGTAGTCAGCCGAAAGGTCATGCCATGATCTCGGCGTCATCATGCTCCAAGCCCGAAATTTGATAGAATATTCATTAAACCGTGGAAACTTCAAGAATATTGGGCTATTTTCAGTATTAGAACAGGAACTGAATTGAACATGTGTAATAAAATGTCGTATAATTTCTTTTCTAATTTCTCTTTCTTCATCTTCTAGTTACTTCACTTATTAGGCTGGTAAGTTGGTCACCAATAACAAGTTTTATCTGTGGTGCTGGAGTGTGCATATTTTTGTTGATCGTCGCAATGAACTTCTTCTCCTTGGATAATATACCGTTCGTACCGTTCGTTCTATTTTAGAGGTTTATTCCTTTTTGTTCTGTACCCCTCTACTCTTTTCTCTAAATATCTTTCCTATTACTTCGTGACAAAATATGTGTGTCAGCTGCTTGTAGTCATTTTTCTTTTCTGTCCTAGACTCTACAATTCACCTCTCCACCGAAGACTAAGATTTCCTAAATTTCACTGACATTCACACTTAATTTTACTGCTTTATTTCCATTATATATTTTCACTGTGCTTTTGAAAGAACAAGTCATTCACGAATATGTCTGCTTATTCAAGTCTCATCATAAGACTGATACGTTTCTTTGTCTTGTAATACTATCAAACAAACATTGTGTTCAGAAAGATAATTTTAGTCTTTCTCGAGTGTTGTAATTGATTTTCCTACTCAATTCACAGTTTACACGTAAACGATAAATTGAATGTTAGCTTTAGTATAAATTCATTGAAGGATTTCTTGTTATTAAAAGTAACGTTGTCTGTGAAATGTAAGACTTTAGCATCTTCTAACCTTAGGCGGGAAGGAGGGATATAATGTAAGTTGTGGCAAGGATTTTTTCCCATTACAACGGCCGCCAGGTGACGTAGATGCGGCGCCCTGGGCTCTGTCGCTGAGCGGCGCTACGATATTAATCTATATTCGCCCGCGTCCTAATACAATGTTATTGCCTCCGCTAGGCTGCGCATGGAATGTGAAATAATGTAATTTTAAGTGCTACCTGGTGTGCTCTAGGCACATAAAATGACCTCCGTGATATCATTGCACCTATATACTATATAGCAATCTGTGCAACATAGTCCCTGTGAAGTATTGCCTCAAACAACGCCATATCTTACGGAGACAGAATGTAGCACCTACGTTAGTCACTTCGTAGCCTCTAATTCAGAAGTGTTGTGATAAAATTATTGATTATTTACACATTAGGTAGCTGTATTTCTGATAGTTGATTTACAATTGTAAATTGCAAAAGCATTGCACAGAATTACTAAATAAACTGAGAAACCCGTTTGTAGTGTGAGAACCCTACAGTTGAAATTAAAATGATTTTACAGCACTTATACAGTAAAGAAACAATGAGAAGATCGTTTCTACGAAATGTAAAAAATGTGAAATTTGTGAGCGTAGTGTGCCCACATACGAGTTATAGAGAGGAAATGTTTGGTGTAAAGGTAAAGAAATGTAGGTGTCACAATTTAGAAAGTTATGGAAACAGGAAAACGGTGCTTCAGACAAAAGCAACTAACGGCAAACAAGAAAATGACTAAGACCTCATCAGTTCAAAAAAACTCCCTGAACCCCTCTGTTCCTGATTCATGTTCCATTCACTAGGATGTAGAGTAACAATTGCTTCACTTACATTTTCGACACGATACTTTGCTTCTTGTACCCATTAGTCACCTACTGCAGAACAATGCAAGTGGGTCACTTACTTCACTAGAGTATAGGAACATATATGCTCTGTGAGGCGTGATTCCAGAGCAATAAGTCGCGAACATGAGGTGTAACCGCTCTGTTAAATTGTTAAAAGCTTAGTCAGTCGGTGTCGTAATTTTGAAATGAGATTTAGTATGAATCTCACGTAATAAATATTTCGCGTGAAGCACCGGTGCGACACAGGCAAAAGTCAACTGTGGAAACTATGTTACTAAGTAATGAAAGTAACGTTATTAAGGAATACACTCGACTGGCTACATAAAATAAGAGGGCAGGAACATTCGCGAGTGAATGGTTCAAAATAAGATTTAATATCGTAAGGGAAATGGCTCATAAGTGTAGCTACGTCAGTACACACATAGTTATATGCGAATGTACAATAGGGATAGAGGCATGTACATTCTAAGTATTACCATTACCCCTGGCCTTGGGTAAAAAGAATTGTGCTTAAACTGGATTTATTCACCTGAGAAAGAAAATAATCTGACTTCGTAATTATATGAAAAGGTAGATTGCAGGTTCTGAATTTCGCGGCAAATATGACCTCAATATTGAAATTTACATTGGCAGTCACGAAGGGAAACAGATGAACACATTCACGTACCTCTATTGTTGAGTAGCGCCGTTGTGAAGATGGTCGCATTCATCTAAATTCTCCATACGAAATTAAAATAATAATAATCTTCCACAGTTACAGGAACTGGGATCTATGGTATCGTAAATGAGAGAATCGTATTGCTTCAGAGGCTGGTTTCTTTATTTAGCATTGCCGAGCACTTCGTTTATACGCCTAATCAGCAGAACGTGAGAACAAAGAAAGGTAACTATTGCTAAAACTAATAAACGAAGAGCGTAAATCTTCTTTTGTCCGTCAGTTATAAATACTTTTCGAATTGATCTTTGATATGAGAGTCGAATAATTATCGATACATCTATCAATAAGAAAAATTATTATGTTCCTTTATAGAGGACATCGTTTCGATAGTGACTGTGGCACCATACGTCGAAAATATGAATCTATGATCTGTTTCTATCAGCCTATATCATTCATACCAGAAAAAAAGAGAAACAGAGCAAAAAGGGTGGAATCTTTGCAGTGATAGACGAATATTCAGTAACTTATGCAGGAGACATACGGGGATGGGTGATGTAGTTAAACCGCCAACAATCAAAAGCAGTTTCTATTTTTGGGAAATAACGCTTGGTTTCAGAGAAAATGTTTGGTTTGTTCTGTAAGTAATGTCCTAATACCCTCAGTTTCATATCATACTATGAAGTTTGACATTGATTGAATTCTTTAGGTTGGACACATAACAAAAATAGAGGCCTGAAGGGAAGAGAATTCCCATTAAAAGTTTATTCTTCTTGGTCTTCCGCTTCCGTCATTTGTCCATGTCTCAGTGTCTGCAAGTAATCTGTATTTTCAACGTATTGCAGTTACATTATGTGGCCACTGCTGGGCAAACACGGTTTCGACATATGCGTACACCATAATTACTATGCCATGCAAACATTTGCCATGTGGGGTTACACTCGTCAGGTACGAGATGTTCCCTGACAATCACCCGAGTCAAGAGAGAAACACATCATTATTACCAGCTGTCAGGGAATCATATACGATCTGTAGGTTGACACACAGAATGTTCTCGTGGTGAATACTGGAAAACAGAACAGTGTTATTCTTAGCCACTGTGAGTAACCCAAAAAACAGAAACAAGATTACTTGTTTGGTAAGCCACCATTCAGTAGCTTACAGCACTGGGAGTACACACTCCTAGCCGATTTAAAAGGGCATAGCACTAAATAAGGATGAATATGGAAAACCAGTTAATCAGTGAACGAAATGAACATATTATATGTAATGTGACCCATAAATATGCTCCGAAAGTATTGTTAAATTCAACTTTCGAAAATTTGAGCACAAAAAAATTTTCGCATTACCTTTTAAACTGTATCGAATACACAGAAATAATACCACCTTTCTGAGCTAAAACATCCAAGGTAATCAGTAAGTATGCAATGGACCTGTTATACTGCATGAAATTTATTGTAGGTTTATTAGGAAACTGTCAAAGCAAAAGGCTTTTTGTAGCCACGAGTCTTATCTATTGTATAAGTATGTGTAATTTTTTGCAGCGTCCTGTTCTACTACAATGTGTTACATTTTCTAATTGTAGCTCTACATCAGTTATTTATGAACGGGTACCTACAATTTAACATTACGGTTTATAGGAAGCAGTGTTTCATACAATACTATTCTGTAATTGCATCGTGCAGCTTTCGGTTACATTTGCAACAGTCGCATAAGCATGGATTAACTATTCTCTGGCCTCTGTACCTGTATGTAATTCCAACTCGTAAATCAATTTCAACGTAAATATGTCCCCATTAGTGTAATTACTTCCCTCTTCTTAAATTCAAGCCCATGTAAAAACTGCTGTACCGATGTAGATATAAAATAAACGTAAACAGCATTAAGAATAGAACGTTTCACTAATCGTAACAACATTCCATCAAGTTTCTGTACCAGCAGAACTTTTAGTAAACTTCACACCTGGAACTAATTGGCAGAGTATCATTTTGAGCTGGGACGTCACCGTTTCCTTTGGCGGACCATAACTCTACTAAATGAACAATCTGGCAAGATCCACTTCCTTAAACACAGCTTTACTCAGCCTTTAGCCTCCCCTCCTCCTTCTAAGGGCTCTTCCAGGAATCCTCTGAGATACAGCATAGTGCACGGCTCCACCGAGCACCTAAATTTAGAGTGCAAACATCAAATGAAATGCGTTTGATGGCGCTTTGCTATGGAATTACGTATTGTAACATCTAATTCCAATCGGTATCAAGAGTTCTCACAAATAGATTTTAAATTTTATGTATTCACTCACATTATTTTAATCAAATTCAACTTATAAAAGCTATGCCTTGTCGCCTGTATCTACTCTTCCCTTCTTTGTACCTTCGTATTCTTTTCTTGTAGTTTATGACACCCTGGAGCTTCCAAACGATCTACAATTAACTTTCTAGGAATTCATTAGCTTTATCTTTCTTGAACGTCTTCCTTCCGATATAATTAGCACAATTATTTTTAGGTAATTTCAGTATTGTTAATTATTAAACTTGAGGGTGGACGGAGAAGAAAGGAAAGGAAAGGGAAGGAATTACTAATGTCTGCTACAACAGGTCTATACAGACAATCGGAGGCGACAAGTGAATATGTATGCTGGACCGGGATTTGAACCCGGTATCTCTTGCTCACTTTCTTTCTTATCCTTATAGGTCCATTTCTTTGTTTTTTTTTTTTTAAATCTTTCCTCGAGAGAAAAGGAAATTACAAAAGAGATCTACTTGCCACCGTCATTTGTGTCCTAAGAGAAGGAAAAATAGAACTACACCTCTTCAGCGTTGGCGCCTATCTATGCCTGTTACTGAAAGGTGTGTAGGAAAGGAAGGAATTATGGGAAAAGAACACACAGGGGAGCAATGAAAATGAAAGGAGTTGCGTATGGGCATTTATTAGGAGCCGAAATTCCAGGAGACACTAGCGCATTCCGATGGTGGAACACGCAAACGTGTCTTCTAGAAATTTATTTGGAGATACCGTTTGTCGTTGGTTCAGAGCATCACGTCGGCAAAATAAACATCAACATATCTTGGCCTGGACGTTCAAGCAGGAAGGTGGGTCATGAGAGGCATCCCTAAGAAACTTTGAAAGGAACTGTTTGTACCTGGGGTTGTGAACAAGTGCTCAACGTCGATCATTAAGATACGTCCAATAACACAGTTCCGATTCCTCATCGGGACCAGAAAGGGTAGCGGACCATATGGCTGCATATCCAATTCACCGAGTTTCCGCTGCAGGATGATGTTTCACTTTCGGGGATAGAAGTGTCTGGAAAGTGATATCAGCAGGCTTCTGACGGATTAGGAACGCCAAGGTAAGCCGCTCGAGCTTCCAGACGCCAGATTCCGGACCGCATGAGAAACGGTGGGCGTCTGTATCGCCCACACCTCGGTGAACACATGGCGGTGTGTCAGCGAGGTCAATACGGTGCAAACGAGAATAGTTGACTTGTTTGCCGTCGAGGGTGATATACGAGGCAGACTGGACGCTGGTGTCGGGAAAGCCTGCTTCCATCACTTCTCATACACGACGCCATATGATCTCGGGGAACTTGTATTCAAAGTGATTGAGAGGACGACCCATTAGTAATGCATCGTGTAAAGTCTTTGTCCGGAGTATTCGTGAAAGTGGTAAGGATTTGAGGATGTGACTTAATTCCAGAAAGAAATGCCGAAAGTGTTAGAAAGGGAGGGGGGGGGGGGGGTAGAATGTCTGATAACATGACTGAGGCTCTCGTGGAGACTGGCTCATATTCATTGAAAACAATCTGGCGAGGTTCGGCAGGCAATGGAGCTGGATTTTCAGTTGTGAGCTAACAAAAAGTGTCGTAGCTATTTCTGGCATGTGGAGTAAGCCAACACCACCACATTCCCACAGGAGGGAAAGCTCTGGGCATATTGAACTTTGTCTAACATCTCTCTACACACAAAGGATCCCATCGCCATCAACAGGCGACGGGATAAGGCAATCGGAAGTGCGAATATCTGTGCCACGTCGGGGATATGTGATAAGTGGTACACATTCACGTATCGCACACGCTGTACAATGTCGAGGGATACAAGCTGGTGATCAACGAGGCCAACCCTGATCATTTGAAGGAGACATCTGCGGTTTGCTGCCTCGAACGACGAAGATCATTCGTAAGATCATTGTCCAGGCAGCGGACGGCGGCGACCTCACTCAGAGGAGCGACACATCTCTCAGGTATGACCTCTCCAGTGAGCTGAACCTGCTATTTGAAAACGTTAAGACAACCGCCGGATGTCTCACCATATGTCGCCACCCATGTCAGAGGCGCACAAACAAATTTTCACTGCATAAGTAGAGGACGAGTTCGTCAGCACAGGCCGCACAACAGAAGCGGTGTGCATGCAATGACAGGCGCAGAAACATTGGCGAAGTCCTTGGAGTGGGACCTCTAGCACAATAGGATGCAGTAGTGTGGAAAGTGGGCAACCATACCGGACGGAACGCGCGATCGCTAGAGGTGCGGTGATGGGTTCGTTGTAGAGTATTCTTAAGGTAATGCCGCTCAAGAGGCACATTACTGATGTTAATATATGGGACGGAAAACCCTTCTACTGGAGGAACATCGTAACGAAGGTCAACAGATAGAATACCTGACTGAAGTCAAGCGATGCGAGCTCACCTGGTAGCTGTCGTGACATGGTGAGAGCAGTCACGTCCCTGAGATGGTAAAGACCCATATGAATATTGTTGTCACCGCCCAGGGACGTGGTGTAAAGTGGTCACTTCTCCAGACGTAATTCCAACAGACCGGTGGAAAATTTCATTTCACTGTTGAGTAGAGCGATGGACCAGTAATCACCGATCCGTGATCACCCATGCGGTTTAGGGACCAGGATAATGACCCCATCAAGGAAGGTGAGAATATTGATTTTGGGGGCAGTAGTTCACAACAGATGGATGTCCAAGTAGTACAAACAGATAGCTAAAACACTTGTGAAATTCGAGGGGTTGACCTTCAGATCCTTACTGCTGGCTCCCGCCTTGATAGCATGTAGGAGTTCATCCATGGTCACGTCTTCTTGAAGTTCTGAAGCCACGTTCTCTGGTACAGTAAATGCCACTACCTCTAAATTATGGTTGTGTTATGAGGGACGCCAGTGTACTGCTGGGTAAAACGAGAATGGAAATCGTGACCGATGGCACATAGCTCATATATCGCCGTCCTTTGGCATCAATAAATGGGTAACTCGACGACGTCGCCGGCATTCCGTGAGAAGGGCCACATTGACGGCGTTTAGTGTGTCATACAGTCGTTGATGCGAGACTTAAAAATTGTTCTTTCCAAGAGTCGTAGTATGAATGATCTGCCCTTTACACGATGCACAATTGCCTGACGGACGGGAGAGAATGCTGTCGAAGTCCAATCAAGTAGGATCACGTAATAAAAGTCCATGATTCTCGCTTGTTAATCCTTGATGTCTTTGATATACCTCACCAATGCCCACGTAGAGGTTTTCTTCAGGATAACCAGCAGGATTCGACGGATGTTTGGGTGGGACAATGTCGATGACAGAGGACCCACGCACCCTCAGCAACCTGTTGGCAGTCAGGGGTAGTCAGGAAGCCAATGTTCAATATCCACAGGTGACGACTTTGCCACACCCGATGGCAGGAGAACTGTGTGAATGGAAGGCCGCCTAGTGAGAGATAAACAGCCATGGTTAATAGAGGAAATACAATTTTATATATATATATATATATATATATATATATATATATATATATATATATATATATATATATATATATATATATATATGTGTGTGTGTGTGTGTGTGTGTGTGTGTGTGTGAATATGTTGCTAAAGAACTGAATGTCAAGTCAATGACAGCTTATCTCAGACTGTAAAATTAGGAAGCCATCGCATGAATTTCGTGATATTGTGGCGTGCTGTGTATGGCGGAACCGGTGTATTGTATTTTGTGACTTTAATTACTTATAAATTATATTTCAGGTAGATCAAATAACTGTAAAACCAGTTACCTATTGTCAGCGTAACAATTCGTTTGATCTCAAAAATGATTATCCGGGCTAATATTTGTCACTATGCTAAAGCAATCACAACTTGACGTTGTGTAGAAATGTTGTCTGTAAAGTCGTGTGAGTGGCACTAAATTTCATATCATTTATCAGATTTTACACAACTGTTACTTAAGATGGAAGTATTCTTCTCTAGCAAAGGGAACATTTAGTCACAAAATACTACCCCCGCACAGCACTGACGTACGTCTCCTATTAAAATATTTAATGTAAATCGTCTGAAATAATTAGGCTTCATACATCAGCAAATAAGAAATCGATATTAATTAATGTCAGTGAGCTCTATTTTTAAAAATTCAAGATGAGTTGAATTCTGTCTTTTAAAGTATATTCGGGACCACCGGTGCACATTTATTTACATTCATTTACATCTAACAACATTTATGTTTGTTAAAATTCCTGATTCTAAACTGCCGCGGCAATTTTTTTGCTAAGATGGCAGAAGACAGACGAATCAATTTGTCTATTGTTATTTTCCATTCCTTTCATATCAAGATAATATATAAGACTCTTTAAGCCTTTTATCTCTATTCTTTAGCATTTAAAATCATTTTCAATGATAAATACGGTCATGTTTTTTATACCAGCTACTAGTAAACTCCGCTGTATGTTACTAGCGCTAACGGCTGCGCTCCTAATTGTGGAGCTGAAAATTAACACTTAAAAACATTAATTAGATTGAATTACAATTGAAATAAATACAAATCCACGTCTAGACAATAGCGACCCTATGTTTCAAATAATAATTAACAATATGTAGTTACAGGTTTTCTCTTTACAGACCTCACACGTCTCACGTCCGAACAGTTCAACGGTTAACACAGGAAGAGCAACTGAACCACAATTATCACAGATAACAAAAAAAAATTATAATTGTCGCTGTCTGTGAATGTAGTTCACTGATAATAGTTTTAATTCACACAAAAATTAAATTATTACAGAAATAATGAAATAATTGTCGTCATTTCTACACGATATACTATTCTTATACGTAGTATCGAGAATATCGGTTAAATTTTGTACACTTAGTTCATTTTAACATCTCGTGGCTAGATCATAGTGTCGCGGATATTACATTGCCCTTTGGGCAGACAAAAAAAATTAGTTTGTACATTGCATTTTTTTTTTATCAGACCATGCTATCCACGTAGGTTCTTTGTCCTCATGATGCAAATATTCAGATACAATATTGTTTAATACATGACACAAATAGTGTTGAGTTGAGTATTTAAATGGTTCAGTAACTGTATATTCTCGGAAATAGCGGCGGATACTTCCCGGATTAACCTATCTCCCTCCCCCCCCCCCCTTCCCCATCCACTTGGGTTCACTGGACTCGGAAAACCGGGAATAAAACCGTCCAAGGGGTTTGGGGTTTCAAGAAAATACAGTTACCTAATTTTAATTATCAGGCTTTACATGAAGATAACATGTAATATGTTGGAAACTCTAATTTTATACTTCGGTTAATTGCATCAGAGGTAAAAATATCTTTTATGGTGGTGATTCATCAAGGTTAAAAGTTCAAATAACAATTCGCCAATGACGTCTTGGAACCGCCCCCCGTGTCGAGACGCTGGGTCGCCGGCTGGTAGAGGCTGCTGCTGGGTCACCCCCAGCCGCGTGGATGGAGCGTCGGCTGCATCCTGATTGGATCTGTTGCTGTCTGGAAGTAGTACTGCAGCAGGTCTTTTCCTTCTCTCTTTCCACGTCCCTCTCGTACAAGATGGGTAAATGAAATAACGAAACATGGGTATCAATGCCAAGGTAATAATTATATTCATCCTGTGGAAGAAGTTTTTTTTTTTTTTAGTCTCGATTTCACTTTCATTCACACGGATGGAAATAGTTTGTTTTTAGAGGATGTGCTGTATCTTTACACTGTTCATTTAAATGTATTGATTCATAATTAGGTTTAACACAGTATGCACATATGCGGCACCGCACCGTTATTCATACAGGTGTCCATCGTGCGCTCTGTTTATTTCCTGCCCTAAGTAAACATTTCCGCTGCGGCGCAGCGTGGCCTCCGTTGCATTATATTGTTGCCGCGCGGCTGGCTGTACAGTCTGTCACATAATATTCGGCACGCGAAGACGACCTTATAACACTTTAATGTGAGGTCTTCAGTACTACGTTTTCATAAATGCTGTTAACAGGTTTTCAAGGTCCACGTCACTGCTGCTGACATTTAACACTCTGAGTGTTCATGTGTTCTATGATCACAGTTCTAATCACTGTTTATCACTTTTTACAAAAAAAAAACACAGTTTTTCCCACGTCCACTAGACCTTTTTAGTTCTTGCGAAACACGCTTTACTGTCCTGATTGCTGCCAGTACTACTCAACGTACTCGACAGAAAATGTTATATAAAAATGACGCTTTGCAGGATAGTGAGGTCTTGTACACTGGCACATCAGTTCGTATTATCACATCAAAAAACTCATTGATGTAACATAAAAAATGAGACAATATGAGTTTAAAATGTGCTACATTGTTCTGAGCATAAGATCATTATTGAACTGTGTAGATATCAGTATATTTCCCTTTTCGTATCATTCATTTGCTAGTGTTTCTTTGTAGTCATTCATACATGTTTTCATTAGGAATATTACCATATTATGGGACAGATGTCCATGTTCGGTTCATCTAACAGAAAGATGCTAATAAGAGCATACCGAAAATATAACCATGTAAGGAAACCTATGTACACAAATCGGTACATATTTGGAACACGTTTCACTAATAGTGAATGCGGTTTCTGACAGACACGCAACTTACACACAATTGACATCCGTTACGCGTGTGCGTTACAGGGGTCAGGTCCATGGAAATAATTTTTGCAAGTGTACTCTAATACATGAACAAATACATTATCTAAGGATAAACATTTTTTTTACATTGAGCATTTCTCTATCCTACGTAGAAAAGATACAATTTTTTATATTTAATAATACAGTATTTGACGAAGAACTTCTGTCGAGTTAATGACTTTTTCAGAGTAAGAATGCTTATCATTAATATTCTCCGTTTCTGAAATAATGTTTCATGAATATTATAATGTAATAACTGGCATGAAAGCTTACAGACTAATACACACATAACATCATGACATTTCTTATGCTAAGCATTTTACAATAAGTTTCAATAATTCCTCATTCCAGCATTTTTCGGATTTCTTTCATTACTTCTTTTTCCTTTGTCCAGGAGACCGAGTATGAAACTCTCGATAGGTTTTACGTGGATGGACCTCCATATCATGAAAATAACCTTTTATGATACCTGGTCGTTCCCTGTACTTGTCCACAGCTTGTGGTCTTGCGGTAGCGTTCTCGCTTCCAGCGCACGGCGTTCCAGGTTCGATTCCCGGCGGGGTCGGGGATTTTCTCTGCCTCGTGATGACTGGGTGTTGTGTTGTGTGTTCTTCATCATCATCATTGACCTGCAAGTCCCCGAAGTGGCTTTAAAGGGCTTGCGATTCGGCGGCTGAACTTCCCCGCATGGAACCTCCCGGCTAACAACGCCATACGCTCATTATAATGATTACTGAATACTTCATGGTATCTGGATAATAATTTTGTTAATTGCCCAGCCTCTGAAGCGTCAATGCAAGTTGCCTCCATCACCTTTTCCTCGATTGTTGAAGCTATGTCAGTCATATTAATGGGTGAGTCATTACTTCGGTTATTGTGACACTTTCGTGTGTGTTCATATTCTAACACTAACAATTTCTGTTTGCTGACAGATATATTCACATCTCTTATCAGCAGACGGTTCGCACCGATCTCCCGATTCAGCTTCTATGATATTGGTCGCTGTTGGCACTTAAGTTTATGTGTGCCACGGGCGAGATAAATTACAGCTACTCTGTCCCGTAAAAACTCAAGACCCAGTAACACTGGGATTGACAAGTTTTCCATTAATAGGTAAGTGCATAAAACGCTATCATTTCCAAAGGAAAATTCAACCTATGTCTGGTGCTTTATAACCTGAGCCTTTTTTCCCATCCCTCCTACAATCTTACAATTCGTAACAGGCTAAATCGGCAGTCTTTTTATTTGCGTTACCTTCTTGAGGAATTGTGCATTCCTTACTGATACACGTGCACCTGTGTTGAGGAGAATAATAGTTGCTACACCATTGATGGTTCTAGTGACACTTGCTTGAATATTCTCTTTTTCTTGCCTGTCAAGGAAAGCAGATTCTTGATAGAGTTCATCTTCGATCCTCTTACCATCCTGATAGCGAATCATATTTATTTTCTGTTTTAATGACCTGTCGCCTTCATTCTTGGTCTCGGTCACCCGGCGAAGGCCTACAGGGACCGAGATTAGTTTGTTGGCTTTGGTTCCGAAGGTACCTCCACTATTTTCTCATGTTGTGAGTCTACAGTTGGAGGTGGCCTACTTGGGTCCCACCATTGTGGATACTGATTATTTGTCATGGGTGAAGCCTATATTTATTTATTGGCTGACCTGGATTTCTAGACTTTTGTTGCGGCTGCCAATGACTTGGCCCTGGTTGTCGCCAATACTCATTGTCACCTCGCATAATTTATTTTAGGTTTATCCATGTACGGACTGTCTGATCTATTGTCATTTCGTCTTTTACGATTACTATTGTTGTTATTATCACTAGCATTTTCATTATTATACTGCCTATGATTACCATTCGGATGCTAGTAGTCATTGGATTTCTGGTAATTACTGTTATTATTGAAATAGTCATAATTTTGGTTGTAGGAATTTCTACTATTATTATATTTCCCACTATTAAAAGTCTTGTTTTTATTTTTCTTGGGAATACCTTCGCCCCTATTTCCACTGTTTCAATTACAGGAAGCTTTGCCATTAGGACTGTTGGTACTACTTGTCGCGCCAGAATTCTTCCTGGCGCCCTGTTGAACTAAATGTAGGGAATCGATCACATATAAAAATTCATTCAAATCGGTATCTGTGACATTGAACAATTTTTCTCTTATATGTATCGGCAATCTAGCCTTCAATACATGTAACAAGTCCCGTGTGATTACTGGCTCATCCCACTACCGTGTCATATTAACATATTTTTCGAAGTTTTTTCTTAAGGAATCTGTCTTCGGATTATATATTTCTGCATTACAGACAATCTTTCGCAGTCGTTCTTAAGTCGACGCTGACCAGAACTGATGGAGAAACGCCCAGCCTAACTCATTTAAAGTCTTGCAGGTTTCTGCTGCATTTAACGCCCAGAGCGATACATCACCAGAATTGTGAGAAACCACAAACTGTATTTTCTGTTCCTCCGTCCAGGACTTTGGAAGAACACTTTTGAAGTTCCGAACCAAAACTACTGGATGAATATTTTTTTTTTACTCTCTTCGTGAAATATTTGGAACTGTCAATGCTAAATCAAGCTTTCTTCATGCATCAAGGTAGTTAAGTCCCTGGAGCTATTGTCCTTAGCAGGCGGTGTACTAACTCTATTGCAAGTACATTCTGCTTCATAGTTCGAGTTTCTTGGTGACACATGATGCTGCGGTATTATGGTTTGATTACCAAAACATGGTCTTGCTTGTGATGCATTAAAGTTCGTTGGCAGATTTTCACTGATCTTTTGCCTGTCAGTACGAATGTTTTCATTACTGTGTGCTGCCATTGTTTCAAAATTTTGATTTTCAAACTTCAATACCTTGGATACTTCGTTCGGACTTGTTTTTGAAATTCTGTGGGAATGTGATCGTGCATTGACTCCACAGCAGAAGCCAAAGCTTTGAACTGGTTTCCTGTTTTATGGACTTCAGTTTGAAGACTATTGATTTGAACTGATATGGTTGTTAATGGTTCGATAGTAGTTTTTATAGCACTGATCTCTCTGTTAAAATGAGTAGTGATAGCTTCATCGCGATAGACCAATACGTGATTTATTCTGTGAACAATCTCCTTGTCTCTCTCTACGGAAATACTGTTTATCTGTTCCATAGATTTCTCTTCGCGCTCCTGATCCCTGAGCTCGAGTTGCCTTTCACGCTCTTGCTCCCTTCGCTCCTGCTTGATAGTGAACCTTTCAAAGAGTGACGATAGCATATCGTGTAGTGACACAGCTTGAGGATTGCTAACTTCTGCCCCTTGCCCAGTAGAACTATAAACATTAATTTCAAACTGTTTGACTGCAGAAATGTCTGCTTGTTTTGACAACTCCTCTGTTTCACTTTCGTTTGGGACATCAGTTAATGGGTTGCCATCATCAATTATTAGATTTTCTAGTAATTGCACAGAAGTGTGCGTAGATTGATCTACTTGAGGATCTGATGCCATTTCTGCATTAGCTTGCTCGTTCTGTTTTATCTGCTTCTTTGGCATAACCATTTCATCACTAATCTTCCACAATATATAGAGATATCACTGACAATGACATGATTGACATAAAATAATCTTATATCTAACATATATACATAGACAAGAAACAATACTAATATGGTTCATATGTGTGCACAAAATGTTACCAGATAACTATACTTGAAAATATTTCCCTCGCAGCCGAAATATAAAAGTACAACTATTTATTTCTGCCGTTAGTACTGATACGATTTTGAAGCACAGCAGCAGCGAATGTCAACCATGCAGTATGAACTGTTCCTACTACTTGACCTCATGGTTGACGTAAACACACGCACAGCAGGTTCAGTGATAAAATAAAAAATAACACAAACATTAATATTTAGACATGATACACTGTACCTGTAAGAAATCACAATACTCAATAATTAAATAAATAAATATGCATTGGTGGCCCTACGTTGGGCGCCAGTGTGGCGGAACCGGTTTATAGTATTTTGTGACTTTAATTACTTATAAATTATATTTCAGGTAGATCAAACAAATATATAACACCAGTTACCTATTGTCAGCGTAACAATTCGTTTGAAGTCAAAAATGATTATCCCGGCTAAAATTTGTCACTATGCCAAAGAAATCTCCACTTGACGTTGTGTAGAAATGTCTGTAAAGTCGTGTGAATGGCACTAAATTGCATATCATTTATCTAACTTTACACAACTGTTACTTAAGATGGAAGCACTTTTCTCTAGCAAAGGGAACATTTAGTCACAAAATATTACCCGCGCACAACACTGACGTATATCTCCTATTAAAATATTTCATCTAAATCGTCGGAAATAATTAGGCTTCATACATCAGCAAATAAGTCATTGATATTACGAAATGTGCTGTGAGCATTATTTTTAAAGATTCAAGATGAGTTGAATTCTGTCTTTTAAAGTAAATTCGGGACCACCGATGCACATTTGTTTCCATTCATATTTATCTAACCGTGGTGTCGCCGCCAGACACCACACTTGCTAGGTGGTAGCCTTTAAATCGGCCGCGGTCCGTTAGTATACGTCGGACCCTTGTGTCACCACAATCAGTGATTGCAGACCGAGCGCCGCCACACGGCTGGTTGTAACACCTCCGATTTATATTTTCGACCTGTCCTGACCGAATAGCAGCCCAATAATTATTAATTAATGTGACTGTGTACCTAATGGGGCTGGCAATCGGAATTGACTGCTACGGAGTTGTTACTTTCCAGTTTGTCCTTCTCAAATGCTGTAATAATGAAATGTCTGGTAACAAAAAGAACACCAACACAGTTTCACTAATCAAGAACCTACATTCGTCTCAAAAACACAAAAAGAAGGAGGAAGCCACTGCCTTCGTCATCATAATTAATTACTGCTAATCTCAGCACAGGCTTCTTCGTTATTTATTATCGTCACACGCTACACCAATCAATGCAATCCAACACTGCAATCCAAAATGACGCCGGCGCGGTAGACGCGAAACCAAAATATCGGCACTAGAAATAACTCTGATCACTCTCGTAATTATACTTCTTCACTTTCCCAGTATTATTCTAGCACAAGGGGGTTAAACCGCGGAGATGGCCACTCCCTTTGTCGGTAAAGCCTTGCATTACAACAACAGGCCTCGACACAGCTCGGCCCGCAACATGGGACTCTCTCTCAACTCACACTCGCTCTCGCAACACGACACAATCGATTGTTCGTCCTATCGGCCTGTGCCGAGTGCAAACTTATAGTAAGGGCCTACGGACCCCTTACAAGGTCTAGTCTTGAGAGACTGCCCAGCACTCGCCCCAGTTGTACAGCCGACTTTGCTAACGATGGATCACTGACTACATACGCTCTCATTTGCAGAGACGACAGTTTAACATAGCCTTCAGCTACGTCATTTGCTACGACCTAGCAAGGCGCCATATTCAGTTACTCCAAGAATGTATTCTAAACAGATAATATTGTGAATCGAATTCAAATTCCTTGTCATGTTCCATACCTCACGTCAGTACAGATCTTCCCTCCTCACGCCAACCTGCGTGAGCTAAAACGCGTGCATTTCGACTTCCACTAGTAACACGGTGTTGGCTCTTCTGCCAACACAACACTAACAACATTTATGTTTGTAAAACTTCTCGATTCAAAACTGCCGCGGAGATTTTTTTGCTAAGATGGTGGCAGACAGACGAAAGTCAATTTGTCTATTGTTATTTTCCATTCCTTTCATATCAAGGTAATATATATAAAACTCTTTAAGCCTTTTATCTCTATTCTTTAGCATTTAAAATCATTTTCAATGATAAATACGGTCAAATTTTTTATACCAGCTAACGGCTGCTCTCCTAATTGAGGAGCTGAAAATTAACACTTAAAAACATTAATTAGATTGGATTACAATTGAAATAAATACAAATCCACGTCTAGACAATAGCGACTCTGTTTTTCAAATAATAATTAACAATATATAGGTACAGGATTTCTCTTTACAGACCTCACACGTCTCATGTCCGAACAGTTCATCGGTTAGCGCAGGAAGAACAACTAAACCACAATTATCACAGATAACAAAAAAATTATAATTGTCGTAGTCTATGAATGTAGTTCTCTGATAATAGTTTTAATTCACAGAGAAATTAAATTATTACAGGAATAATGAAATAATTATCGTCATTTTTACGCGATACAGTCTTCTTATACGTAGTATCGGTAAAATTTGTTGAACTTTGTACACTTAGTTCATTTTAACATTTCCTGGCGAGAACATAGTGTCGTGGATATTACTTGTGTACTTCAAGAACTCTGGGGGCGTCTGTATGGCATTTGTTCCACCAGCATTAACTTCCATGGGCCTGAGTACGGACAAATATTGCTGGGTTTTGTTACATGACAGCAGTTTAATTGCTGCTTGGACAGTAATAGTAGTAAAATAGACCCTACTATTTAAAGAACAGATTCTAGAGAGTCAGCTGACAGCATGAATGTAATATTTGTAAGAGCTGTTCAAGAGTTTATATCTCTTGAATAGAGGGTAAAATCTCACGTAGTTTGTGTAATTTCCAAGGATCATTACTGATTTTGGCAGTAGGACTGTGATTCTTGATTGATTGATTGATTGATTTTTACAGGGAATCTAAATTAGCTCAGGTCTGACTCGCCACTGCCCACACCGAAACAAGGTTTATTGTGCGGTATCGCTCCCTGCATATCTAATAAGGCCAACCAGCGCCCTTAATTAGTGCAAGGAGTCCCTCTATCAGTTTTTTGCTAGACTCAATTCCTTCAGATCTAGTTTTCCCGAAGATTCTGTATCTTGTACTCTCCAATGGCATGCATTTGAAGATTAGATGTGATGCAGTTTCTTCACCCTCCTCACAGATCGTACATTTAGGATCCTCTTCCGTTATACCCATCGTGTGTAGGTGTTTTTTTGAAATTCCCATGGCCGGTCATCGGTCCAGTCATGAGTTTGATCTCTCTCCGGTTCAATCCCAGGATTAGAGAGCTTCTTTTAAAACATGGCTTGGGCTTCATTAATTTACCATGTTTTAGTCTATGGACAAAATCCTATGTGCTGTTTCCTAAGCCAGTTCCGTAGTTTTAATTTGATCATAGCCTTGGTAATTGTCAGGGCAGGTTCTGGTTCAATAAATGGAGTTGTAGCCCCTTTCCTAGTGAATCTATCGGCTTGGTCATTGCCACAGATGCCTGAGTGGCCAGGGACCCGCACTAGGTTTACCCTATAGCTTCCCCCTAGCTCTACCAGAGTCCTGTGGCAATCTGCAGCAATCTTAGATCTTGTTGCAGGAGCTGCCAATGATTTCATGGCTGCCTGGCTGCCTGAACAGATTTTGATGCTACGGACATTGTAGCGCCTACGCGTATTCTCCTCCACACATGCCCTGATTGCAGTAATTTCAGTTCGGAATACAGAGGCCAGTTTTCCTAGAGAGATGATGCTGTCAAGTCTTGGCTGAACCCCATACACCGGTGCTCCAACGCCTTTGTCTGTTTTCGACGCATCGGTTAACCAAACGACGTCCCCCATACGGTGTCTAACTGCTTTTTCCCACTGCTCCATACTTCCAATTATTATGTTGTAAGGCTTGTCGAAGCAGACGGGAGTAATTATATAGTCGGCAGTCACTATGTTACTGTGTGATTCTGGATATCCTAATGAGACCCAGTTTTTGCCTGTTTTAAGTCTGTGTGCCACAGCTGCAGCCTTGATCTTGACCCAAAGGTGAAGTGGAGGCATATCCAGCATCGCTTCCTTTCCAGAAGTTGGTGTGCTGCTAATTCCGCCCGTTATGGCTAAGGAGGCCAGTCTCTGCACCTTAGCAAGCTCCTTAGCAGCAACCTACTGTTCTACCTTCTTCCATCATACTATGGCCGCATAGGAAATCCTAGGTCTAACTACTGTGCTGTTTATTCAGTGCATACCCCTGGGACATAGGGCCACAAGCCCTCCTAGTACTCACTAGAGCACTTTTTACCTTGGAAGCAGATGCTCTTAATGTGAGGGGTCCTAGTTAGCTTCTCATCCAAGTTTACCCCTAGATATTTTACTACCCCTTCACAGGTGGAGTAGCATCGAAGAGCCTTAGATTCCAACTTAGATGCTGAATATGTCTTTTCGTAAATTGAACCACAACAGTCTTCTTAGGAGTAACTCTCAGATCCTGTTTAATGCTCCATTTTTACACAATGTCCAATCCTCCTTTTGCCATTTTCCTAACTGTGTCAGTGAGTTTGCCAAGTATCACTATGGCAAGGTCATCTGTGTATCCTTGTCAGAACGCTATCTAGAATTTAGTTCCTCACCACTTGATTCCACAATAGAGGAAACAAAACTCCTACTGGTGGGTAGCCTCTAAAGGTGTTAATTATCATCTTTTCTTTCATCAAGGTAGCCTCTACCTTCCTTCCACTAAGCATTTCCCTGGTCTACCTACATATAGTGGTCCCCAGGTCATGCAACTCTGCTGGCCTTACCATGGAATCGAAGGATTTGTTACTGAAGGCCACCTCGATTTCCAGGAAGATGAAGAGGGCTATTTCTTGGAAGTGAAGTGCTTTTTCCACTTTCCCAACGAGTTGGTGGAGAACTGTCTCACGTGATTAGCCTGGTTGGTATGTGTGTTGTTTCGAGTGTAGAGGGACCCTACTTAGCCTCATCTCTTCAACATATACATTAACTAGTAACTCATATCCTTGGCCTTGGTATGATCAGTTCTACCTGGCCTTGGAATCAAGGTAACCTTCACTGCCCTCCAAACATTTGGAATGATTCCCACTGCTAGGCTAACCCTGAATAGCCTGGAAACATTCCATCTGGGCCTTGTGACTTGAACAGTTGGAATGTTCCCACCACCCACTGGATTTCATTAAAGTTCACACACTCCTTGGCCGATTCCCGGTCCTGTCTTCAAGTGCCTGAGAACTTTAGTCTCTCTGGGGTCACATGCTGGTTGGCGTTGTCAAGCAGAGCATATTGAGGAAAGTGCGTTATGAGGAGCATTTCCAGTGGCTCACGCGCTGTCTTCGTTTACTCCCCATACTCCTTCGTCAATGTACCCCTTGGACTGGTTGGTACTATAGTGAGAATCTTGTGAAGTCTGGCTTGTGGAGTCGTGCCCTCCACTTCCTCACAGAATGACTTCCAGGATGCCTCCTTTGCATGTCTGTTTGCAAGATTGTAATTGACATGGGCCTCACGATAGTTAGCCCATTGTCCTTTACGTTTAGAAATATTAAGCAGTCTCCATACCTGTTTTCTTTGCATTTCCAGTTTGTTATTCCTCCTAGGAACACCCATATTTGTGCACTTCGTGATGATTCTGCAGTTGTCCTGATATGAGGTCACTATGGCAGAGGTAACAGCATCTGCTACTTCCCCAAATTCTGCTGGATTCCTCACAGATTTTTTAATTTCCGATAGCCTAAGTCAAGGCCCCTGCTATATGTCTCCCAGTCTGTTTTCCTGGGACTTCTGTAGGTCATGGTCTGTCTGATTCCCATTTAAACCTTGAATTTGATGTACATGTGGTCCGATGAGAATGGCTCCAACACCACATGCCATTGTTTGACGCAGCAACCCATCGTCATGGAACCAAAGGTTATGTCAATTATATCTTTCCTTCTGCTACTCCTGAATGTAGGTTCATTGCCCCTATTCAGGACCTCTAAGTTGTTAGCTTACAGAAATTCAAAAAGGTACTCTTCTCTACTGTTGGTGTCCTTGCTGCCCCACAGTAGGTTGTGCGCATTGGTGTCGCATCCCACTAGTAGTTGATCATCTTGCCGATGGCAAGTCTCTGTCAGTCCCCTCACCTGCGAAGGAGGTGGAGAGCTGTCTTTGTAAGGAAGGTATGCTGAGACCAAAATAATTTCCCCCGTGATACCTTCCTCACATTGCTGCATTTTAATGGTCACTAAGTCCCTAGAGCAGATATCCATCATTGGTAAGAAAGAAATGCCATTCCTTACATTGATGCATGTTCTGGAGTTTCTTAGATTACTAGCATAGATCAGCTTACCCCCAGTGCCACCGAGACCCGATGCACCCCTTTTGTATAAATAGGGTTTTTGTATCAGCACCACATCCACTTCCTGTCTCCCCAGGCAGCGACTCAGGGCAACAGAGGCCCCTTTACTGTGCTGCAGATTAATCAGCAGCACCTCAAGGCTCTGTCTTGCTGCCATCTTTAATGTCTTTGAGAACCCTGACGGTGACCTGCGAGAACCCCAGGAAAAGTTTCAGTTTCTGCCCCCTCATTGCCTTCAGAGACTTCTCTTTGACCTCCACCACCAGTGTTTGTCCTTCCTGAGCAACCTTCTGCTTAATCACTCTCCAGCCTCCTGTCCAGACTATTGGGTTCTGGGCCCCTATTTCCCCAAACAGAGTCTTAGGAGAGATTTCCTTAAGGATCTTAGGTACCCATAATGATATCGTTGGCGCCTTAAGAAGCTCCGCTGCCGTCTTAACCAGCAGCTTTGCCTCTTTGGGTCTTGAACCAGCTTCCCCCCCCCCCCCCCCCCGCCCCCCAATCTTTTCAAAGAGGGCCATTTGTACCAGGTCCTCCTGCTGCGAGGTGATGGCCACCAATGGAAAACCTTCCTGGATACCTGCGATCCTAAAAGCCGAGACTGCAGTACTATAGGTCTGTTTCCCTATTTCTTGCCTCGGTTTTTTCTGGACTCGCTTATCCAGGGGGGAGGGAGTCTTTAATTGCTCAATCACCTGCTTACTACCTCTCTTTGACGTTGTGAGGATCTGCGTATTCTCTTCAACCTGAGACAGTTTCTTCCTGTGGGTCTTCGGCGTTGGTGGAATTCCAAGTATAGTTACGTTGTTAAGAGCATTACATTCAGCAAGCAAAACAATAGTGTCGGATATGGTACGTCCATTGTTAGCTACTGTTAGCAAAATAGTAATTTTCTAAGTTAGAAACAGAATGTCGTTTGTGGAGTTCTGATTAACGTGGGGAGGCGTCGGAATTGCGAGTAAGGTGGTTACTGCATAGGCGGTAGAAAGCGAAGTTGGATCCCTAGAGGACGGCTGAGCATTTGCCAAAGACAGGTAGGGCAGCTGGAGAGGTTTTTTATTTTCCAAGAAAAAATCCACCATCTTGCGAGATGAAGAGGACGGCATTCGGCTTTTAATTGGTGAGCACTGTTCACTTTCCACACGTATTGGGTGACGTTACAGGACATGGCTTCACCAGTAATTACTATCTACACGAAGAACGAACGACGACAGATAGATATCCTTGTTAGGACAATACTGCAATAGGTAGCGTGCTCTAAAATAAGAGTGAACAGCGACATCCTACTGGTTGTTACTTTCAGTAACAGTCAACCACAAGTGACCAATCGAGACTGTTTTACCAGGCCTCCAATATTGTCTATTTAACATTGTGGCTTAAGAAAAGGACAACAACACTGAATTTTGACATTAAGGGGTTTGGGCTGATGTCTCATAGTCCCTCTGACTCCGTCACTCGCAACTCTTCATCAATTACCTGCTACGAAATCTGTTTTACATTTCAAGAATTCGTATGGTTCTTGCTTCCAGTTCTGTAGGAAGTTTGCTTCTGGCTCTCAGAAAGTGTGGATGTGTTGTGCACTGCAAAATGTGCTACTTCCTTGACAGGAACATTCGCCACGTCTTTCTCAGTTAATGGATTCAGTATTAATATGTAGATGTGATGAATAGCACCGAAACTAGCACTTGAGTTTCAACAATCCAACTGCCAACGAAAATGGACAGTGGCCATAATGGCGAGAGATGCGATCTTTCATCTGGCTGCAGAGAATGAAAACAAACTGGGGCAGCACAGCTGTTAGCCGTCACAGAAGCAGTAATTGAAGCTACAAACACGGCACATGGCGACGCAGTACATGCTGAAAAGACCTATGATGCCCAGACTGTTGAAGCCGACGCGACAAATAAAACACCAGGTGAAAGAGAAGTATCTGAGACCACATATAAACGCTTGACAGTGGGAGTAAGAAGAGAAGGTACACAGTAAGGATACAATAGTGGAAGGAAGAAACACTTAAAAGTTGAAACCAGTACAGCGACAGTGACCAACAGCACTGTTTGCTCAAATGTGATGGAGGAGAGAAAAATTGAAGTCTACCTTAGGAATCATTTGGTTCACAGAGATTGTATGATTCACTTAGTAGACGTTATTGTATTAATCGAGGAAACTTTCAGAAAAAGTAATATCCCCGATAAAAGTTATTAGTGGAGGAATATTTTCAAAAACAATATTCTGCAACAATGTCAGGTCTTAAAATAAACCGAGAGCACCTAATTTCTTAACACATTTGTTAGTGTTGGACAAGACACGAATCATTCCCCCAACAAATTATCGATCTGAATTTTGCTAAATCTGTCTCAGGTTTTTCATTAAAGAAATCGAACTGCCATGTATAAAACAACTTCAAACGTCTGATTACTTTACAAATGAATTAATGTGTTAAATATTTGATTTTAAGTAACTACATAAGAGTAACTTTAGAAAATGCTGGAAATTCTCTAGGTGCTCTCAATATGAAACAATAAATTCTGCGTAATTTGCACTCCATTTTGCACAAAAACTTGTTTTCTACGCATCTCCACCCTAATGAGATAATATCTCCTGAACAGTGAGTCCTACAATGACATAATTTGGCGGATTCATTCAGTGATACATGCAGCTACTGTTCGCAAAAAGTCCTGCGAGTTAGTATCAAATATGTAATAAATTAAGGTCGTTATATGTGATGTTGAGGTTCTACTGCGGTAACAGTGAAAATCCAGTAACCCTAACATTTTACTTTCATCATTTAGCGGTAGAGGGGAGAGGAGGGAGGGCGTGGGTGGGGGCTGCTCATGAGAAGAAGTTTGGTAAAACTTTGAAGTTATATATACGGTTTTTGGGAAATCGCTAAGTGCTCTCATTCTCAAATACTAGGAGCATAAAGTCCGGGTATCTGGAGCCGACATGTACGCTGCCTCGAGCAAACAACGCTTCCTAACTTTTCTTATCGTGTTAAACTTTTAACATAGGATTGTACTTCCTAGCAAGTAGATTGTGACATAATTTTAAATTTTGTTTAAATTCGCTGAATTGCTACGCGAAATATAGAAAAAAAGTGTAGTAGCAGTGGAGGGTGCATAAGACGTGATGGGGAGACGCGGAAAACGCGTTTGTTGCAGTAATGCGGAAACGGTGCGATTTGTCTGGTGTCCAAAACATCATGCTCAATGGTTTTCGGGGAAATGGTGGACCCATTTCCAATGGGCTTAGATCGTAAACTGTTCGCTGGCGTCTCTGGTTGAAGTACACAGTGCTGAATAGAATGGCGCTATTCAAAACCAGAGCCAGGGCAACTGTGTTGAGCGACGGACGATAGATCACGGGGGGATGAACGAAGGCTGCGGAAAAGCGCACGGCCTAAAGGACGTGCAGCTTTTGCGAAAGTTACCGCCCAGGTGTAAATAGGGACTACCAGTTAGATATGCTCTTCAGCGGCCCCGAAAGCTGAAAACTGCACCAGTATCGCAACTGGACATCCACTGATTGGGAACAAGTTACACTTCCAGCTCCATCAGCGTAAAACGTCTGAAAGCAAGCACTCTACAACAGTCGTAGGAAGACTGCAGTACAGAGGAGGGTGCGTTCTGGTCTGGGGAATATCTCTGTGACGTTCCTAGATGATCTCGTCGTTATGGAAGACACAATGGACCAATACGAGTTTGCATGTATCATTGAGGAGCATGGCCATCCACACAGGCAGTTTGTTTGTCCTCGGCTCAATTACATCTACCAGCAAGACAATTCAACATGTCAGGCTACTCGCAGTGTACGCGCGTGGTTCGAAGAGAACCAGAGTGCGTTTACCTCACTCCCTAGGCAACCAAATTCCTTGGATTCAACACAATCGAGTATCTGCGGGATAGGTGGATGGGATTGTTCGCGCCTTGGCTCCTCAGCCGACGCACCCAGCGTAGCTGGCCGCGGCCCTGGAGTCGGCATGTCACCACATCTCCGTCGGTGCCTTCCACTAACACGTCAGCTCTCTTGCTGCGCGGCTCACAGAGGACCGCGCTGCACAAGGTGGTTATTCAGGTTTTGTGGAGGTGACACTTCAGTGAGTGGACAGTGTACTAGAGACAGGCTTCTCCGGCAGCATTTTGCGTTAAACAGTTATTTAAATTCTTGCAACGTTATTCTTTTCATGACGCAGTAGCTAAGTAACCGAATAACGAATTCCAGATCAGCTCAGCTAAGTATATAACATATTTCTAGTATAATAAAAGGAGAACCATTTATCCAGTTCTGTCAGAGGTTTTATAACGCGCATCACAAAGACAAAGTATCTTGGTGTCCCCCACAATTTTCTACATCTACATCTACGTTTATACTCCGCAAGCCACCCAACGGTATGTGGCGGAGGGCACTTTACGTGCAACTGCTATTACCTCCCTTTCCTGTTCCAGTCGCGGTTTGGTTCGCGGGAAGAACGACTGCCGGAAAGCATCCGTGCGCGCTCGAATCCCTCTAATCTTACATTCGTGATCTCCTCGGGAGGTATAAGTAGGGGGAAGCAATATATTCGATATCTCATCCAAAAACGCACCCTCTCGAAACCTGGACAGTAAGCTACACCTCGATGCAGAGCGCCTCTCTGGCAGAGTCTGCCACTCGAGTTTGTTAAACATCTCCGTAACGCTATCACGCTTACCAAATAACCCTGTGACGAAACGCGCCGCTCTCCTTTGGATCTTCTCTGTCTCCTCTCTCACCCCGACCTGGTACGGATCCCACACTGATGAGCAATACTCAAGTAAAGATCGAACTAGTATTTTGTAAGCCAGCTCCTTTGTTGATGGACTACATTTTCTAAGGACTCTCCCAATGAATCTCAACCTGGCACCCGCCTTACCAACAATTAATTTTGTATGATCATACCACTTCAAATCGTTCCGCACGCATACTCCCAGATATTTTACAGAAGTAACTGCTACCAGTGTTTGCTCCGCTATCATATAATCATAAAGTAAAGGATCCTTCTATGTATTCGCAATACATTACATTTGTGTGTGTTAAGGGTCAGTTGCCACTCCCTGCACCAAGTGCCTATCCGCTGCAGATCTTCCTGCATTTCACTGCAATTTTCTAATGGTGCAACTTCTCTGTATGCTACAGCATCATCCTCGTAAAGCCTCTTGGAAATTCCGACGCTATCTAGTCGGTCATTTATATATATTGTGAAAAGCAATGACTCCATAACACTCCCCTGTTGCACGCCAGAGGTTACTTTAACGTCTGTAGACGTCTCTCCATTGAGAACAACATGCTGTGTTGTGTTTGCTAAAAACTCTTCAATCCAGCCACACAGCTGGTCTGATATTCCGTAGGCTCTTACGTTGTTTATCAGGTGACAGTGCGGAACCGCATCTAACGCCCTCCGGAAGTCAAGGAAAATGGCATCTACCTCTGAGCTTGTATCTAATATTTTCTGCGTCTCATAAACAAATAAAGCGAGTTGTGTCTCACACGATCGCTCTTTCCGGAACCCATGTTGATTCCTACAGAGTACATTATGGGTTTCCAGAATTGACATGATACGCGAGCAAAAAACACGTTCTAAAATTCTACAACAGGTCTATGTCAGAGATATAGGCCTATAGTTTTGCGCATCTGCTCGACGACCGTTCCTGAAAACTGGAAATACCTGCGCTCTTTTCCAATCATTTGGAACCTTCCGTTCCTCTACAGACTTGCGGTACACGGCTGTTAGAAGGGGGGCAACTTCTTTCTCGTATTGTGTGCACCTGGATTCTAAGGGGGCAAGTTCTTTCTCGTACTGTGTGTACCTGGATTCTGGGTAACATATGCGTGCTAAGCCTCTTTCTACCTTTTTGTTAAATACTCCCTTCCTTTTGCCACACCACAGAATACACTACCAATAACTTTTCTTCTTAAATCGATCAGTAGCTGTCGTAATAAATGATGTACCAGGTACTCATAGCTTAAATGTTCTTTCATATACTCGTTCGAATAATTATCATGGTACAGTTTAAAACCATTACACTTTCCGCATGAACGACTAGGAATCAAGGTTTTCCTGTTCACTTACACTGTGTTTAGAGCTTGAACAATCATTTTTGTGCTGATTACACATAAAATACGTGACAAACTTAGGCTTACAATTTGTCATAAACTTTATTGCATTCATTAGTAAACAGCAATACTTTCTCAATTGCTGTCTGACATTTATCTAATGTTTTACATTTTTTACACCTCCATTTAGCTGCTTCAGTTGTCACCTCAAGAACAACTCTGATTCTGTTTACATCTGTCCATTATTAAAGAAAATACCCCGTTAAATCAATTTACTCATATTCAGGCACCTTAGGCGAGGCTAATTCATCTTATTCCGCTACTCGTCTTTTAATCACTAGTTGATTCGTTTAGATATATTAGGTAGGATTGCTTTTGTCCGTTTAACTGATGTCGGCGTTCTATGTAACTCAGCTATATGCTATTATAGAATACATTTTGTCCGCCGCTCGTGGTCTCGCGGTAGCGTTCTCGCTTCCCGAGCACGGGGTCCCGGGTTCGATTCCCGGCGGGGTCAGGGATTTTCACCTGCCTCGAGATGACTGGGTGTTTGTGTTGTCCTCATAATTTCATCATCATCCAGGAAAGTAGCGAAATTGGACTGAGCAAAGATTGGGTAATTGTACGGGCGCTGATAACCACGCAGTTGAGCGCCTCACAAACCAAACATCATCATCATCATAGAATACATTTTGTAACACTGTCACCAGTTCCCGTTTTTTTTTTCAGCCATTGTCCCCTGCTTCGAGTGTCTTAATATGATCTCTAGCCATTACACGTAGTTTTTACCCATACATCGCTCAGGTCCTAAGTGTTTCTTCATGGTGATACATCACGAACCCATATAAAGTTCTAGTATTGGTAGAAACCAGTATTTCACATTTCCTACTGAAGTTATCTGTTTTCTTAGGAACTACTGTTTGACGTATAAGTATCTAACTTTTATCAGTTACTTAACAGCTGTTTACCATACCTATCCTCTCAACATTATTTTTCTGTTGACTCTTTTCAGTTTTTAACTCATTTTTTGTTTGAGCAGTTAGAGTTTTCAGCACCTTTCTACATTCACAAAATTTATATTGTAGCTCAGCTTTAAAGTCGTTGTAATTAGCACCTAACTCATCTAAATCAGATTCAGTTCTCTATTATTCTAGTCTAAGTTATCTATATCAGATTATACACTCCTGTAAATGGAAAAAAGAACACATTGACACCGGTGTGTCAGACCCACCATACTTGCTCCGGACACTGCGAGAGGGCTGTACAAGCAATGATCACACGCACGGCACAGCGGACACACCAGGAACCGCGGTGTTGGCCGTCGAATGGCGCTAGCTGCGCAGCATTTGTGCACCGCCGCCGTCAGTGTCAGCCAGTTTGCCGTGGCATACGGAGCTCCATCGCAGTCTTTAACACTGGTAGCATGCCGCGACAGCGTGGACGTGAACCGTATGTGCAGTTGACGGACTTTGAGCGAGGGCGTATAGTGGGCATGCGGGAGGCCGGGTGGACGTACCGCCGAATTGCTCAACACGTGGGGCGTGAGGTCTCCACAGTACATCGATGTTGTCGCCAGTGGTCGGCGGAAGGTGCACGTGCCCGTCGACCTGGGACCGGACCGCAGCGACGCACGGATGCACGCCAAGACCGTAGGATCCTACGCAGTGCCGTAGGGGACCGCACCGCCACTTCCCAGCAAATTAGGGACACTGTTGCTCCTGGGGTATCGGCGAGGACCATTCGCAACCGTCTCCATGAAGCTGGGCTACGGTCCCGCACACCGTTAGGCCGTCTTCCGCTCACGCCCCAACATCGTGCAGCCCGCCTCCAGTGGTGTCGCGACAGGCGTGAATGGAGGGACGAATGGAGACGTGTCGTCTTCAGCTATGAGAGTCGCTTCTGCCTTGGTGCCAATGATGGTCGTATGCGTGTTTGGCGCCGTGCAGGTGAGCGCCACAATCAGGACTGCATACGACCGAGGCACACATGGCCAACACCCGGCATCATGGTGTGGGGAGCGATCTCCTACACTGGCCGTACACCACTGGTGATCGTCGAGGGGACACTGAATAGTGCACGGTACATCCAAACCGTCATCGAACCCATCGTTCTACCATTCCTAGACCGGCTAGGGAACTTGCTGTTCCAACAGGACAATGCACGTCCGCATGTATCCCGTGCCACCCAACGTGCTCTAGAAGGTGTAAGTCAACTACTCTGGCCAGCAAGATCTCCGGATCTGTCCCCCATTGAGCATGTTTGGGACTGGATGAAGCGTCGTCTCACGCGGTCTGCACGTCCAGCACGAACGCTGGTCCAACTGAGGCGCCAGGTGGAAATGGCATGGCAAGCCGTTCCACAGGACTACATCCAGCATCTCTACGATCGTCTCCATGGGAGAATAGCAGCCTGCATTGCTGCGAAAGGTGGCTATACACTGTACTAGTGCCGACGTTGTGCATGCTCTGTTGCCTGTGTCTATGTGCCTGTGGTTCTGTCGGTGTGATCATGTGATGTATCTGACCCCAGGAATGTGTCAATAAAGTTTCCCCTTCCTGGGACAATGAATTCACGGTGTTCTTATTTCAATTTCCAGGAGTGTAGTTCACCGTGTTTAGTTCTCACTTCTGACCTCATTTCTCCATAATTCAGCTTAATATAATTTTAAAAACTCCGTACGCAATGTGCAACTATATCCCACCCCAGAACACTACCAATGCTTATGGACTCCTCCTCCTCCCACAGATGCTTCGTCGCTTTTAGCTTCATTGCGTTTGCTTTCTTTGCCTTCAGATGTGTCAAACAAATAAGTGAAACTCATTTCATTATTTTCCTCCTCTTCCTTGTTTCCTACCGGTAAATACATAATAAATGTCTTTAAACTTATTCATATCAGATACGACTTTATAGAGCACCCGCCGAGTATGTAAGTCGTTGGCAGGATCGTGTCCGGTGCCGGCGGACACCCGCGATGTTGAAACTGTAACTGAGCCCCGTCAGTGGCGCAGCTGCCAATGAGGCGTCAATTGACCTCCAGTTCTAGTGGTTCTGAGAGAAGCTGCCATATTTCACTGCCATTTCAGTGTGTTACAGTACCAAGCCTAAATATAGAGAAGAATACCACCACTCCTCTGTGGTTTTGGGCCCACACCAATAATTATTTCCTACTGCCGCAACATAGTAAGGAATCTAATGAGCTCAGAGCGCACAATGACTACACAGCTGTCTCATCGGATGCTTTCGCCTCGAAGTTAGCACAGTCGGGCCCTAGACATCGATTTGGACATCCAAAATTACCTAGCTCCACATCACATGCAGAGACAGGTGAGTTGAATCAAACCCACATGTAGAGATGAGCAGAGCAGCAACCCTAGTGCAGTCTGAAGTCGACGCCCCATAGCTGATTACGTAACTCGCCCAATACAATTCGAAGTATAAGTTTAATGTCAGAAAGATCCTCGCAGAAAGGTCGCTAGTGCGGGCTTTCTCGTATTAAGTGGGATTAGTTGCAAACTGGAGACTTCTATTCCTGGCTCAGGTGAAACGCACACCATACCGCCGCCTAATATACAAAGTCCGTTCAGTGGACGTAGGTTAATATCTCCATTTATTGCATTAAATGTGTACTTGACTGTGTGTTAAAAAAGGAACTCCCCTACGTTAAGGTTTAACAGGAACAATCAATATCAGTTCCAAAGAATAAATGCCCTTCTCTTGATTTCACGTAATGTTCTTCAAATTAACCCCCACAACAACAAGAAGGTGGCGGGTACTTTACGTCGAACTTCTGCAAATATTGCAATTTAGTCATTTCATATTTTAAAATTTTGAAACCAATTTATTGGGTTTGATGAATTCCTCTAGGAAATTCCACAAATGTTTCTAATTTTTCAGGTAAACTTCACTAAAAAATTTGAGTAATGCTACTAATGTCACTTTACACAGTAGACGTCATATTCAGTATTTTCAGGTACATGCCCCTACTTATAAATCAGTGTCTCTTTAAAACATATATTGCAACTAAATAACAACATCAGTCAACCAAATTCGCGTTTTATTTAGTTCTTTGTTGTAGTCGTAATGTATTATCACCTCAGCTGTACACATTATTGAAAGTGCGTAGAAAATCCTAAGAGCATTCTAAAAGACATTTTCAAGCTCTAGACTCAAATTACACATGAGTTCCTTGAGTTCCTCTGTGAAAGGTCTCTTGTTAATATGAGTTAACAATGATTTACGAATTTATTTACTGTTCAATGGTGGGCATACAGTTCCGCCCTCTCGCACATCCCTGGGGAAAACACGATATGGAGAATGCTTCGGTACTGCTCGGGTTAATAAATTTCACGCACTTCCTGTGGATAACCAAATTAGTTATCGCACTTCAGCATCATCACTCAGATGTACTCATGAAATAAAAGTGCTACCTTAGAAGAAATTGATACCTATATTCTGAGAGTAAGTATTAAAAGCACTGCGTCTCATCACCAATGGCTATCTTCTAAATAACTCAGCCTCACTTAATGACAGTTTTTATCAGTCTGGTCCAAAACAACCCAAATCATTGGGTTAGCCTCCTATGAAAGCCACCAAGAGTTAAATTTGAATAATTAAATCCGGAGTCTTCGTATGTTGAGAACCACTGTTATGCTGTCACCGTGCACGCTGCTTCGTCCAAGTACGTCTTTCCGCAGCGAGTTCAGATACTCGTTGGAAGCAAGTTGCGTTAATAAAGTATTTAGGAAAGGAACTAATACTAGGTTCATTTCTCTCTGTCAGCTTCACCCTGTCGCTCAGTAACAATCATCCACTTTATCATAATCTTTGTATTTAGTTTTAGAGTGTCAGGAAAGGTGCATGGACATTTTGTACAGATGGCCCATCTCCGCTTCACTCTCTGTTTGCGGATAAAATGTCATTTGTGAAAGTTGGTACCAATTTGATGGGCCTCCGAGAAGATGGAAGGTTTTACCTCAAGGATCCATATTTTCACCCATTCTCTTTAACATATTAATAATAAAAATACAAGGTATTTTAATCCCATATACTCAGATACTTTAATAAGCCAAGTACAAGGGCAATTATGCCATTTCTGAGGCCTTAGTTTAACGAATGGATAGGACATTTACGGATTTCGGCAACAGGTTAAGAGGAAATGGTACGGACATGTCACCGAGCAAATCGGCCGCCTGTATTTACACAAGACACAGACAAAAAGAGACGCAAAAAATAAAGCCCTTCTCTTGTCAGACCCCTAAGATTAAGCTGGTAACACATCTGAGCTCTACTAAGGTGGGCTCCACATATTAGGCGCATATTAAGAAGACTTGAGGAAATGATCAGTGCAATGTGGGCAATAACTGGCATGAGCTAGGGAACAGATCGAAATGCATATCTCAACATATTTCGACGACTTGTATGCCCATACTTACATTACGCATGCATTTGTTCTGTGACGGTATCAGAGACCAAATTAGAAAAGCTAAATAACTGCCGATATAAAACTATTAGAAATAGCATTGGAGCTCTGACGTCTACACCCTCAGATTCAAATGGACGAATCTCCATTTCGCTTGTGAAGGAAATACATTACTAATAAATTCTTTCTGGAACGCGAGTAATTCTCTCATCACAAACTGATGGAAGACTTACTACCTCACACTTGCTGCTGTTCGCTACCGTATACAGGAAGACTAAGGACCATGTAAGAAAATATACGTCCTGAAAATACTTCTGTGTAATGAATATCTAACAATTCGACCTTAGAACCAGACGTTTTTTGGTCCGGCACCTACTACTAATTTCGACATACGAGAAGTTGTCTTAGGTTTGCATAATGGGATCATTATCTACACAGATGGATCCAAGAATGAAAAAGACACAGACAATGCAAAACAAAGGGATCCAAATCCCATAACTGTATCATATAAACGTTAAAATTATTTTTTTCTGCCACAGGAAATCATTGTATGTTGAGTTACGAGCACAGCGATAATATTTAGCTATAGTAGAAGGTCGTAGCTCCAAAAATGTCTGTGGGAATCGAAATATTGTCAGCGTCAC
Source organism: Schistocerca cancellata (assembly GCF_023864275.1). NCBI lineage: Eukaryota > Metazoa > Arthropoda > Insecta > Orthoptera > Acrididae > Schistocerca > Schistocerca cancellata. The sequence goes on along the minus strand of NC_064633.1, from coordinate 389,505,318 downwards.
CTAAAATTCTGAAATTGTCTGTAACATTTAATCTGGTGCCAGTGACCATTATTCACTGCCAAGAGTCTACCAACGGCATAATGTAGATACTGTTTAGAACTTATGCAACGTCGAAGTTGTTACTGTTGGCTAAGGATATAAAGCTTTGGCAATTTGTTGTGCTTTGTTCGTAGGTGACGAATGTATTGTATGGACTCCGCATGCGAGCAACCTGAGTAATTTTTGATTTTCAAATATGGCACCAGCAAAAACTCTTACGAGTATTAGGAAGTTTATTTGGTAGAATATAATGGGAAACTATCAAAATTTAGTAGGAAATAGGTGTGACTGAAAACTGTAACGATTACAGAGAGTGAGCATTCAATTTTTCCAAAAATTATAGAAAAATTTGACCTTATACTGTTTTCAGAACCAGCAGCAACTATCTTATTATGTGCTAAAATATGGAAAAAGGGAGTGACGGAGAAATATAACAATTAGAGAAAAGGACAATCAATTTTTCCAAAAAATATCAGAAAATCCAACGTTTCACTGTTTTCAGTAGAGGCAGCAAATTTCTTACTGTAAGTGATAAACATTAATTTTACTGTGATAATGATGTTTTTTGATAAACGTACAGCTCTGCAGAAAATCAGTCATAGAATTAGCTTGTATCATACGCCCATTGTTCCTAACATGTACTGCTGAACCAAACTGTAAGGCTTTCTCAATACGCCACATCATTGTCTTGAAAAGAACGCTAACATCCATAGATTGATAAAAGATGACTGACTAGAGACGAGAGTTTCACTGAATAATGGAAAATAAAATTCATATTATAACAGATAATATAAGGATTATTAAGTAAATCGGTATTATTTTAAATTCAATTTGTTCATTCCAGAGAGCCAAAACTCTTAGCATTACTGTGTGTTACTGCGTGTTGCTGCAGCTGGCCTGGTACATATCCAGGGGACTATTTCGTGAGGCTAGGACCAGCTTGGAGCAGAAAGTCTAATACGAGTAGATGTAGACGGAAGCGATGGAAAGCGGACAGAGTTGCTTCTCCGGAGGAGGTGGTAATCTAATTGCTGTGACCCAGTTGACGCGACTGCAAAGGGCATTTCTGTCGCGGAAGGCAATTACAAGATACGACTTGCGAGATATGCAGATTTCGGCACGATGTAGCATCTGGAGTTACGAGCCAAGAAATAGGGGCTAATGTATGTGCATCGCTTAAGCATAATACATCGCGTCGGAGCTCTAGACTTTTCTGCAAATAAGTCACTACGGCAAACTGTTCTCCCGTCTGAGCCAGACACGTAATTAACTTCAGATTATATCAAAATAGCTATACGTTTAATAGGTCCACAACTTCCTGTGCACTACTTTGAGTGAATGTCTCTGTTCTTTGGTGGCATGCCTTTTTATGAGGATCTGTATTCGTATGGTAAATGAAGTCATTCATTTTGTGAAAATTATCGTTGTGTGTGCATATGTGACATGAGTCCTTCGAAAGCATCCTTCTCATATACATTACTCCCCACAAAGGAATTGCATGATAAGTGAATGAACAACCAAAAGATATATAATAATATGTAGAGTACAACTAGTAGGAGTAAAACCAATATATTCATATGGACATTATGTTGTTTCGTTATCTGACTATCTGAACCCATGTTTCTTTGATAAAAAAATTTATACTGAGAACCCACTTTCAGAAAACACTAATTCATTTTGTTGCCTACATATTTAATCTACATATTAAACCATAATCAGGGTATTTCTTTTTTAATCTATTGTAAAATTTGAGTATCGTTGGATGAAAATATATGCATGTTGGCATTATGGATCTGGAAATGCAACTCATATTAGTTTATGATGATGGTGCCTATGAGCGCTGCTTCAAGTCTATAACTTTTCGCCACAACCATAATGAGTATCTATGGATGCTCTCAATGAGCGAGCGAAACAATATAAATAAACCAAAACATAGTCGACATGTGGCGGTTTATGTGTACGTTAATTACCAAGGAATTATATCTTTCTCAGGGAGGAACTCACAAAATACTTTTACATCCGTTCGAGGTATTTTACAGCGATAAATTCCCTCTTCTAGGAAGCAGAAGAGTTAGCAAGATTTAATGTTGGACCTCAATACCCCTTTGCAAAGTTGACCAATGATTCTACTGTTGCGTGCATACACAAACTCAGCGTCTGAGATATTATTATCGTGAGTTGTAGCGAGCGAACAGTTGTCGGGAGGAGTCGGCAGTGGTCGGACGCAGCCTGCGGTGGAGTGAAGCCGGTTGACATGAGAGGTCGCAGCCTGCCGTGATCGTGCTAGTAGCACCAGAGGAGACTTTGTTATTACTTGTGGATTTTTGATAATTTGCGGTTTTGTTGCACGTAGTTGTTACTTGCTTGCGCACTGAAGGAATTTTGTCAGATTTGTAAATGCATAAATTCGTATTGTGGCCAGACGTGTTTATTGAGCATAGACATTATGGAATAAGTAAAGTCTGTGTGAAGTTCGTCAGTGTGTAAATAATGTATTTTCTGAATATATAAAATTAATAATGTATTTTCTGAATATATAAAATTACTGTCTTCATTAGTTCCTTTCATTTCTTAGACCGTTTAAAGCTAATTGACCGCACCCCCAACCTTTTACTATTAAAAGAATGTAGCAGTAGTTGTTGCAGTTATTGTGACCATGGACTGCACTCTGAACTGATGGTCGTATTGCCATTGAAATACTTTTGACACTTTGCTTATTACGCAGTTACAGAGACAAGACGAGGGAAGCTATCCGTTGGGTATAGGAAATTTGCAAAGTAGTTGTTATGACTTGTTATAAAATATTTTAAAACTCACAGTCAGATACTAGAGATATGATTTCTTTATGATTTCTTGGACGAGTAATTAATTTCCGTTTTTATTTGTTCCCAGTCACAACTCTTCTGCTGTCAGAGATTCAACGTCCGGCATTTCCGCACGTCTTTCAGCAGATCAAACAATAATTACCGATTTATACGAGTTACAAAAAAAATTCGAAACCGTTTCACCTGGTGACCTGTTTGCCAGGGTTTCGTTTCGTTGGACGATTTCGCAATTAGAGATGCTTCGTCTTGCTACTGCATTTGCAAAATTCTATACAATAGTTATAGGTCAGTAATCGTTGTACAGCATTTTTATTGCTTGCACGCTGATTCCGTTTAATTCTAAAAAATCAGCAATTTTTATAAATCAGAATTTAAACTGTAACAGTGACTTTAACAGTTTTCTGTAAGATAGTTGTTTTGTGGTAAAGCCTTATGAGACCAAACTGCTGATGTCATCCGTCCCTAAGCTTACACTCTTCCTAATCTAACTTAATGTAACTTACGCTAAGGACGGTACATACATCCATGCCCGAGGGAGGGCCCGAACCTCCGACGGAGGGAGCCGCGCGGACCGTGACATGAAGCGTAGATCGCGCGGCTACCCAGCGCGACGGTTGTTTTGTATTTTTCCTTTATTGCTACAACGACAGTGAAAACTAGAGCACAACCACGTATGGACAAGGCTGTAGAGATAGCTTGAAATGAAGTGTGGGAAAATTTGAGACATAGTGTAGAAAATTCTTCGCAGCATAATGAAGACATGGAACTTCAGAACAATACTGTGAATAATCAGAGTGCCGCCTATTATTTGCCAGTCATGTGTGGCGGACCGCAGGGAATTACATGCAATTCAGGAGATCAAAATACCGTAAAATTATCTGATTTTGTTATGAGAGATTCAGATATATCTTCTACAGAGTATAATAATTTTATCTTCCCTCTTTCAGTAATAAAAAAGTAGCTTAACTTCATGAAATGAGAAAATCCAAGAATTAAAAGTCTAGAAAGTCCAATAATAAAATTACAGAATCTAATAATGAGATTAAAAAGTTTAACGACGAACTTCGTGGCGAGATCAAAGATTCTAGTAGAAAACAGGAACAAAACATCAAGCTGCAGGAAGAGATAGTCAGATTGTTTCGTGACGAGATAAATGACAAGATCAAGGAATCTAGTAGTAAACTTCGAGTCGTTTCGGGGTGGGATTAATGATAATTTAAACCGTAAATTCCAGGATGTCTCAGAACGGTTGAAAATACAGGTACGCGAGCAACTGAAGTTTGATATTAATAATCTTGTGTCGACACTTGATCATCTACCGTCTGCTGATATTGTTGAGTGGAGACAACACACGTCACAACAAGAACTGGAAATAGAGGAATTAGCACAAAAGTTCTAGTCATGACAGTTATATACTAACACTGAACCTCAAAGACGCAAAATCAGTCGATGACTGTTGCAAATCGTGTCGAACAATTTTCCAAGAAAGTGACGCAAAAAACAATGATTCAGACAAAACGTCTTATGATACTCAGCCGGTTCCGTTCGCTGATATTCAAGAATTTCAGTCTTTGCAATGTTTTAAAGAAGATTAGATGACGATTAATCAGCAAATAAACCTGGTGTAAGAAATAAACAGGAACAGTTTGCCAGTATCGAAGAAATAAATTGGTCGTGATAACGATACCAGTATGTTCAATAACTATCACGTCGGAAATTATAATGAACTCACTAACTTTGGACATTTATTCACTTCTCTCATGTACGTAATATGTTTGCAAGACACAGTGACTGGAAAGCGAGTTACGGTTTGAGAGAAGACTCATCAGCTCAGAAAAGCGATAGTTTTGAATACAAACATTTTCTCAAAGTAAGGAAATTTAAGATATTTCGCCATTCTAGGAATGAAATTCACCCTAGGGTGCAGTCACAATTGGACATTCGTGACCACCAACAAGGCCAACTGACCACAAACTTGAATTCATTTGCAGTTATCTCAGAGGACAACCTGCGACAAGAATGAGATCTATTGCACGTGAATATCACGCGCACGGTGATTTATCACACATTCATATCCGCTTACTGGTCTGAAATAACTCAGGATTGCGTGAAACGTAACATTATCCCGATTGAAAATTATAAACATTCAAATTTTTCAATTCCTGTGCAGTACAATGAAAACACGTTGCGCATGAACAGATATTTACTTGTCCTTACAGTCTGTCGGAATTAATCCACATTTGACTAAATTTCCTATCACATCATACCATTAGTTTTGCCAGAACGTTGTAAGGATGACATGGAAACTTTTCGAGCTTTTTTCATAACATCACTATTTGCGATCATTCCGGTGAAGATCGTTAAGTTTTTGTTGATATATAGAGTCCCTGCCGCAGACGTCAAATCACACATGCAAATACTTTGGAGCCAGAAACCATACGAACACATAAATCATGAAATCTTTGTCTTGTATCGAACATTAAAGTGTACAAAGAATAGTACACTACGGTGTTTACAGTATTTTGTTAAAATACGCGGTGGCGAGCGTAGGTGCCCCAGACGTCGCAGTGCATTTTTTTTTTCTTAAGGTCTCACCACTGTCTCATACTCCTCAGTTAATACAGTATGTATATCTGTTAGTGTATCTCTCACTGTCAACCTACTAAATAGGAAATATAATGAATAGTGATGATCTGTGATTGGTGTTGTGTAAAGAAAAGTTCTTTGAAATTGCTAAGCATCGTTTGACAAAGTAATAATACAGTGAAAGTAAACACTTTTCTAGCATCTGTATTTGCACTATGACTGTTTTGAATGGTAAGCTGTATATATTCAGCTGGTATTATTTTGAGTTTACTGGTAAAGTATCTGACTGAAACGTAATACTGTTATTTTATTCAAAAGTTTTAAAGTTTTCTTTTGAAATCCGGGTATTGCATGGTAGACTTGGTTTGTTTACTTTTTCAGGAAGATAGTTTGCACATATAATGTAGTTTCTTGCGTCTTTTGGTAACTTATGATGTACGTTTTGCTCTACCTTTTCGACAGAATGTTGTGTTATGTTTGAGGAAAGTGCATGAGAAGACCATTTGTGAGGTAGGTCATGTATAACTGTAGAATTTATTTTGAATGAGGGACTGTCTATGAGCGATTCTGAATTGAGAACGGTATTTCCGATGGGCGGTAGTGTCACTAATAACATTTCTGACTGATGCTTAGAATCCTATTTAAGAACTATTTTGAAGAGTGATATTTTCAGAGGTGTGTGCATACACATGATAATCTAGGGAATACTATGCGATAAAGGTATAGAGTACGATGAGGATTTTTGCTTTAGGATTGCCATGTGGGGCTTATGATGTTGTTATGATTTATTGCGGTGGAAATATGGTATATTGTGGTGCAGTTATGGTCTATTATGTGAAGTGGATTATGTTTCGTAGGATATTATGCTGAAGGTTAATGAAATTTTTTATTCTGGGGACGATACATGAGGTAGTACATACGATTTAGTGAGTAAACATTTTATGCACCTATTTACGGAAAAAGTTAAGGTAAGGAATGTACACGCTTGAAACAAAGAAATCCACAGTTGTAACAGATACATCAAGGTCCGGTTTGTACACACTTTTATCGAAGGTAGAGTGATATTTTGAAGAGAGATTTTTTGAAAGGATTTCTGAGAGAACAGTAATACTGAAGTTTTGTTGCTACTGACGAGATGTATTATGACGCTAAGAATTTTCGATTACGAAAACAACACGATTTACGGTTTTAGATACCAATCATACCTGCTATGTACATTGAAAGCTACAGAAAACATGAAAACACGAAACAAATTTTCTTTTCGCTAATTTGGAGATAAGAGCGCACATGTGGATGTGTCTTTCGACTAATGACCATGGACAGTTTTACAATTTTTTTTTCTTTACTGATGAATTATGTGTTGTATGTAACTCATGAATTTTTTAGCTCTGCAAAGCTGTGAAATTAAACTGTCTCAGTGAATAATTAAATTTTTCTTCTTATTAAACTTAACACTTACTATACATTGTTTTTTGTATTATTATCGGAATTGAATTTTTTCTCTGTTGCAGAGGTAATAAAAAACACATACACACAGTTCTATGAGTGTGTATGTACTAAACGATGTTTTAGGATCGGAGTGTAACGTACAAAGCGAGCGAGTTACACTTTAACAATGCAAATGTTACAGTGGTCTGTTGCGGAGAACTAGACATTCCGGAAGTACCCAATTGCGTTAAAAACATTGATCCATGCCTTGTCTATAAAAATGTTATGCGTTTTCACTACTTTTTCTTTTCAGCTTATAGTACCTTTACGCCTTGATGCAAATTGATTAGCTACATTTTTATGCATGTTGCAAATTATTGCGTAAATTAAGCTACTTCAATACTTAAGTGTCTTTCTGTTTAAACAATTTTATTTCAGACTTTCTCTTATGGTTCTGCTGTAGCAATGATGCAGTGCCGACTCTATCATGTTAAGTGAATGATTCTAAGATGATGATTTTTTTTCTCTTGTCATTAAGCAATACTGAAGCTCAAGAGAAGTTATTTGCTTAAATTTCAGTTAGTAAATTTTCCGGTGTAACGAGAAGCACCGGCACGAAGGTCAAGAACGTAATCTCAGAGAAGGCTGTGAGATGACGTCATCCATTAGTACGCTAACTAGGACCGCACCACGACACGAGCGGCCTCCATCTGAAGAGAATACAAGCTCCACTTCTGCCAGCCTCGGCCTGACAGCAGAATACTGGCTCTAGCAGACCCGTACTAGCAGACCTAGACTAGAAACCACGCACTAGAAGAGGGGCACTGGAAGAGCCGTCATTTGTGAACCATATGAACTTGAGTGAATTACTTATTTGCACATTGTGTATAGCGAAGGAAATTATTATTTGCATGTCAGCATTTGCTTACGACTCAAATTTAAATATTGTCAGTCTACTTTACTGTAATAAAAGCCATTAATGTGATTTGCTAGAAGTGGTGTTTTGCTATCCGAGAAAGCAGCATCCTTTAGACACCTTATGAACGACTCATGGGCAGGATACCACAATGAACCATTTCTTTCAGCTACTACTGATAAGTTCGACTATAAACATTTTTCGTGTTGCATCTCAGAGCAAGTTATGTCATTATTAATTGCTTTATAAGATATGTCTTATGAATGTTGTATTCATTTTATTTTTCTGATTAACAATAAATGGCCATGCGATTCTGGCTCCGTAAGATCATCACTGCATTCGATTATGACTCCATACAATTCTGGCTCCACACACAGACAAGCTGACATTTAACATGTGACAATATTGACCGTGTGACGCTACTTACAATTCTCTATTCGATGATCATCATGCAAACATTACTACGAATTTTAAAAATGAAATAACTATGTTGTAAAAATGGAGAAGTAGTTGTGATAATAACAGACCCATTCCTCAGTGAGTGAATGAGTAACGAGCTATGAGAACTAAACTGAATATGCAGTCACAAGTAATGACATTGCCTTTTTTTTAAACTAATGCACCACAGACATTAGATTATTCGAATTTCATATTCTGGTTGTTCATCTTTAATTTCACTCTGTATGTGAATGTATCTTCGAGCAATGCTAATTTTCTATAGTATCATAATTTAAATTATATGTAATTACTATGTATAACTCCGGCATCTACAATTAACTGTGACATTTTTTAAATATGTCACCATTAATGTCTTTGGACAAATCTGTAGGTCTTTCAGTGATGTTATATTTCACAAAATTTGCATGTCCTGAATCAAAACATGAACTTTTTGGTACGCATTAGAAAATAAAATAATGTAGAGCTTGTTTGTCACTATTTGTTTGGCCTGAACTTCACATTTACAACTATACTTCAAGGAATTTGCCACACTTATGAAATTAGCTGTGGTGATACATATTTGAAAAACATTTACTAAGCTTATGTTCCTATCCACATGATGTTGACTTTTATTTTCATTTGTATATATCTTACTATGATTCATTTATTCACTATGTTTCGTTCCTGTTGTTGTGTCGTATCTGAGACTTATCATCTTCTATGTCAGTTATGAGAACCCGGTTTCTCAAAGAGATACAACGTCAATGCTTTTGTGACATTCGTGAATTCTTTGGTACTCAACAAGATATTCATTCGTGTGCCTTATAGCATTGCTACTCATTCTGTACAGTATTTTTATCAGAAAATGAAAAGGAGTGATACACTAAAACATTTTGGTGTGGTTGTCATTGGACATAATTTATGTTACTAGTCCCTGAGCCTGCTTACATCTCGAACTTTTGTGTCGTCAAATGAATATATTAACATTTTGATGTGGTTGTCAATTGGCATAATGTGGCCGGCCGGGGTGGCCGAGCGGCTTAGGTGCTACAGCCTGGAAGCGCGCGAACGCTATGGCCGCAGGTTCGAATCCGGCCTCGGGCCTGAATGTGTGTGATGTCCTTAGGTTAGTTAGGTTTAAGTAGATCTAAGTTCTAGGGGACTGATGGCCTCAGAAGTCAAGTCCCATAGTGCTCAGAGCCATTTGAACCATTTGAAATAATGTGCGGATTGAGTCCCTGAGTGTGCTTACACATCAAAGGAATATATTAACATTTTGGTGTGTTTGTCAATGGGGTGCCTCTTGGTCTACTGCTCCTAAAACATGTATTTCTTTGCTTGATTTTTAATTGCCAAATTACTTTTACTCTCTTGAAGAGCCGTAAATAAGCTTTTGTTATCTTATCAAATGAACTACCGCCAATTCCATGAAGATATAAGCGATTACCTCCACAGGGATACTTGTATATTTATTTTTTCTCTCTTTGCACTGTTTGCAATTCTATGTAATATTTGTATCTACACAACTGAAAAACATTTTTTACACTCTTGGAGAACTGTTACACTTGTCAAATTAAGTACGTTTATGTATTCTGCCACGTTCATAAAACATCCGATGCTATTTTTCTGAATTTTGTTATGTAAGAATTTTGCGCCTGCTGCTTGCCAACATGTTAGGCAAGAATCACCCCACGAAATTCTTAAAAGTGAGGATGGGGTTATGAAAGTTGTACATTAATATTTCTTTGCAAAG